>NC_091170.1:30687777-30700277 GCF_040958095.1 Procambarus clarkii
GAGTCGCGTGCAATTTATGCAATGAATTTCTTCCTGGTGGGTCTAGTGTGATTGTGTCTCAACCATTTGGGTATATGCGGTTATTGGCTCAGTTCTTCGGTGTGTGTGTGTGTGTGTGTGTGTGTGTGTGTGTGTGTGTGTGTGTGTGTGTGTGTGTGTGTGTGTGTGTGTGTGTGTGTGTGTGCCGAAACACAATACGTATTAGTGGTTTTAGGTATTGTATGTACTAGCTCTATCTTTAAATCCAACAGTATGTATGTACTTTTCCTGAATAAATTATTATTATTATTATTATTATTATTATTATTATTATTATTATTAGTTTATGATATACTTTGGATGTTAGCTTCAGGAGATAGGTTCGTGTAATACGAACCCTCAGATCTTTCTCTTTACTTGATTTCTGAAGTATTTACTTTCCCAATTGGTTCCTTGTGTCCGGGGGCCCCTACACTTAGTTTCTTTACTTTACACTTACTTGAGTTAAACTCTAATAACCATTTTTTTTGAAAATTCTTTTAGTTTGTCCAGGTCATCTTGTTATTTTGTTGTCTTTCTCTGTCTTAGTTCTCATACTTTTTGCATCATCAGCAACCATTGAGAGGAATGAGTCTATTTCTTCTGGAATATCTTTTACATATATGAGAAACATATAGTCCTTTATTCACTGAAGCACCTCCTATCACTCCTGCTTGCTTCTCCGTCTTATCAACTTATGCACTAGTTTCCTATGGGGTACTGTGTGAAAGGCTTTCTGGCAATCTAAAAATATGCAGCCTACCCACCCTTCTCTGCCTAGTGAAATTTACGTCCCCTGGTCATTTAATTCTATTAAATTTGTGAGACAATATCCCTAAATCCGTGCAGGCGATGTATTACAAAATCCATTTTGTCCAGTTGTGTTATTAGGTTCATTCTCACACTCTTCCCTATCACAACAATCGTTATGTGACCCTTCTGCTAGTTCTCTTACTTGATTTGTAATCCCATCCACGTTTGTATGCATTATTTTGAAGCTAACGTTCTCCAGTATATTCTTTCACCCTTGCCGTCTGTTCTACTGGTGTACAAAGTTCTGTTTGGTTATTAGAATCGGGTTATTGCATGGTGAGAAGGTTGATAGGGTGGGGCAGGGAAAGGGTCGGGGATATAAAATAGATGAGAAAAGGATTGTTGGGCATAGGCATGGAAGTAATTTGTCTTAGGGTGATTATGTTGTTGAGCCAACAGGAGAACTTGGACGTTATGGATGAGGAGAGTGGAATGGGGTGGTTAGTATGCCTGAGGGGGGCCCAGAGAGAGCATGGGACGGGGCTCAAGGAGCGCATAGAATGGGGGAAGGAACAGGGAGATCATGGGGATAGGCAGGGTCGTTATGGTATGTGGGATGGTAGGGGGGGGGGGCGGGTGATGCTTGAGGAAGGAAGTTTGTTGGAAGTGTGGGCAGGTGTGTGTGGGCAGGTGTGTGGTGTTGGCTTCCGGCTCACTTCCGTCTGGGGGTTGTCGACCTGGGTGGGGGTGGGGGGGGGGGGGGTGTGCTTATCCAGCCCTACTAACCTAATACTACTCACAGGATCCCCCTTCAACTCCTGAGCTCGGCCTCCCTAGCTGTCGGGCATCTCTGGCAGTGTCACTCGAATCCCTTGTATATATATATATTTTTAATTGATCTATTTTGAAATCTGAGTATCTTCCTTCCATTCACGTTCTCTCATTCCGTTTACATACATTTCGAATAGCTTATCTATATCAATTTGGTCAATATATATAAGAACGGTATCTTTAATCTCTTGCCCATGTCCCCCTGCTTTTGACTTCGAGGATTATATGAAGTCCAGTTCTTTCAGTACGACCTCACACCTCTCCGGGCCTGGATAACCTTGGGTATTGAACTGAGGCTTGTGAGTCGTCGCTAGGCTCCCAAAGGCTGCTCTAATATTGAGCTGAGGCTTGAATAATAAGCTTAGGAAGAATAACAGCTCTTGTCGGGTCAAACGAGATGGAGAATAGTCTCTTGGAAAAACGGGGCCCAGGAGCCGAAGCTGGACCCTGGAAGCACATGTAGGCGAGAACAAAGATTAAGGCCACTTGTCCCCGTCGAGCGGAACACAGGCGAGGCACAAGACTGAAACTTGGCCAACTTTTATCATGGCTAAAGAGTAACTTTTCAATCAAAGTTTGGGTGTGAGGGAGAGAGAGGGGAAGTGTGAAGAGAGGGGAGGGGGAGAGGGAGGGATGGGGTGAGGGGGAGGGATACTGACAACATTCATCTCGGACACATTTGTGACACAGCTGAGATACATATGAGACACAGCTGAGACACACATGATTCACATATTAGACATATATAAGACGCTTATGAAGCACAGATGAAATATAAATATAACACAGATGAGACACATAATATCCAGATGAGGCACAATGTAGACAGATTCAACACATATAAAACAAAGAGACAGATAAATGACAGTAGAGACAGTCACAGATAAGAGACATCAGAAACACAGATAAGACAGTAGACATTAATAGAGACAAAGGTGAGACATTTATGTCACAAATAAGATATAATAGATGAAATAGATCAAAGAAAAGTAGAAGTCAACTCTTCTAATAGAGCCCAATAGGCTTAGGAACCTTTATACCAGTTGACTGACGGTTGAGAGGCGGGACCAAAGAGCCGAAGCTCAAGACCCTGCTGGCGCAGTGGTAACTCACACGCCCTGCGGCTCGCGAGCGGTTTCTCAGGTTCGAGTCCTGGCCAGGGAGGACTGGTTTGGCGTCAATCGTTAGCTCTTGGCCCCTGTTCAGCCAGCAGTAATTGGGTACCTGGTTGTTGTACCAGTGTTCCAGGGAGGCTAGTGGCCAAGGCTTACCATGATCTATGGGAAGGAAAAGTGCTCAGTGAAAATCATGTTGAAGCAGTGAGAGACTCGAACACGGGTTCTGGTGAACCCCAGACACCTGTCCCTAACCGACTCAGCCATGATGGTGATGTGATGGTTCAAAGCTCTCAGCCTGCTAACAGGAGTCAGAAGTCGTTAGCTCCTGTACTCAATTACCCAACCACTTATGCTGGGCAGTAGAGCGACGGTCTCGCTTCATGCAGGTCGGCGTTCAATCCCCATGACCGTCCAAGTGGTTGGGCACCAGTCCTTCCTCCTCCCCCCCCCCGTAACATCCCAAATCGTTATCTTGACCCCTTCCAAGTGCTATATAGTCGTGATGGCTTGGCGCTTTTCCCCTGAAAATTCCCTCCCTCCTGTACTCAATTATGTACAAGAAAAAAAACTTCCGCAAGCACCATTAGGTGAGTACAAGTAGTGAGTACAAGTAGTCCAGTTGATTGACAGTTGAGAGGCGGGACCAAAGAGCCAAAGCTCAACCCCCGCAAGCACAATTAGGTGAGTACAAGTGTTCCCGCGTGACAGACAAAATTAGCACTGTATATACACAGTCTTTCTCATGACAGCTGTAGCATAATAATTTATTAACAAATGTCACGGATAATTCACCGAGCAAGACTCACAACCTCCACTACAATAAAGCTTTATTACACAGAGAATTCTCATCAACGTGATATATCAAAGAACAAATCCACAAGGGCCGTGATGAGGGTTCGAACCTATGTGCTGAGTGTCCCCAGACGCGCTCTTGTCAACTGTACTACGACATGGTCAAAAGAATTGCAACCTGGAGTGCTACTGCCCCCACGAGGGACCCGAAGCTTCCACTGAAGTCTAACCTAGGTTTCACACAACGCCCCCATGCACTCGGGCTCTGTCCAATTCCCTCATGCACTCCATGGGGCCAGAGTACTATTGGTTGACAGAGCTCGAGTGAATGGGGGGAGTTGTGTGAAACCCCGGTTAGGCTTCCACTGAAGCTTCGGGATCCTCGTGGGTGCAGCAGCCTCGGCCGAGTATCGAACCCGGACCCTTAGGACTACGACTCCCGAGCACAACCCACTCAGCCGCAAGGCCCCTACCTGACACACATACAGCCGTGTGTGTGTCATTAAGAAGGTTGACTGCTTCACTGAGCACACTAAGCTGCCTCGCCCCACCAGTCATCACCGAGACGTCTCCCGCCACTTCGACTCTCAAAGATCAACACGACCCCTTCCGCCCCTCCCCCTAACTGGAGATGTCAGGGCGACCAAGACGGCGGTTAAACTGCACCAGCCTCATTTCCTAACTAGCTGTCATCTCCAGACACGTGGAAAACTAGCTTCTGATTCCTGAAGGAGCCGCAAATTGAGCAAAATGCTTTTTCAAGCGTAATCAGCTGTGACATCAACGCCATCTGTCGCCAGGAATCTCAACGACGGAACACAACAAACTTGTAGTGAAACAAAACCAAGAAAGAAAAACATAAATGCGATACAAATTTGTACTATGAGTATTCATTATATTCCTACAATGATTTTTTTTTTTTCGCTATTCTTATGGTCACTTGAAAAAAAAAGGGGGAGACATGATAACGACATGCAAGATTCTAGGTTAAATTATACATGCAGGCACAGAAACAATGCTCAAACCGAGGAACAACAGAACAAGTTAACATATTCAAGGATGTACAATGGAGACACAAATTAGTCAGGGAAATGTCAGAAATAATTTATTCTTCGTAAAAGTCGCAAATAAATGGAATGGATTGGATGAAGTTGTCAAGAGGAATACAGAGAGAGAGAGAGAGAGAGAGAGAGAGAGAGAGAGAGAGAGAGAGAGAAGTGTTTACAAATAATAACACCACAAAGAGAGGGTAGGAGTAGATGCGAGACAGACAGATGAGCCACAGACAAGCATAAAATACTCTTTCATCGTCAGTAAAGCAGCAAGCCTCAACAGAAGAGCCTCGGAACTAGCATAAGCCAACTCCATCCCATAACCTTGAAAGTAGATATTTTATATATATATATTTTATATATATATATATATATATATATATATATATATATATATATATATATATATATATATATATATATATATATATATATATATATATATATATATTTATATATATATATATATATATATATATATATATATATATATATATATATATATATATATATATATATATATATATATATATATATATACAAGAAGGTACATTGGGTTTATGAGAGTACATAATATTGATGTCAATACATTCTTGTAAAGCCACTAGCACGTATAGCGTTTCGGGCAAGAACCCGATATGATAGCAGTAGCAGACATGCAAAACGTCACTGCAGTAGACAAACTACGGCTGGAAAGCCGCGGTCCAAGAGCTGAAGCTCAATCCTAAGGGAGCAAATAGTGAAAACGTATCAAGTAGATACTTACATCTTGAGAGGAGGCGCCGAGGAGCAGGAGACACCTATAGGAGGCTTGGGACAGAGCAACATCGATAATGGTCCTGCTTTGGAAGCGAACGATGTGCAGCAGGGTGATTGGGTAATTAGGGTGGCTTGGATGGTGGTCGGGAAAGGGGGGGGGGGGAAGGGTTGAGGGGGGGGGGGTGGAGAGTATGGTCAGATACATTTTTAATTTCAAGGTGCCTTTAAATATCCTATTGTTTAACACTCACGTAAATGTCGCTGTTATTTGTCGCCAGATATGGGCGTCAGGTTATAAGATTCCCGGACACTCAGAATTCTCCATAATTCACAATCAGGGTGTTTATGACGTCACTTATCTTCCTTTGCTAACGAATGACGTCACCAGTGAGTGGGGGGGGGGTGGTATCGAGTGCTAGAAGGTCACAAGTCCACAGCTCACAACACACCTTACGGGCTCACCATAGCCCGTGCTACTGGAACTTATTGTTCTGAGTAGCGAACCTTAAACAACAACAACAGCTCACAACGGTGAGATGTAGTTGTTTGTGTCGGCTTTTGTTTGTCATTGATTTTTGAGTAATGAAAAGGGGGAATTATCGCTGCCGTGTGTGCGCGTACTCACCTAGATGTGCGTGCTGGGTCGAGCTAGACTCTTAGCCTCGCCTTCCGAATTAATGCAATGGCTCATTTCTCACGCTGTTAGCATATTTAGTTTCAATATTCTGAATCGAATTACCTTCAACGAATTCTGCGGATGCGCGCACGTGTGTGTGTACTTACTGTTTGTGCTTGCGGGGGGTTGAGCTTTGGGTCTTTGGTCCCGCCTCTCAACTGTCAATCAACTGGTGTACAGATTCCTGAGCCTACTGGGCTCTATCATATCTACATTTGAAACTGTGTATGGTGTCAACCTCCACCACATCACTGCCTAATGCATTCCATCTGTTAACTACTCTGACCCTGAAAAAGTTCTTTCTAACGTCCAAGTGGCTCATTTGGGTACTCAGTCTCCACCTTGGGTCCCCTTATTCGCGTACCCCCCGTGTTAAGTGTTAAACAGTTTATATTTATCTCCCCTGTCAATTCCTCTGAGATTTTTGTAGGTAGTGATCATGTCTCCCCTTACTCTTCTGTCTTCCTATGTCATGAGGTGCATCTCACGCAGCCTTTCCTCGTAACTAATGCAGCTTAGTTCTGGGACTAGTCTAGTGGCATACCTCTGAATTTTTTCAAAAGTTCAGAGGTATATATATATATATATATATATATATATATATATATATATATATATATATATATATATATATATATATATATATATATATTTATATAATATATATTTGAGAAACGGAATAATAAAGAACGGACAGGGTACAAAAGCAAGAGAGAATAAACTTAGGTTAAAGGCTTAAATTCTGCTACAAAAAGGCAGTTTATATTTCCCTAAACTAAGTTCAAATGGAGTTGCTGGTGCTCGCGGAGAAGGCTTTGATCTACCTGAATTTAGAGTTTTCCAGAGCGGGTTCAGTTCCTTTTGTGAGACCATCTGGGAGAAACACTCGTAGCCTTCCAGTCATGGCCAGCCAGAGAGAGAGAGAGAGAGAGAGAGAGAGAGAGAGAGAGAGAGAGAGAGAGAGAGAGAGAGAAAGAGAGAGTTATAACACCCTTAAATACACACCTTAGAATCAGCTTCCGAAACACTTTCTCATATTTTTAACACTTCTTTTCCTCTGGCGCCATCTTCCACAAACACACTTACTCGACCATACAAGCACACACACACCATTAGATTGACTGTTGAGAGGCGGGACCAAAGAGTCAGAGCTCAACCCCCGCAAGCACAACTAGATGAGCACACACACACACACACGAGCAGTAATGACAGGAATGAGCACAGCAATTACGTGGTTTGGTTAATCCCGGTTAATTAAGGAAAATTGGGAGGGGGGAGAAGGGGATCAAGAGCCCCAAATGGAAAGGGATCGAGTTAGATTAATTTTTGTCTCTCACCCGTTTCTCTCCTTGTTTCTCACGCCTCGTTGTTCTCCCTATCGAAACAGCCTCATCGTTCCTGATACCTAATTCTCGTTACTGGTTCACGTTGCCCTTTTATGAAGCTTAATACAGCTGACTGCAATATACTAACTTAAAATAAACCGGACTATATTACCGCCAGAAACAAGCTGAGCTTTCTGCGCTAATAAGTTGTAGTCTTATTACCTTCCTGTGTTTTAAAATGGCCTTCTAGGAAAGGTTTATTGGATAAGAATATGCAAGGGTCAAGGAAACATACATTAGTCTCAGCACAAAACTGCATTAGACAAAGTCCTCATTGTTACATAAATTAATTCATTCAGAATTTAATTTGAAAAAAAGTGAGTTGATAAAATTACTCTTCTCATATCTCAGGATCATGTAAATAGCACACAAAGAATTTCACAGCGCCAAGAAAATGATGCATTAACATAATTAAAGATAAACTATGGCAGTTTAAAAGCAATTAATGTCACAAAGGTTATTAATTACATTATGAGCGAATGTTAAGAATTGCAGATAATATGTAATAAAAATATGTAAATAAATAAAAAATATGTTAATAATAGGATATGTTAATAATAAATAAAAAAATATGTAAAAGATAAAAAATATGTAAATAATACGATATGTTAATAATAAATTAAAAATATGTAAATAATAGGATATGTTAATAATAAATAAAAAAATATGTAAATAATACGATATGTTAATAATAAATAAAAAATATGTAAATAATACGATGTGTTAATAATACATAAAAGATGTGTAAATAATACTACATGCTAATAATATATAAAAGATGTGTAAATAATACTACATGCTTATAATAAATAAAAAATATGTAAATAATACGATATGTTAATAATAAATAAAAAATATGTAAATAATTAAAAAATATGTAAATAATACGATATGTTAATAATAAATAAAAATATGTAAATACATAAAAAATATGTAAATAATACATAAAAAATATGTAAATAATACATAAAAAATATGTAAATAATACGATACGTTAATAATAAATAAAAATATGTAAATAATACGATATGTTAATAATAAATAAAAAATATGTAAATAATACGATATGTTAATAACAAACAGTTAAACGGACTAACCTAAACCTAACCTGCCCTAGACCTAAATATTTACGCCTAAGGACCGTAGTCCTAAGGCCCGTAGGACTAATTTAGTACATAATATGTGCTTAATTTACCTTAGAGTTAGGTTAGGTTTGGTTGTTCACTTGTATCTCGGTCACTACAAAATAAATAGTAAAATATGTGGATGTTTTCTGGTACAACAGCCTATGTTTAGTTCTGCCGTCTAACATTCTATGTAGAATAATTTTTGTGAAACTGGTTGAAATCTAAATATACCCTGTACTGTCATTCTGTCGTCGGATACATTAAAAACCTAAAAGCAACCAAGATGATTGATTAAACACGAGCTATTTTCTCGAAAACTATATTGCTATAAATGATTATTTAGAATTTTGACTCTTAAATATTTTGGGATCAATAGCCTCTTTTGTACCCATAACGTCCACAAGTACTTAAAATAGGCTGATTAACCGATAACTAAGCATCATTAACTTAAAAAAACAGTGACCATAATTTGAGATCGAACTTTCGAGCATAGACCATTACCGACTGAACCATGATGAACTCCCTTGGAGCGACACGGAACATCTCATTGGCTTGAGTAAGTTCTCGAAAAGGTCTTAGAAAACGATGCTAGAAAAGAAAATATTTACATTTTGTGCCACGGAAAAAAAGAAAAAAAAACTTTTTTAATGAATAAAGTTTCATATTACCGTCTCAGTTTCATCATTATATTGGTTAGGCTAGGAAGGGGGGGGGGGTTAGGCCTATCAACCTCCGGAGGGTTATTAAGGTCACCACAATGTCGTACTGACCGAATATATTATATTCCTGATCATAGTGCTGGACTAAAGTAAACTCACTATATATACCAAGAAGCCGGGTATATACACATTATGAAACGGGGTATACATCCTAGTGTATATACACCAAAAAGCGAGGTATACATCCCAGTGTACGGTATACACACACACCAAGAAGCGGGGGTATACCTCCCACAGTATAAACACAGTGAAGTGTGGTATACCCTACTTCACTGTGTATACCCTACGGTATACCCTACCCTACTCCCCAATTTCCCTTACAATACGACCAATATACTGAGTTGAGAAACATGTAGTTTCTTATGTAACTCTAAACCTACTTTGGATTACCTTGCTATTTCTTAGAGACAAAAGCCTCATAACGTTTACCGAAGACGGATAAATTTAATTGGTTTTGGTCTCTATAAAGCACATGAGGGATCATTACCAGCCCACCAAGGGGAAAAAAAAAAGAAAATGGCTAAGTTACCATTAAATTCGCTAAGCCAAAGCCATCGCCGGTTGCTGAATGGTGGACCGCGGCTCTAGGTGTTGATTGATGAAGAGTTGGAAGACTGAATGGAATTTTCTGGCGCAGAATATATATTTTTCGTCGGGTTTTTTTGTTTAAAATTCCGCCACTGGTTGGTCGTTTCTCAGACTTTGGAGAGGAAAGCTCACGAAGTTCCCGTTTTCTGTTTTCGATGCCGAAGTAACTCTTTTTTTTTTTTTACCGTTATTCGCTTAGGCCTCTTAATTTTTAATTTTGTGCATTTAATCAGCTTTGTTAATAATTTATTTATAATTCCTGTATTATATTTACAGTAATTCGGTTCTTGAGACATTTTTTTTTCATTCTGACCCCCCAAAACGTCTTCAATACATTTACTAGACCTCAAGGCTTAATCCGTTGCATTTACAGCATTTATCACTAACAAAAGTGCTGGAAAATGCCAATTTATCGTTAAAAATGGATATCGGAACGTTTAACAATAATTTAGATCCACCTTCCTTCTGCAACCCCTTTTTCTGACATTCTCTAGGCGTTATCATGCTCTGTCGTTATTCTCTAGGCGTTATCATGCTCTGTCGTTATTCTCTAAGCATTATCATGCTCTGTCGTTATTCTCTAGGCGTTATCATGCTCTGTCGTTATTCTCTAGGCGTTATCATGCTCTGTCGTTATTCTCTAAGCATTATCATCCTCTGTCGTTGTTCTCTAAGCATTATCATGCTCTGTCGTTATTCTCTAGGCGTTATCATGCTCTGTCGTTATTCTCTAGGCGTTATCATACTCTGTCGTTATTCTCTTAAGCATTATCATGCTCTGTCGTTATTCGCTAGGCGTTATCATACTCTGTCGTTATTCTCTAGGCGTTATCATGCTCTGTCGTTTCGTTACAGCATTCATAGGGTGGGTTTAGGGACCTCATTAACGAAGTTGTTAGTCAATCAGAGAGTTTTAGCTATATTATCATATTATCAGGCCTCTCTGGCCCCGACACAAAATCCTAAGGTGTGTGTGTGTGTGGAGGAGACCTTAGGCGGGTGTGTGGGTGGAGGAGACCTGAGGCAGGTGTGTGGGTGGAGGAGACCTGAGGCAGGTGTGTGGGTGGAGGAGACCTGAGGCAGGTGTGTGGGTGGAGGAGACCTGAGGCAGGTGTGTGGGTGGAGGAGACCTGAGGCAGGTGTGTGGGTGGAGGAGACCTGAGGCAGGTGTGTGGGTGGAGGAGACCTTAGGCAGGTGTGTGGGTGGAGGAGACCTGAGGCAGGTGTGTGTGTGGAGGAGACCTGAGGCAGGTGTATGGTACGGGGCACCTAGAGGGGTCAGGTGTTGTACAAAGACTTACTTTTAATTCTTGGGCACGTGCTCTTTATTTGTATATAAACACAAGGGTAGTGCTGTGAGGGGTGTATTCAAGTGTGTGTGTGTGTCTTTACCTAATTGTGCTTGCGGGGGTTGAGCTCTGGCTCTTTGGTCCCACCACTCAACGGTCAATCAACTAATGTGTGTGTGTGTGTGGGGAGGGGGGGGGGAGAAATGATTGATTCTTCAGTACCTTGTATTGCTGTTCTCTTGGTGGTTGATATCTAAAAGTACTCAATATTTCCAACCTCATTTATATACAATGATATATCGGTAGAGACAGACTGATCCTTTCTCTCTATCTCTCTGCCTCTCTTTCTCCATATCTCCATCTCTTTCTGTCTCTCTCCCTCCTCTTTATCTCTACCTTCCTCTTTCAATATATCTCTACCCTCCCTGTATTTGCCTCCCCCCTCTCTGCTTAAATCTCTTTTTCTGTCTCTCTCCTTTATCATTATATTTCCTCTCCTCCGTCTCTCTCTCGGATTCATTCATAATAGTCTCCGTTTGCAGTCTCCGTGGTGTAGTGGTAAGACACTCGCCTGGCGTTCCGCGAGCGCTATGTCATGGGTTCGTATCCTGGCCGGGGAGGATTTACTGGGCGCAATTCCTTAACTGTAGCCTCTGTTTAACGCAACAGTAAAATGTGTACTTGGATGAAAAAACGATTCTTCGCGGCAGGGGATCGTATTCCAGGGACCATAGGATTAAGGACCTGCCCGAAACGCTACGCGTACTAGTGGCTGTACAAGAATGTAACAACTCTTGTATATATCTCAAAAAAAAAAATAATAATAATAATAATAAATAATATATAAAATATTAGGGAACTGAAAGTATAGGATATACGTCTATATCCTAATACGTCTGTTACTATAACTGTTCTGGAGATGAAAGGGCTCTGCTTGGGAGCAGACCCTGTAAACACAACTAGGTGAATGTAACACACACACACACACACACACACACACACACACACACACACACACACACACACACACACACACACACACACACACACACACACAAAGCCAAACTACTCTCCTTACCCTTCAAATTATTTACACATTTTTTTCACAGCCAAGATATCCTTTACAAAGTTAGAAGCAATACAAGGCTAAGCCGTATTAACCGTACGTCCGAAAATGCCATCTAGACGTGAGAAACGGGCAGGCCTAATGTGCAATGACAAATTTTATCCTCGCCTCAACTGCAGATGACAGTGGCAGGAGACGATGTTGATAGGCCTTTGTTGCAGCAGTCTCGGTATATAATTGTATAGAAGCGAGACGGGGAGGGGGGGGGTGATGGGGAGGGGGTAGGGGCGAGTGATGGGGAGGGGGAAGGGGGCGGGTGATGGGGAG
>NC_091170.1:30702777-30722777 GCF_040958095.1 Procambarus clarkii
AAGTGGTTGGCTACCTATCGTTTCCTCCAGCCTATCCTAAATCCTTATCGTGATTCCTTAATAATTCTAGATCGTGATTCGTTAATAGTTCTACCCCACCACCACCCACCTCCCCTTCCACCACCAACCTCAGCCTACCCCTCCCTCCCTATCACCCATCTTATCAACAACAATCTCAAGCTACCACCTGCCATCTTAACCCCCCCCCACTAACCCCCCTACTAACCCCCCTACTAACCCTCTCCCGCTCGTTCCCGTGTAGCATATCCGCTCGGGGCCGTGGTAATCTCCGTTGCAAGTCCTGCCTTCTTGATTGCAACAACAAACTCTGGCATTCTTTATCGCGAGGTCTCGTCTAAGATTTCTTCATATACCACAGAGCAAGACAAGAGCAACAGCGCCTCTGTTTGCAAGAGCGAGACAGCTCTTGGTAGTTCATGGCGATATGCCACCTAGAGAGTTTTTGGAGTGCTTGTGTATTCACCTAGTTGTATTCACCTAGTTGTGCTTCCGGGGGTTGAGTTTTGCTCTTTCGGCCTGCCTCTCAACTGTTACTAACTACTAATTTCTTTCTCACTCCCATCTCCCCCAGGAAGCAGCCTGTAACAGCTGTCTAACTCCCCGATACCTATTTATTGCTAGGTAACAGACATCATCAGGGTGAAAGAAACTGCCCATTTGTCTGTGCCTAGTCCGGGAATCGAACCCGGGTTACAGGATTACGAGTCCCGCGAGCTGTCCACTCAACTACCAGACCCCCCCCCCACTAGCATTTACTAGTTGTCTGGAGGTTGTCACCCAGGGCGTGGGTGTTGTCACAGCTCCCCCCTCCCCCCCTTGTTACACCCCCAGCAAGCATGATTGATTAATAATTAACAAAACATGTTGATGAGGATGAGGGGAAGGGAACATGGAGGGTGTTTATGGGTAGTGTGAGTCACCACCACCACACTACCACCAGTATGAGTCACCACCACCACACTACCACGAGTATGAACCACCACACACTACCACCAGTGTGAGTCACCACCACACTACCACCAGTGTGAGTCACCACCACCACACTACCACGAGTATGAACCACCACACACTACCACCAGTATGAACCACCACACACTACCACCAGTATGAACCACCACACACTACCACCAGTATGAACCACCACACACTACCACCAGTATGAACCACCACACTACCACCAGTGTGAGTCACCACCACCACACTACCACCAGCGTGAGGGTCAACACCACCACCACAAAGTTTTCACTCTATTCGACATTTCGTGTGGTAGAACACTTCATGCCTTCGGTCGATAAGGGCTGTCTAGAGGCATTAAAGCCTTGTAAGACGTCCTTGAGGGCGCTATACTATAATACTCTACTCCTCCCTGGTAGAATCTGGCTCCTTCGTCTGTACTCATTTCCCCTACTTCATATTTTGTTTGTTGTTGTTGTTATAGATTCAGCTACTCGGAACAAGTTCCAAGTAGCACGGGCTATGGCGAGCCCGTAGTGGACTTACCTGGCACAGGAAAGGTGCTCCATATTTTGTTGACTTTCTTAAGCTATTAAGGTCTGTCCGGGTCACCTGACACACTGACCTTGACCTTGAGCAGCCAGTGGGTGTGTGGGGTGTGTTGTGCAGTGTGTAGTACACTATAGTGTGGCGTAGTGTATCTCTAGATGATTTCGGGGCTTAGCGTCCCCGCGCCCCGGTCCTCGAGCAGGCCTCCTTTTTGTTACACACCCCAGGAAGCAGTCCGTAGCAACTGTCTAACTCCCAGGTACCTATTTACTGCTAGGTAACAGGGGGCATCAGGGTGACAGAAACATTTTGCCCATTTGTCTCCGTCTCCACCGGGGATCGAACCTCGAACTCAGGACTACGAATCCGAAGCGCTGTCCACCCAGCTGTCAGGCGCTCTGTCAAGACAGAGCCATAACCACGCCTCTAGTAGGTCATCTTTACATTGTTGAATGGTCATATTGCCCTGACCCTTGACCCCTGATCCCTGACCCCTGACGTCACACGAAAGGAGGAAAGGAAGGGAAGGAATGAAGCAAGGAACTGGGGGGAAAGCAAACAAGATGGAAAAGAAACAGAGAGAGAGAGAGCATGAGATTAAGAGGCACCGAGCGGAACTGATAATGAGAAACTGATAAAGGTGCAAGAGAAGAACTGATAAAGAAGATGAGAGAGAGAAGCTGAGAATAGGACAGCTGATGGTATGAGAGATTTAAGAAGGACAATTTCTTGTTGTACGGGATGAGACAGATCATATATTACTATGATCTGTCTTATATATAAGCACGCACAGAACACACGGTCAAACAGGGTAATCCTGGTCCCTAACACACGGTCAAACAGGGTAATCCTGGTCCCTAACACACGGTCAAACAGGGTAATCCTGGTCCCTAACACACGGTCAAACAGGGTAATCCTGGTCCCTAACACACGGTCAAACAGGGTAATCCTGGTCCCTAACACACGGTCAAACAGGGTAATCCTGGTCCCTAACACACGGTCAAACAGGGTAATCCTGGTCCCTAACTCACGGTCAAACAGGGTAATCCTGGTCCCTAACACACGGTCAAACAGGGTAATCCTGGTCCCTAACACACGGTCAAACAGGGTAATCCTGGTCCCTAACACACGGTCAAACAGGGTAATCCTGGTCCCTAACACACGGTCAAACAGGGTAATCCTGGTCCCTAACACACGGTCAAACAGGGTAATCCTGGTCCCTAACACACGGTCAAACAGGGTAATCCTGGTCCCTAACACACGGTCAAACAGGGTAATCCTGGTCCCTAACACACGGTCAAACAGGGTAATCCTGGTCCCTAACACACGGTCAAACAGGGTAATCCTGGTCCCTAAACGCATCAACATGCACCAACTCCATCATGGCGGCCAGTTATCTTAAACACAACTTTGTCTGTCACTTGAAAAGTCACATCAACACTGTCAAAATGTTATCAGGTGGGAGGAGAAACCCACTGGAGAGAGGAAGAGACATTTTAAATTTTTAAATTTTGCCCCGAGGGGCGAGTTTATTGGGCAGCGCCACTCATCCTGTGAGTGGACACACCGCCATAGTGACAGTATTGGGCAGCGCCACTCATCCTGTGTGTGGACACACCGCCATAGTGACAGTATTGGGCAGCGCCACTCATCCTGTGAGTGGACACACCGCCATAGTGACAGTATTGGGCAGCGCCACTCATCTTGTGAGTGGACACACCGCCATAGTGACAGTATTGGGCAGCGCCACTCATCCTGTGAGTGGACACACCGCCATAGTGACAGTATTGGGCAGCGCCACTCATCCTGTGAGTGGACACACCGCCATAGCAGCATGTACAACACTCCCCAATAGGAAGAAAACCCGCTGGGTTGTTCATCCTGTCACTTGTACCCAGACACAGCTGGGAAGGAAGAGACATCTTAAGTACGTCTCTTCTCATGTCTCTTGAACACTATATCTCTTAACAACAGGGTCTGCAATCGAGCAACAGATATCTGCAATTGCAGAACAGAGTAATCTACAATGACACAACAGAGATTGTGGGCGTCAGGGAAACAGTTAAACACTGCTAATCAGTTGCCTTTTCAGATTAGATTAGATTAGATTAGATTTAGACCAAATTACTCACCAGTCTAATATATATAGCTGAAGGCTACGGCTGAATTTTAGAAACCGGGATTCTGTGCTAAAAAAAAGGTTCCATAGCTTCGTTTGATCTCGCAGAGATGCTAGCAGAAGCATCTGGTGTAAGGAGGGAGGCCTCAGTGAAGATGCTGAATCAAAGAAATACCGATTATACAAATTCCATTTATTTTACCCGAATTAGCGGTGTGCTGTGAGAGCCCAGACTTGAGGCGTGAGGACTTGATGCGTGAGGACTTGAGGCGTGAGGATAGTATTAGAGAGGCGTGTGGAGCAGGGTGAGAGAGGTGTGGGGCAGGGTGTGAGAGGTGTGAGGCAGGGTGAGGGAGGTGTGGGGCAGGGTGTGAGAGGTGTGGAGCAGGGTGAGGGAGGTGTGGGGCAGGGTGTGAGAGGTGTGGAGCAGGGTGAGGGAGGTGTGGGGCAGGGTGTGAGAGGTGTGGAGCAGGGTGAGGGAGGTGTGGGGCAGGGTGTGAGAGGTGTGGGGCAGGGTGAGGGAGGTGTGGGGCAGGGTGTGAGAGGTGTGGAGCAGGGTGTGAGAGGTGTGGGGCAGGGTGTGAGAGGTGTGGGGCAGGGTGTGAGAGGTGTGGAGCAGGGTGAGAGAGGTGTGGGGCAGGGTGTGAGAGGTGTGGAGCAGGGTGAGGGAGGTGTGGGGCAGGGTGTGAGAGGTGTGGGGCAGGGTGAGGGAGGTGTGGGGCAGGGTGTGAGAGGTGTGGGGCAGGGTGAGAGAGGTGTGGGGCAGGGTGTGAGAGGTGTGGAGCAGGGTGAGAGAGGTGTGGGGCAGGGTGTGAGAGGTGTGGAGCAGGGTGAGGGAGGTGTGGGGCAGGGTGTGAGAGGTGTGGGGCAGGGTGTGAGAGGTGTGGAGCAGGGTGAGGGAGGTGTGGGGCAGGGTGTGAGAGGTGTGGGGCAGGGTGAGGGAGGTGTGGGGCAGGGTGTGAGAGGTGTGGAGCAGGGTGAGGGAGGTGTGGGGCAGGGTGTGAGAGGTGTGGAGCAGGGTGAGAGAGGTGTGGAGCAGGGTGAGGGAGGTGTGGGGCAGGGTGTGAGAGGTGTGGAGCAGGGTGAGGGAGGTGTGGGGCAGGGTGTGAGAGGTGTGGAGCAGGGTGAGAGAGGTGTGGAGCAGGGTGAGGGAGGCGTGGGGCAGGGTGTGAGAGGTGTGGGGCAGGGTGTGAGAGGTGTGGAGCAGGGTGTGAGAGGTGTGGGGCAGGGTGTGAGAGGTGTGGAACAGGGTGTGAGAGGTGTGGGGCAGGGTGAGAGAGGAGTGGAGCAGGGTGAGAGAGGTGTGGAGCAGGGTGAGAGAGGTGTGGAGCAGGGTGAGAGAGGTGTGGAGCAGGGTGAGAGAGGTGTGGAGCAGGGTGAGAGAGGTGTGGAGCAGGGTGAGAGAGGAGTGGGGCAGGGTGTGAGAGGTGTGAGAGCCGACAAGACGTATACTCTCACGTACATAACAACCGCTCCGCTCACAGAGAGAGGATGAGGCAGCAAGGGTCTCGGGGTGGGTGCTTTAAGGCAGGAAATGGAGTGGAAAGTGAGAGGAGTGACGAGACGAGGAGGGTACGAGTAGTGTGGGAAGGGACGGGAGGAGAGAGGGAGAGAGAGGGAGGGAGAGAGAGAGAGAGAGAGAGAGAGAGAGAGAGAGAGAGAGAGAGAGAGAGAGAGAGAGAGAGAGAGAGAGAGAGAGAGAGAGAGAGAGAGAGAGAGAGAGAGAGAGAGAGAGAGAGAGAGAGAGAGAGAGAGAGAGAGAGAGAGAGAGAGAGAGAGAGAGAGAGAGACCCAACAGCTGTAGGTCTTAACCTCCATCCCAGATCTTCCTTCCACCAGCTGTGGGAGTGGATATTGGCTCCACCAGCTGTGGGAGTGGATATTGACTCCACCTGCTGTGGGAGTGGATATAGGCTCCACCAGCTGTGGGAGTGGATATTGACTCCACCAGCTGTGGGAGTGGATATTGACTCCACCAGCTGTGGGAGTGGATATTGGCTCCACCAGCTGTGGGAGTGGATATTGGCTCCACCAGCAGTGGGAGTGGATATTGGCTCCACCAGCTGTGGGAGTGGATATTGGCGCCACCAGCTGTGGGAGTGGATATTGACTCCACCAGCTGTGGGAGTGGATATAGGCTCCACCAGCTGTGGGAGTGGATATTGGCTCCACCAGCTGTGGGAGTGGATATAGGCTCCACCAGCTGTGGGAGTGGATATTGGCTCCACCAGCTGTGGGAGTGGATATAGGCTGCACCAGCTGTGGGAGTGGATATAGGCTCCACCAGCTGTGGGAGTGGATATTGGCTCCACCAGCTGTGGGAGTGGATATAGGCTCCACCAGCTGTGGGAGTGGATATTGGCTCCACCAGCTGTGGGAGTGGATATTGACTCCACCAGCTGTGGGAGAGGATATTGACTCCACCAGCTGTGGGAGTGGATATTGGCTCCACCAGCTGTGGGAGTGGATATTGGCTCCACCAGCTGTGGGAGTGGATATTGACTCCACCAGCTGTGGGAGTGGATATAGGCTGCACCAGCTGTGGGAGTGGATATAGGCTCCACCAGCTGTGGGAGTGGATATTGACTCCACCAGCTGTGGGAGTGGATATTGACTCCACCAGCTGTGGGAGTGGATATTGGCTCCACCAGCTGTGGGAGTGGATATTGGCTCCACCAGCTGTGGGAGTGGATATAGGCTCCACCAGCTGTGGGAGTGGATATTGACTCCACCAGCTGTGGGAGTGGATATTGACTCCACCTGCTGTGGGAGTGGATATTGGCTTGTGTACACCTGTTCCTACAGTTGTCCAGTACTCTAATGATCTTTGTACACACATTCTTCTGAATAAACATTACTTTTATTATAATTATTATTATTATTACTTATGAGAGACCAGGAGGTCTGATTGAGGACCGGGCCGCGGGGACGTCGTGCCCCGAAATCATCGCAAGGAGAGTGGCGAGTTTTTTGAAGCATTTGGTAAATTGTTTTGGAGGCCGAAACTGCATTGAATATTTGTGTTGCTCTAGATCTAATCCATTATTTCTTCCACCTTTAGTGAGCACAACCGTTACCACCTGGCTTTCTCTCTCTCTCTCTCTCTCTCTCTCTCTCTCTCTCTCTCTCTCTCTCTCTCTCTCTCTCTCTCTCTCTCTCTCTCTCTCTCTCTTCCTCTCTCTCTCTCTCTCTCTCTCTCTCTCTCTCTCTCTCTCTCTCTCTCTCTCTCTCTCTCTCTCCACACTCACTACCACCTCATCTTCCTCCTCTTCCTCTTCCCTCCAGAATTTTTCCCCTTTCTTTACCTACCATTTACTCTCCCCTCTCCTTCCCCCATTCCCTCCATCTCTCCCTTCCACGTCTTTCTTCCTCCCTCACCCCCCTTCCAGATCATCACCCCCCCCCCCCCGCCCCTCCCACCACAGTTCACATCACATAAAACCAGTGCGGTCAAAAATTTCAGCCCTACAGAACATATATTCTCACCACGTCCAATGGAACAGAAAACTTCTATTCTCGCCCGTGGGTCGTGCCTGGGGGAGGGGGTGGTGGGAGGGGGGGATGTCGCCCCCCCCCTTTTCCATATTTCCCTCACAATGACGGAAACAAAAATAAAATTGAAAAGTTATATAAAAGAGAAGCTGGGCTAAAAATCTGCACAATTTGTATTCCATCCTCTGAGAGGCGCTCTTCTACTGTAGAGTTTCTGAGAGGCGCTCTTCTACTGTAGAGTTTCTGAGAGGCGCTCTTCTACTGTAGAGGCCTCTCACATAGAGTCCTGCAGCGCAGTAGTCTCCGTCCTCGCCCCACACTCGAGGGAAACTGATCCAATCTCTTAAGAGGGGGCAGAAACGATTAATCACGTTTCCCCCCCCTATCTCTGATGCATCTGTTCACCTGACAGTAAAATAGGTACCCGGTAGTTACGCTGTTGTTGTGTAGGGAAGGTCAGTAGTCAGCCTAGTGGGGGGGGGGAGGGGGGAGGGGGTCATCAATAAGCCTATGTACAGGCTTCCTGTATTTCTAGTTATTAAACTCTATTACCCTATTATCCTAGTACCCAACGAACACCTATTTCTGGCCAATCGCCAGCCGTTTACTGATTTACTGAACAGGTGGGATGCGAACCCTGAGCCCATTTTACGTCTGGGAACGTCAAAAAAAAAAAAAAAATCCCGCTGTACCTCTTGAATCCACACATTTAAATCCCAACATAATATTAATCCATGACGGCTGGCGACCGTCAAAATCCCAACTCGCATCAAACGGATGATTCTGCACTCAGCGAATAGCGATTTATTGACTTTTATTGTGTTACTTCACACCAATTTTGAATTCAACACATTATTTAGTTCAAAATACGGCGTGGATATAACCCCCCCCCAAAAAAAAAGTATGACTGGCAACTCCTGACAACTCACCAATTATGTCAGCCGTCAAAATTATGAAATAAATGAAAAACTGGCAGAAAATATTATACCGACTGTCAGTTATCGCGATAACCGCTAATGTTATTATCATTCTTATTATTACTTTGGCTTGTAATGGCATTTAATTAATGTCTTCGCTTTCAGATGGCATTGTTACCGTTCGTGGTCCTCAAACATATGTGAACGAGTCCCATGTCGGCTTAGAATACATGTTTCAGGTGTGTAAATTGCAGGTATCTGCCCCTCTCTCCTCCCCTCCCCCAGGTTTGTAAACATGTGAGCAGCATTTGCAGGTGTGTGTGAACAGTGTTGACTAAGGATATGATATTATAATATTATGTTGATATATGCACTTGAGTGTTGCGTAACTATACACTTGAGTGTTGCGTAACTATACACTTGAGTGTTGCGTAACTATACACTTGAATGTTGTGTAACTATACACTTGAGTGTTACGTAACTATACACTTGAGTGTTGTATAACTATACACTTGCAAGTTTCCAACTCAGGTTGATAAGAGTCATAGTTACTTAAATTCGTGAGTTAATAGTGAAGCATATTTCTGCCCTTTTCAGGTGTCTGTGAAAGTAAATCTGTCCCTTTCAGGTGTGTGTGAAAGTTAATTTGTTTCTTTTATCTGCTTATCTGAAAAAACCTTTCAGCTAATTTGAAAGTTAATCTGTTTACCCGGAAGCTCACATTAGTGGGATCATCCTAACTCAACGGAAGATTATTAGTTCCTAATTAGTCTCCAATCATCCCAGCTTGAGCAGACGCGTGATTTACGTGCTTCTAAAAAGCTTGTTGTGGCTTATGTAAAGGAGGTTTTGGCAGTAGAATGGATGTGGAAGTCCAGGATGTAAAGTGGATTGACCTAATTGAACTCATCTAACTGTGCTTGTGTCTCAACACTTTGATTCGGCCTCAAAATCTTCACTCCAATCATATCTCCATTTGAAACTGTGTATGGAGTCTGCCTCCTCCACCACATCACTGCCTAATGCATTTCACGTCTTCACTGTTCTTACAATGAATAATGTAGTTTTTGAACAGATCCACAGGAGCCGTTCATTCATATATCAAGATAATTTCTTTGTGTATGCAGCTTATGTCTCTGTGGCGTATTGAAGGACTCCCTTTGTTCTACCTTTGTCCTCGTCTTCGGGTCCTCCTAAGTATTCCACTTGTGTCTCTCCGGTTTATTCCCACAAAAACAATTTGTATGTGGTGATTATGTCTCCACTGACACTTCTGTCTTCCGGTAACGTGAGGTCTTTCCTCACAGCTTATACCTCTCAGTTCTTGGGCTTGTCGTGTGGCATGCCTCTGAACTTTCTCCAGCTTCGTTTTATATATGACCAGATAAAAATGCAGAAGGATTTAAAACGCTTAGTAGACCACGTACGTGAGAAGTACACAAGAGTACGCAGCGTCAGCGAATCACCAAATCAAAACGCCACAATAAATGTGGGAAGATCAAAAGACCTGCCACAATGCCAGTACCAGAACTAAGAGGACAGGCAAGTGAGGACACACACACACACACACACACACTCAGCCGGTAGCTGAGTGGGCAGCACGCTGGACGCATGATCCTGTGGTCCCGGATTCGATTCCCGGCGCCGGCGAGAAACAATGGGCAGGGTTTCTTTCACCCTGATGCTCCTGTTACCTAGCAGTAAATAGGTGCCTGGGAGTTAGTCAGCTGTTACGGGCTGCTTCCTGGGTGTGTGTGTGTGAAAAAATAGTAGTTAGTAACAGTTAATTGACAGTTGAGAGGCGGGCTGAAAGAGCCAGAGCTCAACCTCCGCAAGCACAAGTGAATACAACTAGGTGAATACACACACTGCAAGAAAACAGCAGAAATTGAACACCTTAACGCAAGAACCGGGTAATTAATCGGGTAATTATCATGGTGAGTGAGCTGGTAACATAAGCTGTAAGGCTGATGGTAGTAAAGGTTTATCTCGCCCACCACGAGATAAATCACCACCACCGTGAGACTTACACTTTAAAACCAAAACAAAAGACCTGAGACGCTATTAAATTGATCTTCCCTCACACTGTCCCGTTGAAGACTCCCATTTCAGCATCCCTTAACTCCATTCCAGCATCCCTTAACTCCATTCCAGCATCCCGTCCTCCATTCCAGCATCCTCCCCCTCCATTCCAGCATCCCTTAACTCCATTCCAGCATCCCTTAACTCCATGTCAAGCATCTTCATCTACCACTCCATCATCACATCTGTCATTCCAGCATCTTCATCCAAGGTTCCAACATTTGACCTTCCCCAGCGAGAGGCTCCTCCACCGTCCCCGTGATCCACATGGTGCCAAGTCGCCCGGGTTTACACCGGAAGACCTGGAGCTCTTGCTTCTTTAAGTGGCATGAAAGGTCCTTGAGGCAATTGAGGGCGGCTATAAGAATCTCCTCTGGTATGGATTTCCGCGCCAGGAACTCTTGGTTGGTGGTGGTGGGTCCGCTGGCTGGTGGTAGTGATGGTGGTGGTAGAGAGTCCGTTGACTGGTGTTGGTGGTGGTGGTGGGTTCGCTGGCTGGTGGAAAGTCAGTCGCCTGCCTGACGGACGCGGAAAGCTGACATTTGCTGCTTGACGAAGTTGCCGATCTCCTTCTGCCTTGTAAGATGCGTTCACAGTTATTCCCACACTCTCACACTCACAAACACGCATGTACGTTGCCAGTTAGCTTTTGACACAGTTTCTCAGAAGCGATTCACATGGACACTGAATGGTTGAGAGGCAATGTAAGAACGGAGAAAATTACTGAGTGGAGTACCTCAAGGGTCACTGCTAGGGTCCATCCTGTTCGAAATAGAGCTAAACGATTAAGCAGAGGTGGTAACCTCATTCTTATCATTGTTTGCTGACGACTCCCAGCTAATGTGTCGAATCACAACTGAGGAGGACTGCTACATTTTGCAAGCTGAACTGGACAATCTCTAGAGATAGTCTAAGAAAATGCTACTGGTCTTTAACCTTGACAAATGCAAGTTCATGAGGATACAAATATGGGGAATGTCTCAAATACAATAGAGGGTTAAGGGAATGTAACTTCGTCCTTCTGAATTAGAGACAGACTTATGAGTGAACATAACTGGGTATCTAACACCAGAGGCAGACATCTTTTTATCTCTTGAGATGATTTCGGGGCTTAGTGTCCCCACGGCCCGGTCCTCGACCAGGCCTCCACCCCCAGGAAGCAGCCCGTAGCAGCTGTCTAACTTCCAGGAACCTATTTACTGCTAGTTAACAGGGGCATCACTGTGAAAGAAACATTTTGCCCATTTGTCTCCTGAGTCTCCACCGGGGATCGAACCCGGATCCTCAGGACTACAAATCCGAAGCGCTGTCCACCCAGCTGTCACGCGTCCAGGATAACGCCACCAGCGCATACCATACTGGCAAGCGTTCCCGTTATCCTTCAGTAACTTGGACAAAAGCTCCCTTCCGAGCGCTGTATACATCCTTCCTGAGACCTGTTACTGAGTACCCCTTCCTAAAGAAATAAAAGAAAATTAGAAAAGGTCCAAAAATATGCAACAAGTCTCGTTCCTGCGTTGAGGGGACTAAGCTATAAAGACTGAGCAAACTGGACCTCATTACACTGGAAGAAAGAACAAAGAGGTCAGACATGATCACGATATTCAAGATACTAAAGAGAACTGTCAAAGTAGATATAGAAGCAATGCTCAAATTAAGGAACAGCAGAATGAGAGGACATAAGTGGAAGCAAGGAAACGCAGATGAACCAAAGGGATATCAGAAATAACTTTTCAGTCTGAGAGTTGTAAATAAGTGGAATGGACAAGAAGGTGATGATGTTATTGAAGCTATTTCGATACACAGTTTTACATGTAAATATGATGATCAAAATATGTAAAAAGTTACTGCATTGAACTACTGATGGTTGAAAGATGTTGTGGACCGAGTTGATATGAATACATTAGTTAGGCTCTCTCAAAGTATGAAGCTGGTCGAAGCGTTTATGAACGTGTATGAAGGGGCTGAGTATGAACGTGTGTATGACACAGGCAGAGGAGACATAGAAAGTGGGTATAACATAGTCAGAGGAGACATAGAAAGTGGGTATGACACAGACAGAGGAGACATAGAAAGTGGATATGACACAGACAGAGGAGACACAGAAAGTGGATATGACACAGTATGGGTATTACACATTTAGTTTTTTTCGAGTTCTTGCTTGAAGGTGACACATGTAGTTTCTTGAACGTTTAGCTGTAGTGATGCCAATGTGGGCTGACTGGACGTTATATCCTTCATAGGGGGGTGGCCAAGGTACTTTCTAGAGCAGGTGTTTACTACTTTGTTAGTGTATCCCGGGTACCCAAGCAACCCAAAGGTACCCAAACAACCCTGTGCCCGGTTACCCAAGCTATTACAGAAATATATTAAACTGCAGAATGCCTACGTCTTGTTCAACAAGAACATATAACGTCACCTACTCATTATTCAACCCCCGCCCCCCAAAAAAATGAAGAAAAGAAATGTGGTTAATCATCTTGGATCCCGGATCGCGTCTATATAATCCCGGATTACTCTTTAAATTTCAACTCGGTACATTTGATGGGAGTGAAAAGGGATTGGAATGAGCGCAGGAACGGTACTCGCTGGACCACTTCCCACCAACCACACCTCCAACTTCATCCCGGCGCTCCACGCGTCTCAAACACTCCCAAAGGAACCCCAAAAAAACTCCAACCTCGACTCAGCGCCCAAGACGTTCAGAAACATGAGAAAAAAGGCAAAAATCTTACGATCCTTTCTTGAAGGCGTCAAGCAAAGCGAGAAGCCTTATATGGCCGTTCCAAGGTTCGCCCCCACTGCAGGGGTCTCTAGTATAAACGGGGAGAGAGAGAAAAAAAAGAGTGCAGGAAATAGGTCTATGGTGTGGCGCGCGGGGGTGTGGTAGCGGGAGAATGGGTGAGGGAGTCTGGCGCTGTCGTAAGTGTTATTATTATGGTGTGGGTGGCGATGGTGAGGCAGGTCTGGCGCGCGATACACTGTGCTTTACGATGTCCTCCACTGCACCCTGGCCGCTCTCACCATCCTCGTAAATGGGCGCGGCGCTCCCTGCGGACCTCGTCTCCGGCAACGGCAAACACCCCCCCCCCCTCCCCCTACCTCTCCTGCCCCCTCATCCCACACCCAACAGAAGCTATCGTGATTACAAACGGGGTAATTATCTGTTGTCGCAGTAACAGACAGATGCAACGGAGCTCCATATTCCAATATTCATTTAAGACTAACAAAAAATATTAGCTAATGTCGTATATAAATAAATATATTTTTTTCGCTCCGTTTGCAGCTAATTAGTGACGCGAAACCCTGTATATTTTTCTAATTTATGAAACCCCCACTTTTATAAACATATCCTTAACGTGTTTTTAAATACCATATTAATTTTTAATATATAACCCTAAAATTTAATATATCTGAAAATGATTTAATATATACCTAAAATACAAAACTGTAAATGAAACACAACTTTTTTTTTCAGGGATATTTTTTGCGCGGGCCTTAAGCCTCTGGCTGGCCTAATAAGTAAAACATTAAATTCATAAACATACCTCTAAAATGTGTGAATATACCGCTAAAATTTAGGAATAGCTCTAAAATATTAAAAATATCTTTTATTTATGAGTATATTCCTAAAAGAGTATATTCTTAGAATTAATGAAAAAACTAATTTAAAATTTATGCAGCCCCCATAACATACAAGAAAGACAACACAGGGAACTGAGCTCAGTCCCAGGCATGGGACTGGTGATCTTAAATAATGTTAATTGATGTTCTAGTGGTCTTAAAGAATGTTGATTGATGTTCTGGTGGTATTACAAATGTTGATTGATGTTCTAGTGGTCTTAAATAATGTTAATTGATGTTCTGGTGGTCTTAAATAATGTTAATTGATGTTCTGGTGGTCTTAAATAATGTTAATTGATGTTCTGATGGTCTTAAATAATGTTAATTGATGTTCTGATGTTCTGAATTAACGTTGTCACATATTAGTAGTGTCCCATATATGCTGGTTAGCATTGTAAATGTGTGGCCACGTCTGTGGTAGAAAATAATAATAATATTAATAAATAAAATAAAAGTAATGTCCCTAGTTTCTGTACTTAACGGGGCAACCATTCCTGAACCCATTTAGGTAATCCCCAACTAAACCTGTACATCTTTTTTTCTCAATCATGGAAGATTAGTGCATTTATCAAACAGTATATGATCTCCTAAGCTTCGTAACGTAAGGCTGTAAACAACCTCGTAACCTATTTAATAAATGTAAACTAAGCCGCCATGATCGAGGTTTCGTCAGTAAACAGTAAAGTGCTTGACGCATCTAGTTGTCTCATTGCTAGATTAGTCCTTGTTGACCAAATGTATAGCCAAAAAGATTCGTGTTGCTGGCTGTATGAATAATTCCTTTGTGTAAAAGTAGATCATTCAATTGAACTGTAATAATTCCTTTAAGTGTAGGTGTGGCCATGGTGCCAGGCAGCTAGTGTAGGTGTGGCCATGGTGCCAGGCAACTAGTGCAGGTGTGGCCATGATGCCAGGCAGCTAGTGTAGGTGTGGCCATGGTGCCAGGCAACTAGTGCAGGTGTGGCCATGATGCCAGGCAGCTAGTGTAGGTGTGGCCATGGTGCCAGGCAACTAGTGCAGGTGTGGCCATGATGCCAGGCAGCTAGTGTAGGTGTGGCCATGGTGCCAGGCAGCTAGTGTAGGTGTGGCCATGGTGCCAGGCAGCTTGTGTAGGTGTGGACATGATGCCTGGCAGCTAGTGTAGGTGTGGCCATGGGGCCAGGCAGCTAGTGTAGGTGTGGCCATGGTGCCAGGCAGCTTGTGTAGGTGTGGACATGGTGCCAGGCAGCTAGTGTAGGTGTGGCCATGATGCCAGGAAGCTAGTGTAGGTGTGGCCATAGTGCCAGGCAGCTAGTGTAGGTGTGGCCATGGTGCCAGGCAGCTTGTGTAGGTGTGGCCATGGTGCCAGGCAGCTAGTGTAGGTGTGGCCATGGTGCCAGGCAGCTAGTGTAGGTGTGGCCATGGTGCCAGGCAGCTAGTGTAGGTGTGGCCATGGTGCCAGGCAGCTTGTGTAGGTGTGGACATGATGCCAGGCAGCTAGTGTAGGTGTGGCCATGGTGCCAGGCAGCTAGTGTAGGTGTGGCCATGGTGCCAGGCAGCTAGTGTAGGTGTGGCCATGATGCCAGGCAGCTAGTGTAGGTGTGGCCATGGTGCCAGGCAGCTAGTGTAGGTGTGGCCATGGTGCCAGGCAGCTAGTGTAGGTGTGGCCATGGTGCCAGGCAGCTTGTGTAGGTGTGGACATGATGCCTGGCAGCTAGTGTAGGTGTGGCCATGGTGCCAGGCAGCTAGTGTAGGTGTGGCCATGGTGCCAGGCAGCTAGTGTAGGTGTGGCCATGGTGCCAGGCAGCTAGTGTAGGTGTGGCCATGATGCCTGGCAGCTAGTGTAGGTGTGGCCATGGTGCCAGGCAGCTAGTGTAGGTGTGGCCATGATGCCTGGCAGCTAGTGTAGGTGTGGCCATGGTGCCAGGCAGCTTTACTTTGGGCCAGCAGTTAGAATAACCAAATTAGTCGATTATATCATTAGTTCTAACTTTCAGGTCTTTGAAGGCATAGAGTAAAGTTGACGAGCAGGTCTTTAAACATTCTAATAAGACCCAACTACTTCACGGAAGATTTCACGGGAGTTTATGTGCTTGAAATTGTGGTTTTTAATCTAGATAAAACGAGTCGTGTACCGAGAACCACCTTCAGCATATTTCTGAGATGTGGAGAACAGAGGCTTGTAGCTTTTGTTAATATCTTCAGTCTTTGTTTCTCAGCCTGTTTCTCTTCCTCCAGGCAGATGGAATCTCTTCCACCCCCACTTTTCCAGGCGGATTGTCTCCCCCTTTCCCTCCCAGGGGGATAGACCCATCTTACTCCTCACAGGTAGAATAGTCCCCTCCCTCACCTTCCAGCCAGTTTGACCCTATTCTCCCTCCCACCCAGGCTGATTGACCCCATTCCTCTCCCAGGGAAATCGACTCCCCTATCTCCCACCATGAAGGTGGGAGACGCAGTAAGGATGATGATATAACAAGGGGAAATTGAGGGGAAGGGGGAGGGATTCAGGCGAGGAAGGGTAAGGATATAAGGAGTGAGGATGAAAAAGGTCAGTGGGAGTAAAAAGGGGAGAAGGAAAGAGGGAAGGGGGAGATGTTTAAGGGAAGGGGGAGAGGGGGAAGATGGTGAAGGGGACGGGAGGAGATGGTGAAGGGAAGGAGGGAGATGGTGAAGGGAAGGGGAAGAGATCGTGAAGGTAAGGAGGGAGATGGTGAAGGGAAGGGGAAGATGATGAAAGGAAGGGGAGAGATGGTGATGGGAAGGGGAAGATGATGAAAGGAAGGGGAGAGATGGTGAAGGGAAGGGGAAGAGATGGTGAAGGAAAGGGAAGAGATGGCGAAGGGAAGGGAAGGGTAATAATCTCCATCACGATTTCTGATGATATAGAGGGTATTGACACCCTCTTCAATCGCCTCAGTCATTAAACAAAGTAATTATTATAGGAAATTGAAAATGGTGCAAATATCTGATTAAATAACCACACAGTGTTTAGAAAATGGACGCTCCTATGGGTGACATGTATAGATCAATACTTTCAGTATTATATCTTGCACCACTAAGCAGCCGAGCACGGAAGCCTTGGGAGTTAAAGGCTCCGCAGTGACATCTTTAAGATGTGCTCCCTCACCATCCACTTAGCCTCTGCAGAGCGTCCATCTTGCTTCTTACAGGGTCGGCGCTCGATCCCCGATGGTCATAGGGATTGGGCACCTTCATTATGTTCCCGTATCTGTTTCCTCATAGCTCTTCCAAGATTAATATACCTATACTAGCTTAGCATTTTCTTCTCATAATTACTGTAGCATCTGCAGGTGTTTTCACAGGTGTTCTCTAACCATACAGGTGTTTTTTGACTGATGCTCTCAACATCTGCTGAGAATTCTACCATTACTTCCTCAGCTGTATGGTAATTGCACGTTATGCAACCCACAACAGGTGTGTAACTCCCGGGTACCTATTTAATGCTAGGTAAACAGAGGCATCAGTGGTTTCTATACGTATCCAAACGTCTCCTGCTACCCAGGAATCGAACCCCGGATCAATATATTCACATGGACTCAGACCTTGGGAGAGTGCATGGTGGCCAGGACATCTCGCACCAAGGAGCCACCAGGATATCGAGGCAAGATATCTTGAACTTTATGAAGGTCATCCCAGAAGTACGTTTGCCGCGAGCTGTCCTTCTCCGTCATGAAGAGCAAATGGTTCCCCGCCCGGCCTTAACTCCCGGGTCTTGAAGACCGGAAGGTAGGACGTCTGGGAGGCGATTCAGATAAGGCTCAGCATTGGGTAGACAGCCAGGGAAGGCCGCGTCGACAATTCCATCAGTCGGAACAGCGCATCAGCGCGCCGCACTATGGACAGCGTCATGGTCCTTCCAAACCACACTTCTCTCGACTCGATGTTTGGTCGAACATCTTTACCATTAAAACTCTCCTCTGTGAGGTGCGCCATCTTGTTTAGCGAAGCTTTCCGAAGTCACCACTAGAGGGTAGCAGTGTAGTGCAATAAACTAAGCCTTACGTCTTCAGTAATACATGTACAAGATGGAGAAACGAGATGGGATAACTTGGGAAATATGAAACGTATATATACATATATTATATATATATATATATATATATATATATATATATATATATATATATATATATATATATATATATATATATATTATATATAAACGTATATATTAAACGTATACACTGAAGCATGTTTGCAGAGCATGCAAAGCTGACGAGGAACGAAAAAACAGAGGAGGACTGTAGGAAGTTACAGGAGGACCTTGATAAAGTCCATCAGTGGGCAAAGAAGTGGTTGCTGGAATTCGGTCCCAAGAAATGTATGGTAATGAGATGTGAAAGGGAAGCAGGAGACCAGTAGGTATATCTGTTCCACATGGGAAAGGTAACTACAGGAATATGAAAAAGAGAGAGATTTGGGAGTGGATATGCAGCACCGGAGGGGAACCTGTATCCTGTGAAGCATACAACCCGAAGGAATAAAGTAGGGAAGTTTGCAACAAGATTAGTGCCAAAGAAATACTCGCACCCTTTACACACACACACACACACACACACACACACACACACACACACACACACACACACACACACACACACACACACACACACACACACACACACACACCCACACACACCCCCCCCTACCCACCCACACACACACACACACACACACACACCCCCCACCCCCCCCACACCCCACCCCCCACACACACACACCCACAGCCCCACACCCCCCACCCCCCCCCACACCCCACCCCCCACACACCCCACCCCCCACCCCCCCCACACCCCACCCCCCACACACCCCACCCCCCACACACACACACAGGGAACCACCATCAAACACCATTCTGCCTGGCTGACTGCCTGCTCCACAGACCCCCATTGGCAAAAGCTCACCGGTGATGCGCTGTAATGAACATTTTGTTTTTCATTTTTTAAACGAGTGCTTTGTGTGGCGGTGAGGGGAGGGGAGGGGAGGAGAAGGGAGGGGAGGGGAAGGACAGGAGGGGGAAGAAAAGAGAGGGGGCGGCCGGAATGGGAGGAGTGTCAGTAAGGAGGGGTGTAGAGGGGAGATACAAGGAGGAATGAGGGTGGGAGAGAAGAGTGGGTGTGTGTGTGGGAGAGAAGAGTGGTGTGTGTGAGGGAGATTGGTAAACATGTAAACATTACCGCGTTATTTGTGTTAATTTTCTTTGTCTATCTGTCTGTTACTTTCGATATATTAAACCTGAATAATAATACAAAATCACATATGTTCTTAAAGCCAGTTTCTTTCTTTAAGAGCGAGCAAGAAGAGGTGTAGTGGACAAGCTGGAACTATGGTGGCCACGGGGGGGTCAGAGAGCAGGGGAACAATAGGTCAGAGAAGCCGAGACAAGTGCACAGAAACATGCGCAATGTTGGTAAACATGTTTTGTCCTCTTTCTCGTCTCTCTCTCTCTCTTGTCTTCCAACGCCTTTTATTTTTTTTTTCTTTCTGCTATTCTTTCTGTTTTTATTTTTCTGTCCCTGTTCTTGTCTGTCTATATATCTTATTTTGTTTTTCTTTATGGAGGTTGGCACAAAATTCTATGTCTTCCGAATCCTGTTTGCAGATTGAGAACTTTCCGCTTCCCATAGCTCATGATAAGCCTTATCCTACTAGTGTGTGTGTGTGTGTGTGTGTGTGTGTGTGTGTGTGTGTGTGTGTGTGTGTGTGTGTGTGTGTGTGTGTGTGTGTGTGTGTGACTTTCTACTAGTCCAACTACTGACCATCCCCAGAATGTAGCCCCCCCCCCCCCGTAAAAAAACTTTCTAACTCCCATGTACCTTTTACAGCTAGGTGGACAGAGGCATGAGGTAATGAGGTAAAAGGCAACAATCCCAAATTGTTTCTACTGCCCCCCCTTTCCAACCCACGTCTCTCCCTCAGCCCTTCCTTCCCTCTTGGCCTGTATTTATTCTCTCACAGTTTGTCCCTTTCCTTCTTTTCTGTCACCGAACACCTCCCCAGGCACATCTCTCTCTCTCCCTCCCCTCTAGAACCCTCTCCCTTCCACACAGAAGCCTCTCCCTCCCACACAGAAGCCTCCCGTCCCACACACTTGCTGAACTTCCTCCGTCGGTCGTGCAGAAGACGACAAGATTAGGTGGTAAAATACAATGCAATTGGCAAGAGGTGTGAGAGGAAGGCGGGTGGCAGGTGGACTGATAAGACGGCTGGCAGATGACGCTGTCTATCCGGCCGCTGGA
>NC_091170.1:30732777-30765277 GCF_040958095.1 Procambarus clarkii
GCAAGTGAAGAGCAAGTGGGAAAATAACTGTACGAGATCACCTGGTCAACGTGAGGAGATTGGGGGGATATTCTCACAGAAAGTGACAAGGAAGTGTGTTCTTCACACAGAAAGTGACAAGGAAGTGTGTTCTTCACACAGAAAGTGACAAGGAAGTGTGTTCTTCACACAGAAAGTGACAAGGAAGTGTGTTCTTCACACAGAAAGTGACAAGGAAGTGTGTTCTTCACACAGAAAGTGACAAGGAAGTGTGTTCTTCTCACAGAAAGTGACAAGGAAGTGTGTTCTTCACACAGAAAGTGACAAGGAATTGTGTTCTTCACACAGAAAGTGACAAGGAAGTGTGTTCTTCTTACAGAAAGTGACAAGGAAGTGTGTTCTTCACACAGAAAGTGACAAGGAAGTGTGTTCTTCACACAGAAAGTGACAAGGAAGTGTGTTCTTCACACAGAAAGTGACAAGGAAGTGTGTTCTTCACACAGAAAGTGACAAGGAAGTGTGTTCTTCACACAGAAAGTGACAAGGAATTGTGTTCTTCTCACAGAAAGTGACAAGGAAGTGTGTTCTTCTCACAGAAAGTGACAAGGAAGTGTGTTCTTCTCACAGAAAGTGACAAGGAAGTGTGTTCTTCTTAAATAAATAAGCTGAATAAACACACTAGATAGGAACAGCTACATTTAAAGTGATAGAAAATGGAACAGGAAGACTTGGGAACGCAAAGAAAAATTTGCAGCCTCCGGGTGATTAGGGAGTAGTGTGGGCTGAAAGAAGGCTCGGAAGCCACCTCCACCTTCAACTTTAAGATCAAATACGGCTAAGAACTCGAACCCAAAGAGCGTGAAGAGCAAGACCTCACTCCCGTAATCACTGATGGATAAGCAATACCCCTCCCCCTCCCATCCGCTCTCTCTCTCTCTCTCTCTCTCTCTCTCTCTCTCTCTCTCTCTCTCTCTCTCTCTCTCTCTCTCTCTCTCTCTCTCTCTCTCACTACACTCTCTACTCTCCCTCTCCTCATTCTCCCTTCACCCCTCTCCTCCTCTCTTTCCCTTCTCCCTCTTCTCACTCTCCCCTCTCCCTCACCACACTCTCCCCTCACCAACAACCGACTGATTTAATTAACATATAACTTTTATACTAAAGAAAGTGATATCTTGCTTTCTCTCGGACGTCCCCCCCCCCTCTCTCTCTCTCTCCCCTCACCTTCCCCTCTCCCTCCCGTCTTTCTCCCCTCTCCCCTTCCACGTTCTTTTCCATTCCTCTTACATCTTTTTCCAGTCCTCTCCTTCCCCCCCCCTCCCTCCCTCTCTCTCTCTCTCTCTCTCTCTCTCTGCTATCTTTCCGAGATGACCAGTGGTCTTAGTGATCAATGGGAGAGACACGGACTACAGTAGGAGGATGCTGTAGAATGTGTTAAGATGCTATAGAATGTGTTAAGATGCTATAGAATGTGTTGAGATGCTACAGAATGTGTTAAGATGCTATAGAATGTGTTGAGATGCTATAGAATGTGTTAAGATGCTATAGAATGTGTTAAGATGCTATAGAATGTGTTGAGATGCTATAGAATGTGTTAAGATGCTATAGAATGTGTTAAGATGCTATAGAATGTGTTGAGATGCTATAGAATGTGTTAAGATGCTATAGGAAGGGTTTACATACTGAAAAAGACAGCAGAAAACTAGAATAAAGCAACGATATAAAAAAATATATGCAGATGGAAAGCGGGCTCGACAATTATTTTCTAAACATAGAATTTTTTTTTTTTCATAGAAATTAAACAATATGGAAACATGTCCACAAACAATGGTCAAGAAGCACTGCAGATTGTGGAGAAAAGAATAAGAACATTTCAGAAAACTGTGAAGGTGGGAAGAGAGAGTGAGGGGAAAGTGGGGGGGGGGAGAGCTATAAGAAGACGAATGAAGAAATGGCAAGTATTGATAAAGAGGAGCGGCACTGGCAGGGGAAATGTAAAAAAATGGGGAAAGTAGGTGGGAGGAGAGGGAGAGTGGGAGGAGAGGGGGAGAGGGAAAGAGGGGGAGAGGGAGAGTGGGAAGTATATTTTTTTTCGGGTGAGCATATCGTGAGAGAGAGAGAGAGAGAGAGAGAGAGAGAGAGAGAGAGAGAGAGAGAGAGAGAGAAGGTGAAGAGGCATAATTTTTTGTATCTTTATTTAATAAAATACAATATAAATCACATATACATAAATTGTACAAGGCAATACTACATTACATATACACATATACAGCAGTATAATTTTAAGTAAACAAGTGTTTCATATTATCACACAACATGAACTTTAAACCCCTAAATGTTATACTTATTTTTCTTTAAATGATTTACAATATTGGAGATTATATTTACATTAATTTACAAGGGGAAATAATTACATTTATATATATTTTATATAATTCTCAGTAAACCAATTTTCCACATCATCACTGAGCATGAGCAGTAAACCCCAAATGTTATACTTGATCCTGCCTCGCAAGATCTTCAATATTTCGTCTACATGATAACCCTCTAAATGGCATGGATCCAAGATATCATTTCATTCAAGGACCGTCTCGAGAAGCAGCGATGTGGCGATAATGATGTATGTATGACGGTCTGTATAATGTATGTATGACGGACTGTATAATGTATGTGTGACGGGCTGTATAATGTATGTATGACGGTCTGTATAATGTATGTATGACGGTCTGTATAATGTATGTATGACGGTCTGTATAATGTATGTATAATGTATGTATGACGGGCTGTATAATGTATGTATGACGGTCTGTATGTATAATGGCATGTATGAATATATGTATGATTGTATCCGTATGAATGAATGGGAAATACAAAGAAACCAATCTAGGCTTCAAACGAGCTGACGTAGGATAAGAACCCTTGCTCCCAGTTTCACTAACTACTTCAACTGACAGCCCCAATGAACCCTTATCTTAGTTAAAAAAAAATTAACGTGATGTATCAATGAAAAAATCAATAGAAGCCATGAAGAGGATTCCAACCCTGGAAACTGGGGTCTACTTCAAAGCATGCACTGTAAACCACTAAACCGCGATATGGTAAAAAAAAATGTGTGCTAGGGAGTACCCAGTGTGCAGGTTCGAATCCTCTTCGTGGCTCTTACTGATTATCTCATTGATGTATGAAGTTAATGTGATTGCTTCGTTCCTTTGAAGGGAAACTTTAAAACTTTGAAACTTTGCCTCAGGAACCCTGAAGGGTTCAGTTGAAGCCAAGGTTACATTACACTATTTTTTCAGCATATTGAACAATGTTAATTCTACTACTACTACTACTAATAATAATAATGAGAACATCAGTAGGAGTCATGAGAAAGATTCGAACTCCCTCACTTGGTACTCCCAAGCAAACGCCCTAGACTACATCACCACTACCAATAATAATAATAATAATAATAATAAAATGGCGTCAAAAATGACTCATTTTAGATACAATTTTATAAATAAACTGTTAATTAAGTTGACAGTTCATTAGCCAGCTTGAGGGTAATTTATTAGTTTATTTCTTTGTAATTAAAAATACGTGACTCGCATCTGTTGTTCCCAAGAGCGATTAATTTCCATTGGTCCATATCCGTCTCTATTCGAATGACGTCACTTTATTCAAGTGAGCTGATTGGCTGGTTCTGTAACTCGTAAGGTTTCATTGGTTAGCCGTCAGAATTCCACAGGTTTTCATTGGTTTGGCCTGTTATTCAAAAGAATTGAATGGTTGGCAGTTTCTTTTGAAAGATCCAATTGGTTATTAGTAGGTTTCGAAAGCTCATCTGTCTCCACAATATATTTGCTCAAATGTATATTCACGCACACACACACACACACACACACACACACACACACACACACACACACACACATACACACACGTCGCTGGAAAACAGAAGAGCTTGGGGAGACATGATCACCACATACACAAATATCAGGGGAATTGACAGGATAGATAAGGATGGATTATTAAACACGGGCGGTACACGCACAAGGGGAAACAAGTGGAAGTTGAGTGCCCAAATGAGCCACAGAGACATTAGAAAGAACTTTTTCAGTGCCAGACTAGTTAGTAAATGGAATGCATTAGGCAGTGATGTGGTGGAGGCTGACTCCATACACAGTTTCAAATGTAGATATGATAGAGCTCGAGAATCTCGGGAACATGTACACCAGTGGATTGACAGTTGAGAGGCGGGACCAACGATCACAGCTCAACCCCCGCGAGAACATCTAGGTGAGTTCACAAAACGTTGTTAGACATGAGAATTGGTTTTGTGAATCTACTCGTAGGTAAGTAAAGAGCCAGAACACAACCTATGTAAGACAAATACTGAATTATGCAGCTCCTGCATGAAGAGATCCCACAGCCTTATGTTGCATTGTAATCTCTAGCTAGTGGGTAACATAGTGTGCACGCAGCCTCCTTGAGTAGCTAAAGCAATATCTGGTGTAATTGTGCAGTCTTGCCCATATCTTGTAAGATGTGCCATTGCCCTTCCTCAGTAGCTGCAGTGAGCGATAATGCCGCTTCTGCCCGTCTACGCTCACCTATTCCAGATCTCCAATATGATTACTCCTGGAATCTCATACTGAGCTCTTCCCAAACCTTTTGCAAGGAATATTCTTTTGAGCTCTCCTCAAACCTGAAATCACTCACATTGTTTGATCACTTAGTCATTCACCATACTGTTCTCCCATTGTGGCCATGTAATAACCTGGGTCGTTGTTCTGCTGTTACATCCCCTTCAAACTGCATCTTCACTTCTCTTATCACTCTGGTGTCCTCAGCCTCCTTGCGCCGTCTTGAACCAGGAGTGAATAAACTAACTCAGTATCCAATCATTTTCCGAGTATGTAAACTTGTCTATTAAAGTATGTGTGGTTGCACTGTGTGTTTATAGAATGTGCACCACTGGCATGAAACACCCTCATCCTTTGAAGCATAAGAAAATTGAGAAAGATCATAGATTTGCTAAGATAGTGGTACCAGAGCTAATTAAACCGAGCTCTGAGGACAGGTTAAGGGAACACAATCTAATGATACTAAAAAAGAGAAAGCTCAGAGGAGATATGATCAAAGTATGGAGGATACTAAGATGAACAGACGAACTGGAAAATTGTCTTTCTTACACAAGGCGAAAATAGATCGAAGGGGACATAGTTTAAAGTTAGGGACACAGACGACTAGGATATATGAAAGTATTCAAATGCAACGTGGGCTCTAAGCAAAAGTAATAAGCTGGGAAGCAGTGGTGGTGGAAGCCACCTCCACTCACAACTTCAAGAACAAGTACGGCTGAATACAACAACGTCTGAATTCTAGAAGAATGAGTGCCGAGCCCAGGAGCTAAATCTATCTCAATGTATATACAGTTAGCTAATCATTCACCAAGCTGGAACCTCGTTCCCTCCTTCTCTCCCCCTCGCATCTCTCTCTCTCTCTCTCTCTCTCTCTCTCTCTCTCTCTCTCTCTCTCTCTCTCTCTCTCTCTCTCTCTCTCTCTCTCTCTCTCTCTCTCCCTCTCTCTCTCTCCCTCTCTCTCTCTCTCTCTCTCTCTCTCTCTCTCTCTCTCTCTCTCTCTCTCTCTCTCTCTCTCTCTCTCTCTCTCTCTCTCTCTCTCATTCCCCCTCATCCTCCCCTCCCTTCATCCCTAAATTCTCCCTCAATAAATTTCCTATAACTCTCAACTCACGCACTCCCCGCCCTCCATTCTCTGTTCAGTCCTCCAGACCCACCCCCGTACTCTATCAGCTGACTGTCAGCTGATTAGTGTAAACAAAGCAAGGTGGAGCGCCAGCTCGGCTATGAATGACCACCATTTGTTACACTTAATGTTATTGAGAAGTCGTAGCTGATGTGTCCATGCAGAGAGGGGGAGAGGGAAGGTCAGAGGTGTGTGTGTGTGTCGGTTCGAGGAGTGTGTGGGTGTAGTAGGGGTTTCACATGCTATTCTCAAAAGCATAAAAGTAACGGACACATATGTGCTTGTACGGCAGGTCTATGTTCCCACTACCAGGCAACATACGTGTGTGTGAGTGTGTGTGTGTGTGTGTGTGTGTGTGTGTGTGTGTGTGTGTGTGTGTGTGTGTGTGTGTGTGTGTGTGTGTGTGTGTGTGTGTGTGTGTGAGTGTGTGTGAGTGTGTGAGAGTGTGTGTGTGTGTGTGTGTGTGTGTGTGTGTGTGTGTGTGTGTGTGTGTGTGTGTGTGTGTGTGTGTGTGTGTGTGTGTGTGTGTGTGTAAGGAAAGGGAAGAAAGAAGAGACAAGGAAGAGAAGGGGAGAGAGAGAGAGAGAGAGAGAGAGAGAGAGAGAGAGAGAGAGAGAGAGAGAGAGAGAGAGAGAGAGAGAGAGAGAGAGAGAGAGAGAGAGAGAGAGAGAGTAGGCTTGGTGAATTTGGACAATCATGAAAGGGGGATCAAGCAGAATTGTACTGTAACAGGGGGAAGGGTTGTTGAGGCGAGTGTGGGAGGGTGTGGGAGGGTGTGGGGTGGTGTAGGGGGTGATGCAGGTGGAACATGAAGTTCCCTACTGGTTTACCCAGAGTAAATACCGAATTGGGACTGGTGATGAGGTCTGGTGTTGGGGTATCAAGAGATGAAGAGCGGTACCAGCCTCCAGCCCTGAGGCAGAGAGCAAGCAGATTACCTCTCTCTCTCTCTCTCTCTCTCTCTCTCTCTCTCTCTCTCTCTCTCTCTCTCTCTCTCTCTCTCTCTCTCTCTCTCTCTCTCTCTCTCTCTCGTGTAAATGTCACCTGGTCAGTGCTTGTGCTATCTCCTTTACTTTATCGAGACCTGCCATCGTGTCTTCCTTCCTTTATTCCTCATCTTACTGTGTCTCAAGACTTCTTTTTATCTCATACTGTGTGTTTATATCAATTTATATGTCAGAAAATGTAGGATTTTATTGTAGGTTCGAGTGCAGGTCAATTGATTCACGCGTACGGAAGCGTGATGACTCCTGCTAATATGTCGGTAGTTGACAAATACCGTTGTGAGTTCAGCCGCCCTTTCTTGAGATGTTGGCTTGTTACGCGCATGAACTACTGCTCGTTACGTTCCTGGTTTGATCGAAATCTGCTTCAATCACTCACTATGTCCTAGGTGCTTCAATAATTATGTCTGAGGTGCTTCAGTCACTATGTCCGAGGTGCTTTACCAACTGAGTCTACATTTAGGACTTCATTCACTATTTCCAAAGGGGCTTCAATATGTCCAAAAAGGCTTTAATATTTTGTCCAAAGTGCTTTACTCATTGTGTCCAAAGGGGTTCTCGTACTATGGCCAAAGTGCGTCTCGGGGAATGTTTCACTCCTATACTGTGAATTCATAGATAGAATTGAGGACAATCTGAAGATCACGAGGAAAATAAGAAAAGAAAGAATCCAGGAAGAAAAGGGAGATTAAAAAAATACCAAAGAATGAACAATTAGAAGATCAAGAATGAACACAGGAAGAAGAAAAGATAAAGAGGAAAAACACGAAGTAAGCAAAAGACAAACACGAATAAGAAAGAGAACAGGCAGTAAATGACGATGACAAAGGAGAATTAAATGAATAAGTATAAGAAGTAGTACAAGTAGTAAAAGAGGAACAGATGAAGGATGATGGGTAGTATCAGAAAGAGGAGAAGAAGGTGAAAGAGACGGAAGGAAGAGGAAAAGGACTGATTTTCAGAGTTTACAACCCCCACAGAGACACGAAAAAGTAGACGAGGCAGAAGAGGAAGACTAGGGAGAAGAGGAGGAAGAGGAAGTAGGAACACAATGAAAAGAAAGGAACAAGAGAGCACATAAACACCTCAGTGTGCCACCAGGATAACTTGGGCACCAAGCCTAACGTAAGAGGCCCTCAAGCTTTACCTCCGCCAAATGCAAGGTTATGACGACACAAGCTTGTGTGAGAAGCTTAGAGTCGAAGAGCCCAGCCAAGGGGGGGGGGGGGGAAGCCTCCACTAGGAGTACACAGCTAAGGGGAGGAGCCTCCACTAGCAGTACACAGCTGGGGGGAGGAGCCTCCACTAGCAGTACACAGCTGGGGGGAGGAGCCTCCACTAGCAGTACACAGCTGGGGGGAGGAGCCTCCACTAGGAGTACACAGCTGGGGGGGAGGAGCCTCCACTAGCAGTACACAGCTGGGGGGGAGGAGCCTCCACTAGCAGTACACAGCTGGGGGGAGGAGCCTCCACTAGCAGTACACAGCTGGGGGGAGGAGCCTCCACTAGCAGTACACAGCTGGGGGGAGGAGCCTCCACTAGGAGTACACAGCTGGGGGGAGGAGCCTCCACTAGGAGTACACAGCTGGGGGGAGGAGCCTCCACTAGCAGTACACAGCTGGGGGGGAGGAGCCTCCACTAGCAGTACACAGCTGGGGGGAGGAGCCTCCACTAGCAGTACACAGCTGGGGGGAGGAGCCTCCACTAGCAGTACACAGCTGGGGGAAGGAACCTCCACTAAGAACTGCCTCATTACTGAGCACTGAGCTAGTAGATTCCCAAGTAATTCCCCAGACTGCTGCTTGCTTATAACACTGATTCCTCTTGACTAATGACCGTCGCGTTCCACTGTGTTTGTCTTGCTTTGTCGATTCAGAGATCGACGGCGCAGTGGAGCCGCTGACGTTGGAACAGCACAAGTGGTAGGGCTCCTCTCACCAAGCTGACAATGAACGCTTATCTTAATCCTCGCGCTGCTGGTTCCCACAATGACGAGAGCAGTACGGGTAATAATGGATGTTGTTTCTCCAGGCGGCAGCTGTCTTGATGTTGTACTCCACAGCCAGAGAGAGTAGGGTCGTCAGCCACAGACCATTGTTACACAGCAGTAATTCGTTGTGGCAAGACAGAGGGCCGTCTTGCCTGCAAGGTCGTGCTGCTATAAGGGCTGAAGGTCGTCTTGCTATGCAATGAAATCGCCATTATTCTTAATTTGGGTCTGTCCAACTTGCATGGATCAAATCGGCGAAGGCTCATATGTCCGCAAAGTGCCGAGGTCGACCACTGTCACTTTGTAGTGCATTTCACCTTTGTAAACGCACATTAATCACATTATGTATAAAAGAACACGCCTCGAACGCTGTTTATGTAGGACAGATGTAAATGTTTATGTTTATGTATGTAGGTTAGTTTAGGATTTTAAAAGAACTACAATCATCTTCTGTGGATGAGTGTTCATCAAATCACTGAACCATATGCCTAACAGATCTTTAACCCTGTCAATGGTGGACGGAAGGAAATGTATATGTTGGTTAGCATTGTAAATATGTGGCCACGTCTGTGGTAGAAAATAATAACAGACAGTGACGTCAAACAATGAAGTAACCTATCGCTGATCTCGCTGATGCATGACGTCATAAATCTCCTCCCATTGGCCCTGCTTGGTCACGTGACCCCTTCAAGCATTCTTGATGGATTGGATATCAAGGCTGTGTTACATGGACCATTTTGTGCCACAAATAATACACGCAAACACAGTTACAACTCCCGCTGCCAGCCTCATTACCCTCCTGTGTACGTCCACCTGTATAAAACAGTCCACAGGTTGACTTTCATGCTGTGTGTGTGTGTGTGTGTGTGTGTGTGTGTGTGTGTGTGTGTGTGTGTGTGTGTGTGTGTGTGTGTGTGTCTGTGTGTGTGTGTGTGTTTGTGTGTGTGTGTGTGTGTACTCACCTAGTTGTACTCACCTAGTTGTGCTTGCGGGGATTGAGCTCTGGCTCTTTGGTCCCGCCTCTCAACTGTCAATGAACAGGTGTACAGGTTCCTGAGCCTATTGGGCTCAATATTGGTATGAATGTGTGTGTGTGTGTGTGTGTGTGTGTGTGTGTGTGTGTGTGTGTGTGTGTGTAAGTAATTACCTAAGTGTAGTTACAAGATGAGAGCTACGCTCGTGGTGTCCCGTCTTCCCAGCACTCTTTGTCATATAACGCTTTGAAACTAGTGTGTGCGTGGATATGACTCCCAGAGAAGGCTGAATAACGCTATGACTGACTGTGGTGTATCAGTACGTAGGCCTAGGAGAGGAGGCCTACAGAACAGCGTATGAAATCTTAGTGTGGAAACAAACTTAGGCCATGTGAGGTTAGCAGAACCTAATTGTTTGGCACTCTACGATCGTCGTGTGGGTAGAGCTCGGGGTCTTGGGTGCCTACAGACCTGAGTTCGATCCCACCGTACTGCTCCAAAGTTCCTCATTGATACACCACGCTGTGGTGATTTCGGTTAGCATAAACTAGGTATGCAACTGGAACATTTAGTGTACCAAAACTGCCAGGACTGAACTATGATAAACCGAGAGATGTAACCCTCACCAAACCCTACAAGAATGAAGGTGCCATGACAACGGCATACAAAATTATCAGGAAAAACGGACTTGAACAGGCACAAATAGATGTAAGTATAGTGAGAACTATTTTGTTTATTATAAACGACTAAATCTTGTTGAATAAATAAATGACTAGATATAGTTTATTATAAAAGCGGGAAACATTGCATTAGACAACCGATAACTGGTATTTCGAGGCCCAAGAGCTGCAGCACTCTCCCCAGAAAGCCCATTTAGATAAATACAACCTCTCTCTCTCTTTGTCAACTTACTCACTTGTCCATAACAAATGGTCTCGTTGAGTAAAACCTTGACGCAGTGCGTGTTGAGACGCAGGGGGGAGGGGGAGGGGGGACGCAGAGAGCCACAAGGGCACATCACACCTGACGCAGTGTCCAATAACGCAAATGGACAAAACGTTGATATTGACCATGGACGCAACAATGTTCATGACGCAATGAAGCACTAAGCTGATAGAGCATTGACCTGATGAGGCACCAACCTAATGACGCAATGATGGGGGGGGGAGGGGAGGGGATGGAGTTGGGGGGGGGGGTGAAGGGAGAAGGAAGCATGTAAATGGAATAAGAAGGGAGAGAAGGCCGGAGATGGGCATAGAGGGAACAGGGATGGAGGGAAAATGGAGGAACCGAAGAAGGGGGAATAGAGAGAGAGAGAGAGAGAGAGAGAGAGAGAGAGAGAAAGAGAGAGAGAGAGAGAGAGAGAGAGAGAGAGAGAGAGAGAGAGAGAGAGAGAGAGAGAGAGAGAGAGAGAGAGAGAGAGAGAGAGAGACAGAGACAAAGAGAGACAGAGACAGAGAGAGAGACAGAAGGAGAGGGAGTGGGGGGAAACCAAACGAATGCCCAACACGATAGCTCAAAAATGATTGCAAATAAAATAAACAAAGCAACGATAACAAACACATATCAACCCCCCCTCCCCCCCCCCCCCTGCCCGGGAGACGAGGTGCTTGTGTTTATTTACTGTGTTTAGTTTACAAAACATTTATCATTGATGAACATCGACACTATAGAAACATGTACTGTTTACATAAGCAAAAGAAGAGGCATAAAAACAGGAAAACTGAAGATACAAAATTTCCAAACGAAAAAAAACAAACAATACAAAAAGTTATGTAAACAGGCGCAAAAAAAATAATTTACAAAAATACTAATTACAAACAAAAATAAACAAAGATAACAAAAAGTAGTGTAACTGGCAACTATCACACTGCCATATGCGGGTCATACATTTACGAGCCATACACATATATATTTTATATGTAATAATTATTATATATACTTATTGGTATATAATTAAGACATCAGTCGAATAGTCTCGTTGTCCCCCGATAGTGTGATGGAGCGGCAGTTGGTGGTGATTACAGGTGGGGGGGGGGGGGCTCGTTAATGTATACAGCTAAGTAGACAGCTAGGTACACAGGTAGATAATTAGACAGGTAGTAGATAACTATAGGTACACAGGTAGATAATTAGACAGGTAGTAGATAACTATAGGTAACTATAGATAATTAGACAGGTAGTAGATAACTATAGGTACACAGGTAGATAATTAGACAGGTAGTAGATAACTATAGGTACACAGGTAGATAATTAGACAGGTAGTAGATAACTATAGGTACACAGGTAGTAGATAATTAGGTAGATAGGTAGATCATTGGGTAGTGGAAAACTAGGCACACAAGTACGTGTGTGCGTGTGTAACTTTTCTAATCATCCCTTTTTCTCCCTTTACTTACTTTTCTTTAACTACGAAATTTAGTCTTGTGTAGATGTTTTTAATAAAGACAGAAGTAGAATGCGCATTTGGAATGTCACTTTGTTTCCTCAGCACTGTCAATGAGTTGGATGTTCTGATTGGTCCAGTTAGATCACCTGTTCTGATTGGTCCGGTTCTCTTAGGCGGCTGAGCTGAATGTATGTATGAAAGTAGGTGTCATATATAAGTATTTTTACATATGTATATGAGTAAATAATATATATATGTATGAGAATATTATATATATATCTAGAAGTAGATTATTTGGAAGGGCGATAGAGAGAGAGAGAGAGAGAGAGAGAGAGAGAGAGAGAGAGAGAGAGAGAGAGAGAGAGAGAGAGAGAGAGAGAGAGAGAGAGAGAGAGAGAGAGAGAGAGAGAGAGAGAGAGAGAGAGAGAAGGACTAAGAGAGTGAGACAGACAGACAGACGGCTCTGCTGCCATACGAAGTGTAAAATAAAAAAAAATATTCATAAAATTTTCCCAATAAACCAAAAGCGAAAGAATAAATATTTCCAAAATTTTTGGATTTCCGAAGAAATCCCCGCTCCATTTTTTCGTATTAATATGGCAACGCAACCAGCACCTCGAGGTACTGAGATATGGCAACTTTGTACTTTTATGTTTTACCATTCGACGATTCCAAGGATCAATGTCTCCGCGACCCTGTCTCTCTGACCGGTCTTTGGCAGTTGCCTAGGTCAGCTCGAGACATACGTATGGCAACCCACCATTGTTGTCTCTGCCACAGGCACCTTGTTGCTACAGAGCTTCTGCAATGCAACTCATCAATGCAGTGTTTGCTCATGGCAAAGCATAATGGCAATAACTATGTATGGCAACACCTGTACTTGGCTTGCATCTACAGTAACTCATTACGTTCACATATGTGGCAACTCCTGATTGTATTATCTCTAAGGCACAATCAACCAGTTTTCATACAATCTACTTTCAACTCACCCAGTTATCTATGTCTATAGAAGAGGATGTATGCCAGTTTGTCTGTCTGAAGCAGGAAGCCAGACCTTTTGCAGGTTAACCTCACTCAACTTTTCAAGATGACACATTGGGGGGTATGGGGGTGTCGTAGGTCATGCGGGGTTAGCCTCAGAGCCATCCTTCAAGAAGTATCAGCATCTATAGCGACTATCCTGCGATTCTCATTATACTATATCATGCACAAGCCGTTCTGCGATTCTCATGAATGTGGGATTCATTTCCCGTAAAGTTTTTAGCTATATTTCACCACTTCGTGATATAAAATTATCTTGAGAGATGGGTAAAGAGGGAGGGAGGAGAGAATAAAGGAGAGGAGGAGGAGAAGTGGAGAGGGCTCGAAAGATGGGAGGAGAGGGGGGAGAAAGAATGATAGGAGGAGGAAGAGTGAGAGAGAGAGAGTAGGAGAAGGGTGGACATGGGGAGAGGAAGAGAGAGGTATGGAGAGAAAGGGAGAGAGAAAAAAAGGGGGGAAAAATGAAGAAGGAAGGTAATGGTTGTGGAGTGGGGGATGTGGGGGTGGGGGGAAGGGTTAGAGACCCGGGCACTCCCAGGTATCTCCCATAAAGTTATCTATATATAACAACCCATCGACCTGGGCAGTGAATATGTCACCATCTCACATATGGCAACCCCCCTTCCCCTTCATCACCAGAGCATCATTCTTGTTGTGGCAACCGTGTAATTCGGTAGCCAGGTTTGGCAACCGTGTAATTCGGTAGCCAGGTTTGGCAACCGTGTAATTCGGTAGCCAGGTTTGGCAACCGTGCCTACGTCACCAAGATAAACAGAACTTAATGACTCAACTCAAACATATCAACAAAGCGATTGAGTCAATATTTGGCGTTCAGGAATGGCCGGGTCTGTGTTTTTTTTTAATGTTTGTAAACTCTGAAAGTGATGATGTAGATATTGTTTGTTGTTGATGGTGATTGTTGATGATGGTGAGATGAGTGGTGATGGTGTCGATGATTTCATCAATTAAACTTTTAACAAATTAATAAACTTCTAAAGCTATCAGTCTCTCTCGTTTGAATATATAATTATCTATCCGTATATTTTAGAGTAAAAAAAATGAACATAAGAGTTTGGAACTTCTGATCAAAATGTAAAAATTCGCAATTTTCGCCAAATTCGGCAGATACATAACTGAAGTACGACACTCTTGTCTAAAGTTTTGGAATCGCGGCGCAGGCTGGCGGACGTAGGATTATTGGCCCGCCAAGTTCTAAATTACGTTCACTGAAGATTTGTGCAATTTTTATCCCGCATAAATGTACCAACTTATAAAAGGGAGAGAGAGAGAGAGAGAGAGAGAGAGAGAGAGAGAGAGAGAGAGAGAGAGAGAGAGAGAGAGAGAGAGAGAGAGAGAGAAGAGGGGAACGAAGTACATTAGAGAAAGAGCTTCAGGTTAATCATAGTAAATTTATCCAAGTACACACACACACACACACACACAGACAGACACACACACACACACACACACACACGCACACACACACACACACACACACACACACACACACACACACACAGACACACACACACACACACACACAGACAGACAGACACACACACACACACACACACACACACACACACACACACACGCACACACACACACACACACACACACACACACACACACACACACACACACACACACACACACACACGCACACACACACACACACACACGCACACACACACACACACACACACACACACACACACACACACGTTACTCCATGTACCCATCCTCAACACATACATACAAAAATCTTACTTCTATTCAGACAATAAAACAAGAAAATCGCCCATAATACCAGAATAAAACACGATCACAACATGTGAGACAACACTGTGCAAGACAAACAAAAGTCACACACATATTGCTTGCCAAACGCACTTGACCCGCGAATTTACCGTCACCACCCGGTTACATGCACGCGGCTCTTGACCCGGCTCGGCTCTTGGAGCGACCCGGCTCTTGGAGCGACCCGGCTCTTGGAGCGACCCGGCTCTTGGAGCGACCCGGCTGAACCGGATTACCTCCTGTCTCGACCTCCCTTGACCTGGAATGAGCCGACTTCAGAGTCATAATTAACTACCATTAATTTTCGCGTTCGGCATTTTCTTCCCTCGGAATTTGTCGTGGATTTTTTTGGGATAATAACACCGCTGAGAGGGAATTAATTCTGTATAATCTTCTAGTGTTGGGTAATTTATATCGCAGAATTTTTCATTTTTATTAATGTATGTGTTGCAGACTGAGTGTTTACGTGTGTTGCAGAGGTTGCCAAATGCTTCTGGAATCCTTAATTTTTAAGTGGTGGTGGTGGCGGCTCAGTAGGTACAAAGGTGGAGTTCCTGTCTATGTGGTCGGTGGTTCGAGACTCCCGAGAGAAACCAAACTGCAACATTGTGCAATCCTCCACTTTTTCTAAATCGTGACATAAGCGTTGCATCGTTGGCAAACAATGATATGTAGGCTTCTGGTTCGTCAGTTAATTGCTTGCATCATAAACAGTGTGATTCCCAGCACTAATACCTGTGTTACGCCCCATGTTGCTTTTTTTCATATATTTTAATTTCTCCTTGAAGAAATGTCCTTTTTTTTTTAGGTCTGTGTATAGGAAGCTTCAGCGTGGGAACAGTGCCGACGGCTCTCTGACAATCCAGAAAAATACAGGCGATCTACCCTGCTGTGCATGTCTCATTACAAAGATATGATCAGAATAATTTTGAACTCTCGCTGGTACAAAGTATACATTCCCCGCTCCTGGATACATTTCAAAAGTCAGATTATTGCAATGAGCCAGCCAGCTGTTAAATTACTTCTATTGAATATATATATATATATATATATATATATATATATATATATATATATATATATATATATATATATATATATATATGTTTATATATATATATATATATATATATATATATATATATATATATATATATATATATATATATATATATATTTATACACAAGCGTATAATCATAAGGAGCCATAATTAGAGTGGAAACATGGGTCTATAATCATTACAAAGGAACAAGAAGGACACATATATACCACCAGGCAACGCGTGAATGACTTATGCGGTTATTCATTGCGTTATATTAATGAGAATTTAGCTAGCGTGAATAACGAGGGGTGGTAAGGGGGGGGGGGAGGGGAGAGGGGGGAGGGGAGTGGGGGGGAGATCTGCAGGAGGGGATGTTGGAATATGCAACAGCAGGGCCCTGAGGGATGGGGACGGGGGGTGCGGGTGGATAGAGGTGGGGGGAGCTGTGGTTGGGGGGGAGGGAGAGATGGAGAGTGGAGGGGGGGATGTGTTACTGTGCTCTCTGATCACAGCCATTGTTTAGTGTCCTTTCTTGATGAATGTATATATACACACACACACATAGAATAAACAAAATGTATATATACACATATGCACGAATACATTGAATGCATATATAGGCGTATGAACACAGATATAAGCAAATAACACATGACAAAAAAAATATACGTATGTACGAACATTGAAGCACATAACACAAGTATACATTGGGATATACGCACTTACAAACATTCACCACATGAATACAGATGTATGTATGCAGCAAATGCATACATACATAAACGGGTGTTCAACTTTACAGAGATGCTAGCCATTCAAAAGGCTTAGGAACATGCTCCTGTTGAACACCGACAACATGTTATCATTCATACAGATTCGAGAACAGCTATTGAAACCTTGCAACAAGAACACAAACGTGACAATATCCATCTGATCACAAATGTCATATCATTAATGTAAACACTCAAACGACAAAGCCGACGGGTACTTATCAACTGGGTGCCAAGTCATGTGGGAATAATAGGAAATGACATTGTAGACGAAGCTGCAAAACTTGCAACTAAGAGAAGAAATGTAGACATTTACATACTACAGAGTCTATCACAGATTAAAAAAGTAATTAGAAATAGAGCAATGCAAAAGATGTACAGTGACCACAACACAGCAGTTGCAACATCAGGATCTGCGGGTTGGTACAAGAATTCAACCAACTACGAACAGCTTAGTTTGATGAAAGGGAGCAGTAGAACAACAAAAGTACACTAACATCGCATAAAGCTTGGATACCAATGTGCATGGGAAACAGGCTTACAGGTTCCAGAAGATGAGAGGAAATGTCAGCACTGTGGAGAAATGCCCGACAGACCACTGGAACATTATCTAACACAGTTACAAACCCAATAAGATTTAAACTCGGATTCAATAAAGCAGAAGTTGTTAAACACATTTGAGAACAATCTTACCGAAGTGACCATACAAGTCATAAATACTCATACACATCCTAAGTAAAACAGAAACAAGTAACGCTTAGTGGGCCAGCCAGAGGCTTAGGGCCCGCGCAGGAATATCCCTGCCTCCCCCCCAAAAAAATAAATCCCTGTGGGGCCACCAACCCCGGCCTGCCTGGGCTAGGAGGCTAGGAGGGGCAGAGACAGCCACCAGTATGGTTGACCAGACCACCAACCAGGAGGTCTGGTCAGAGACCGGGCCGCGGGGACGTTGATCCTCGGGACCAACACAAGGTAGGCAGGTGTCCGGATGGGGGGGGGGGAGGGGTCACAGAGTCAAAGAGGAAATTTAAACAAAAAAAGTTTAGGGGTTTGATTAAATCGAGATTTTTGGGAGAAATATCATTGTTTACGAAAAGTGACATATAATTGTATAATGACATAATTATACAATAGTTTTCAAGATATGTGAAAAATCTTAAAGTAATATTATGTCAGATGATTTATATTGCATAAAATATTTCTGCAAAAGAATTATATATATATATATATATATTATATATTATCTGCACTCACCCACACAACACCACACCCAGCAAACCCTTTATTAGCAGCAGGAGCAAGACGATACGACCATTCAAACACCGGGCCGTTCCATTCATTGGGCAGATCGTAAAAATAATTGAATTGGGAGTTTGTGGAGGGCGGGACGGGCCCCGTTGTCAGGGGTAAATATTTGGGCTGTGGTCGACTGTGTGAATGGCGGCCAACTTTATAGTAGATCCCCGCTCTTTATGTGAATGGTCGGCGTGGTGGTGGTGATGTCGCTTTTGTTGATACTGTTGCTGCTGTTACCGTTGCTGCTGCTTCTACCGTTGCTACTGTTGATGCTGCTGCTGCTACTGGTACTACTATTACACATGCCCCAATCTGCTCCGTGTTCTTTCGATCAATAATGTTTCTGTTTTAACAAACCTTCGCGTGAAGCCGCCATGTAATTGGGTAGCTTTGGACTCACCCATTACAGTGCAATGGGAGGCATCGGCGTAATGGGTAGTTTCCAGGTTTTCTATTACAGGACAATGGGAATCAGCTTAGAACTTGGACAGCTTTGGACTCGACCATTACAGAGTAATGGGAGTAAAAGACGTAATTGGGCAGTTGGAGCAGCGATTGTTAAAGAGGTCACTTGCATCTCCATCTTGTTCCGTTGTCTACTTAAATTCTTATTTGTTCCTAGTGATTGGCGTTTAGTCTGGCCCTCTGAGTCGTGTCGGGTGGAGATACCTGCTCGAGTCTTTATCTAGACTCATGTCTGTTGCAGATATTTTAATGATAAAAAAAATAATCCTACATGGGGAGCCCCCACGGCTGAGGGGGAAAGGAAACTATCATGAGAAAGTGCTAAGTTATTACGACTACATATTGCACTTGGAAGGGATCAGGATATGGATTTGGGATGGGACAGGGAAGGGGTGAGGGATGGAAGGAATTGTGTCCAACTACTTGGACGGTCGGGGATTGAACGCCTGCCTGACCTGCATGAAGCGAGACCGTCGCCCTACCGTCCATCCCAAATGGTTGGGCAACGGATGAGGCGGGCCATCTCCTGTTGTGACGTCGTTGTGTGGAACAAGGCCTCAGCTATTCTCTCTACCATTGGGTTGTCACAGTTTGCCTGCATGGTTTATATCTGGTCAAGGATTGTTTGAGTACTTGATCTCAAAAAACATTGCCACTAATTAGAGCTTTCAATCATGTATCTCCGCCGTCACTAAGGTGTTCCAGTCGGGTTTATATTACAAGAAAATTCGGTGCAAAAGATGAAAAAAAAGAGAACTGGCAAAGCAACGAGGAAAGCTGTGCGGGCACCAAGGCCACCAGATCTGATGGGGAAAGTAACGCGCTAGTGAGTTATCAAGAGGAAGGTTGAAGACTTTTATTTGTGTTTTTGCAAGCGTCAGAGTTACATAGTTCGGTGCTACCGTGCAATGCAGAACACAAGTTAGCTTAAGTAGCTATACGCGTCTTGTTAAAAGTTCGGCAATGTGTTCGTACATACCTCTTTAGCTCGGTGGTATTCGTACCCAGCTTCCCCCCTCAACACTGTCTTGGTGCGAAGCAAGAGAGTCCAGTTCATAAGATCAATTATGTGAATTTTCTAGCAGGATTTCCTGATGTTCTGGGACCCTGATGTTCTGGGACCCTGATGTTCTGGGACCCTGATGTTCTGGGACCCTGATATTCTGGGACCCTGATGTTCTGGGACCCTGATGTTCTGGGACCCTGATGTTCTCGGACCCTGATGTTCTGGGACCCCTGATGTTCTGGGACCCTGATGTTCTGGGACCCTGATGTTCTGGGACCCTGATATTCTGGGACCCTGATGTTCTGGGACCCTGATGTTCTGGGACCCTGATGTTCTGGGACCCTGATGTTCTGGGACCCTGATGTTCTGGGAGCCTGACATTCTCGGACTCTGATGTTCTCGGACCCTGCTGCCCCCTGTCCTGCTGACCCAGGTCCCAATATACTAGCCACAAAGCACTCTTGTAATTAAAGAGGAAACACAAGAATTGCTTTTACACCAGGAGAGGAGAGGAGACCTTGGCTGCCACCTGGGCACACTATGGTGGCATTAGTTAATTGTTGTACTCGCCTGGTTGGGCTTGCGGGGGGTTGAGCTTTGGTTCTTTGGTCCCGCCTCTCAACCGTCAATCAACTGGTGTACAGATTCCTGAGCCTACTGGGCTCTATCATATCTACATTTGAAACTGTGTATGGAGTCAGCCTCCTGTGTGTGTGCGTGTGCGTGCGTGTGTGTGTGGAGAGAGAGAGAGAGATAGAGAGAGCTGGTGGCTCAGCAATGGGGGAAGGGGGGGGGGGGAATTCTTGGAGGTGGGGGGGGGGGGGTCTTCAATAATGCAGAAGAGAGGTCACGTTTAGAAAAAGAGACATCTTCAGTATCTTCCCCCCCCCTCCCCCCTCCCTCCACACCTCGACACTTGTGGTGACGACGGCCGGGAAGCCGGCTTAACACCTTGATAAAGAAAACGTCATACCTATCTTCCATTACTGATTGATTGATAAAGATTAAGCCACCCAAGAGGTGGCACGGGCATGAATAGCCCGGAATTCCATTACTGATTACTGTGTGTGGCTAGACAGCCGCACACACACACACACACACACACACACACACACACACACACACACACACACACACACACACTGGCTGTCTCCTGAGAGTAATAACCCAACCATCGTCTTGACGTTAATATTAATCCCATCACTGGTAGTTAAGAGATCAACATTATTTCAAACAACCTCATTCAATTTTCTTCAATGAAAACTCAAAGATATATATATATATATATATATATATATATATATATATATATACTCCCAGGAGCAACGCAACTGGTATGTACAAGACGCCTTAATCCACTTGACCATCACGACCGGACATAATGAGGTGATAGCCGAGGCTATTTGAACCACCCCACCGCCGGCACTCGGATAGTAATCTCGGGCATAGCATTTTACCAAATCACCTCATTCTTTGGGGCACACGTGAGGAACACATTTGTGTTCCTCACGTGTGCCCCAAAGAATGAGGTGATTTGGTAAAATGCTATGCCCGAGATTACTATCCGAGTGCCGGCGGTGGGGTGGTTCAAATAGCCTCGGCTATCACCTCATTATGTCCGGTCGTGATGGTCAAGTGGATTAAGGCGTCTTGTACATACCAGTTGCGTTGCTCCTGGGAGTATGGGTTCGAGTCACTTCTGGGGTGTGAGTTTTCAGTTGCATATTGTCCTGGGGACCATTCAGGCTTGTTTGCATATATATATATATATATATATATATATATATATATATATATATATATATATATATATATATGTCGTACCTAGTAGCCAGAATCCACTTTTTGGCCTACTATGCAAGGCTCGATTTGCATAATAAGCCAAGTTTTCCTGAATTAATATATTTTCTCAAATTTTTTTCTTATGAAATGATAAAGCTACCCATTTCATTATGTATAAGGTGAGTTTTTTTTATTGTAGTGAAAATTAAGTTAGATATATGACCGAACCTAACCAACCCTACCTAACCTAACCTAACCTATCTTTATAGGTTAGGTTAGGTTAGGTAGCCAAAAAAGTTAGGTTAGGTTAGGTTAGGTAGGTTAGGTAGTCGAAAAACAATTAATTCATGAAAACTTGGCTTATTAGGCAAATTGGGCCTTGCATAGTAGGCTGAGAAGTGCGTTCTGGCTACTAGGTACGACATATATATATATATATATATATATATATATATATATATATATATATATATATATATATATATATATATATATATATATATTTTTTTTTTAATTTACGAATTTATGTATCTTTAAATAGCTTTGAATTAACTTCCAATCAAAATATTTTCCATTTTATTTATTATTAAACTATGCATGACAATTCATTTTGTATATATTTATAATAGAACAAAAACCTTAATTAACGGGAATTTTCCTGGGAGGGTTACCGTGTCTATTGGCCTCGACGGAGACAGGAAGACGGCGGCTTGTCTGTCTTCCTTGGCCCCCGCCCCCCCCTTTCCAAGAGATATTGCATTGTTGAAAATGTGTCTCTTTTTTCCCCCTTGACGTGAGAGTTAACGCAGAGAGGTTGGCGTTAGCGGCGTTGACGGCTCCGTCAAGCAGGCCACACCAGGCCTGGCGTTGACGGCTCCGTCAAGCAGGCAGCCAAGCACCAGGCCTGGCCTTGACGGCTCCGTCAAGCAGGCAGCCAAACACACCAGGCCTGGCGTTGACGGCTCCGTCAAGCAGGCAGCCAAACACACCAGGCCTGGCCTTGACGGCTCCGTCAAGCAGGCAGCCAAACACACCAGGCCTGGCGTTGACGGCTCCGTCAAGCAGGCAGCCAAACACACCAGGCCTGGCCTTGACGGCTCCGTCAAGCAGGCAGCCAAACACACCTGGCTTGGCCTTGACGGCTCCGTCAAGCAGGCAGCCAAACACACCAGGCCTGGCCTTGACGGCTCCGTCAAGCAGGCAGCCAAACACACCAGGCCTGGCCTTGACGGCTCCGTCAAGCAGGCACCCAAACACACCAGGCCTGGCCTTGACGGCTCCGTCAAGCAGGCAGCCAAACACACCAGGCCTGGCGTTGACGGCGGCGCGGATAATTACCTGCCCTTGACGAGTCCCGCGAGTGGCAGCAGTGTAAGTCCTGCCACTCTCTTGACCGGGGGTGTAGGCCCCCGGGGTACACTGTGGGGGGGGGGGGGGAAGAGGAGGAAGAAGGGGAGAAAAGGAAGATGTGGAGAATGAGGGAAAAGGAAGAATGAAGAAGCAACGGGAAGATAAGAGAAAGCGACAATAATTAAAAATTAAAGGCAATTTCATGTGTCAAGAGCCTCCCATCAGCTGTGTGTGTGTGTGTGTGTGTGTGTGTGTGTGTGTGTGTGTGTGTGTGTGTGTGTGTGTGTGTGTGTGTGTGTGTTGTGTGTGTGTGTGTGTGTGTGAGGGAGGGCCCTCCCTCCTTTGTGCCCTCTGTAATCAGCTGACTACAGCAGGGAAGGAGGAGGGAGGGAAGGTGCAAATCACGTGACAGGCAAGTCAGGGTGAGACAGGAGGGGTAGAGGGGGGGGGGGGGTAGATGACAGCCGGGGGGGGGGGGGGGCGAGTTACACATAACCTTTCTACCGTCTCACTGATAATGTCACCAGCTTGTCTGTCTAGAAGGTGACACTCTGCCTAGACGGGGGTGAGACAGAGAGAGAGAAAGAGAGACAGAAAGAAACAGACAAGGGACAGAGAAACACGGAGACATAGAAGCGGTTGATTTTATAATCTCTCCCGACATTTAACTCAACATCCTACACGTGTCGATGCTAATTTATTTCTCTCAGGTCGGTAGAGGCGACTGTTGTGAGTGGGAGGCCGCACTGACTCATTTATAGGCAGCCGCTTGCGCACCACCCACCGCGCAGCCCAAACTCAATACAGCTTGGTACTGAAGCGTTCTCTTACAAAGAACGTCGCATTTCGATCGTATGCGATACATAAGGCCAAAAATTGTCGTACTAGAAAATGGAAGCGGTTCGCAAAAGTGACGTGTTGTCCCGTTTTCTGTTTTGGGTCCTCTGGTAGGTTAGGAGAGGTCACTTTCAATTGACAGTTATCTTGACCTTTGGGGGACCTTAGGAGGACGGGCGGCTCTCAGACACATACCACAGCTCCTCGCCCTAAATCGTGTTATCGTTCTCCCTAGAATGACGGCGATAACTTTTATTAATATCACTATATGTAACTCTTCGTGTATTCTAGAGTAGCTATATAAAAGCGTGTGATATCCAGGCCACACACCAGAAGATGAAAAAACGACAACGTTTCGGTCCGTCGTGGACCGAAACGTCGTGTGATGGTCCAGGACGGAGCGAAACGTCGTCGAGATGAGGTCTGATAAAGACCTTTTGTGCCCTCTGTAATGCTTTTGCGCTACCGCTCACTGGATGAGTATGGGGTGCACAATAAACTTTTTCCGCCTTCGACCGCAACAATCGAAAACAATCGTCATTTCTTCACGTTGTGATGTGTAGTCCGGATATCTTATCATCGGCCAAGTTCCCGCCAAACACACACCGAAACTAAGCCGTTGGTACAACGTTCGAACAAGTTTTAACACCTCCTAACCAGTTATAACAACCAATATAGCAAGTTGTAACAACGTTCTAATACGTCATAAACACGTTAAGCCAAGATATAACAACTTTATTACAAGTTGTAACAAGCGGAAAATAGAGACAGTTTCGGTTTGTGTTTCCAGGGTTAGACAGTGAGCGAAGCACTGCTCGAGAAAGAAGTAACCAAACCCCTTGACTTGAAATGTCTTAACACGTGACTAGCAACTGATTATACATACAATTATAGTATATAATAATATCTGTTTACATTTGTAGAAAATCCCGTTTTTTTATTACTGGTGGCGCTCACAGCCCGAGGATGGACTGACCTAATCATATCATTAGTTAATGAAAAAAATATTTAAAAATATTGGAGGAAATAAGAGAAGGAAATAGAGAAAACTGTAAATGTCATAACGCCGAGAGCGAGGTTAAAATCCCCCCCCCCCTGCTTCACCTGTAATTATAAATCAACAAAGAGAATGGTGTTAAAAGGTGAGCTGGATGCAACAGGGAGAAGAATAACACAAAAGGCCAACAGGATTATGCAACGGGAACAACAGAGGGGAATTGTTGACCATAAATATTTGAAAACAAAAATGTGTTAAAAATGTCAAGTCAGAATATATGGGATTATTAAAATAATCAAGTTTGGTATAACAGGGAAGAGAAACAGCAGAAGACGGGGAAGAGAAAGAGAAGAGGAAGAGGTGAGAGTAGGGAAAGATATTACAAACGTTGAAGAGTATATATATATATATATATATATATATATATATATATATATATATATATATATATATATATATATATATATATATATATATATATATATATATATATTTATTTCATTTATATATATATATATATATATATATATATATATATATATATATATATATAAATGATGTTCATTTTCTGGCGAAAATGAACATCATACTCTCTGACCAAACTAAGTTCCAAAGGGTAACGAAGGACACTACAGCCGAATTAAAAGCAAAGGTCAACAAACTGATCGAAACTGTGAACGCCAAGAAATCCGGACTCCACCTGCCAAAGATCATTGGGGAATATAAACCTGGATATGCGTATGGAAATGTCAAGACGCACAAGCCTGGAAACCCACTTCGGCCAATCATTAGCCAGATACCCACACCCACGTACAGATTGGCAAAGCGACTCAACGGCCTGCTGACTCCTTATGTTCCTTGCGCCTTCAGCCTGAAGTCTCCAAAGGAATTTGTGGACTTACTGCGGGGCGCACGGGCCACAGGGATAAGAGCCTCGTTGGACGTAGAATCGCTGTTTACCAACGTACCTGTGGACGAGACAATCGGAATGATAGCCGACAGAGTGTATCGTGATCCAGCCTGTACTCCTCTTGACATGCCAGAAAGTATTCTGAGGAAACTACTCCAAGCTTGTACTAAAGAGGCACCCTTCTTGAGCCCGGATGGGCATATGTATAAGCAAGTAGATGGGGTCGCTATGGGTTCTCCCCTAGGTGTCCTGTTTGCAAACTTCTACATGGGTACCATCGAGCAAAAAGTCTTAGTCGACATGAACTTGAAACCGGCCATATACTGCAGGTATGTTGACGACATTTTTACACAGGTACCTGATGTCAGACATCTGCAGGAGCTGAAGGAGGCATTTGAGCAGAGTTCCGTGCTGCGTTTCACTTACGAGACGGAAAAGGATGGGAAGCTGCCTTTTCTAGATGTAACAGTCATGGAAAAGGGCGGAGGTTTCCACACTGCAGTCTACACAAAGGAAACAAACATAGGAATGTGCCTAAATGCCAACAGCGACTGCCCTGACAGGTACAAGAGGAGTGTTGTTAACGCATACGTCGACCGTGCTCTCAGCCACAGCTCAGAATGGAAGCAAGTCGACGAAGAACTCTGTAGGGTAAGGCAGGTTCTAGTCAATAACGGCTTCTCCAATGGTTTCATCGAAGACATCATAAGAAGGAAAGTGAAAAGCCATGCAACCTCCGAAGAGACAACTAACACAACACCTATACCCCCTATTAGACTATTTTACAGGAACTTCTTTTCCACAGCTCATAAAACAGAGGAAAGGGTCCTGAAAGATATTGTTAATAGAAACGTTATCCCTACAGACAAAAATCAGAGGATACAACTGACGATTTACTATAAAACCAGAAAAACGGCCAGCCTACTCATGAGAAACTCTCCAGACACGAAACAGAACGCTTTAAAAGAGACTAACGTCGTCTATGCCTTCAAATGCCCACTTGGGGACTGTAAGCTCCAAAAAACCCAGTATATAGGCAAGACAACAACATCTCTTTCTAGGCGTTTAACGATGCATAAACAACAGGGCTCCATTAAGGAACATATAATCTCTTCCCATAACCAAACCATCGCCAGAGAAATCCTAGTAAACAACACAGAAATCATCGATAGATACAGCGATAGCAGGCGGCTTGATGTTTGCGAGGCACTACACATCAAGAAGTCAACACCAGCAATCAACAGCCAATTATTGCACAACTATATTCTACCCACCTCAAGACTCCGCTCCAATATAGAAGCATCAAGAAATATGGACCAATAGGCTTTCTACAAACACTTCTATTCAATATCCATTGTTTCGTGTTCTGTCTTGTGTTGATACTTTTAATACCCTATTAATATCCTCTAATGCCACATCATCCTTCCCACCTCACTCAAATGTAATGCCACATCACCCTTCCCACCTCACTCAAATGTAGATATAAAATCAGGGAAATGCAAGTTCTAATCAGTTGTGTATTTGTGAAGTCTTTGAAAATGTAATAAGTTTTACGAAACGCGCCCGTGTCGCGTCAGACTAGAAATAAAAATGAATTTTGGAGAAGTGATTTTTGATTTACCTCCAACAGTGAAGCATAATGTACGAAAGATTGAGAAAATTCGTGTTAGAATTATTAATCTTACTTTTTCGGTCATATTTAATAAAATATATATATATATATATATATATATATATATATATATATATATATATATATATATATATATATATATATATATATATATATATATATATATATATATATATAAAATCTGCAATCATGCAAAACTGTTCCCTTTAAAGATTACTTCTTTAGATCACTAAATTTTTATCTGGAACAGAATGGCGAAAACTTTTACACGCGAACTTTTAAAGCTTCAAGAAAACTGTGAGTTTCAACTTGTCAGAAGTTTGCGCCTCTCTGATAAAAAATATATACGATTTCTGGGGAATCATGGATAAGACATCTTTGTAGTCAGTGGTGTGAGAGAGAGAGAGAGAGAGAGAGAGAGAGAGAGAGAGAGAGAGAGAGAGAGAGAGAGAGAGAGAGAGAGAGAGAGAGAGAGAGAGAGAGAGAGAGAGACAGAGAGAGACAGACAGACAGACTAAAGGTTGAATTATGGTCAAGTCGTTATGGCCAAATGTTTCAGGAAACACTGATAATTGAGATCAAACACAATTCTCAAGTCGATTGTCACAATCGACTTGAGAATGGTCCTAGACGGACCGAAACGTAGTCATCCCTTCACTTTCTAGTGTGTATTTTCTTAAATAAAGATAAAAAAAAGGAAAAAAAATGTGTGGTCTGGTCAACATACTTCAGCCACGTTATTGTGACTCATCGCCTGCATCAAACACAATCACTCCCACAGGACATGTCAAAACAAGCTGGTAAAGAATGTGGATGTAAAGGACATTAATACCTGAACCACCGAGAACTTCAACAAGATCTTGTAGATCTGAGGCAAAGTGAAATCGACACATTATCCTGTTAAATCAGGTAACTAGACTTATAGCTCCTTCTCCCCTCCCTTTCTTAGTTTTTAGTCACAGGCATTAACTAGCCTAGAAGACAGAGCATATGTCTGAGGGACAACCTGTCCTCTTAAAAATTACGTCGCATTTGGCCGTTTACCAGTATGGCCGAAAGTGGACGTAATTTGAAAATGAAAAAAAATTGAAAATAAATTTGGTATTTTTTTTTCAACAACAGTATGTTAAGAGTCCGCTGGTAGGTTAGGCGGGCAGGAAATTCTCATAAAGTTTCAAAACGTTATGAAAAACGTGAATTGAAAGTTTCCTCTCCTAACCTGTCCGAGTAGGCCGGACGACTCAAACAGAAAACGGGACAGTACGTCCCTTTTGTAAGTCGATTTCATTTCAAATTACGTCCAATTTTGGCCATAGTGCGCATACGAGCGAAAAGTGACGTTATTTTTAAGAGGACGGGTTGGACAGGCAGACCGCATGTGGCTAGCCTTTGGTCCATTTTGGACAGTCTCACAGAATGACTTGTAGTCCTGTAAATAAATTTTGGAATTATTGCATATTTTGCTTCCTTTTTTATATATGTATATTTCCTATACGTCCCATAGTTCATTATCGTCTCCAGATATATTTAAAGTCTTTCCGAATTCCCTTCATTAACTCATTCACTTCTCGAATATAGCCCCTTGTCCTGTCAAGTGTAGCATAGAAGAGACCATCAGATGCTCCCGGACGCAGGTTCGAATCCTCGTCACGGCCCTTGTGGATTTGTTTTGAGACCATCTGTGTTCTGTGGGTCAGGAAGCCACTGCCTCCTGCCTTCCTTATACCTTACCTTTCACTTACCTTTCATCTACCTTTCACTTACCTTTCACTTACCTTTCACTTACCTTTCACTTACCTTTCACTTACCTTTCACTTACCTTTCATTTACCTTTCACTTACCTTTCATTTACCTTTCACTTACCTTTCACTTACCTTTCACTTACCTTTCATTTACCTTTCATTTACCTTTCACTCACTTTTCACTCACCTCTGCCTCATACTCCCGTGACCTCAAGCTCCCTCACAATGATGCATTTTATATGTGGTTTTAAGTATTAAGTGAGATTTGGGCCCAGAGAAAAGCGATTCGTGGAAGAATTCAGATAACATTGGATCTTGTATGGATTTAAGCTAAAGTAATCCAGATTGTAGAGATTTACATTGAATATTGAGCATCGTGGAAATGAAATGAGTCGAATTTGATATTCAGTGATTCAGTGAGGAGTGTGGTTCAGTAGAGTTCACCCTACCTTCCCTCATTCTCAGCTTCCATTTTCCTTTTGTTTCTTCCCATTCCTTCTTCATCCCACCGCTGCCACCATTTGTAAAACGGGTAAACAACGATGAAGAGACAATTACAGTATGGGACGAGCAGGAGACATTCAGAGAAGCGGCTTGGGATGAAACATGACTTCAACTCTAACAACAGGGCTACAAATTAACTGTCCATTACGGGCTCACCATAGCCCGTGCTACTTTGGAACTTTTGTTCTAAGTAGCTGAATCTAAAACAACAGGAATAGTGGCAGTACAATTTCCAGTCAAGAATATCGGTATCAACATCGGAAACCAACACCATGGATAATCTTATCCAACCACCTGGGCTGAACCTAGCGACGCTCTCGCCTCATGCAGGTCGGCGTTCAATCCCCGACCGCGCAAGTGGTTGGGCACCATTCCTTTCCCCTCCATCCCTTCCCAAATCCTATGTCCTGACCCCCCTTCCAAGTGCCATATTGCCGTAATGGCTTGACGCTTACCCCCTGATAGTTCCCTCCCCTTTCAGGAACTTGGACAATGAAACCTTTTGAACGCTATATACAACCTACATGAGACCGACTCTTGAGTATGCGGCTCCGACAGAGAATCCCCACGAGGAAAATTATGTATAGACTCAATAATGAGGACTGACTAAGAGAACTGGACCTCGCCACGCTAAAGGAAATCAAGAACAATGGATACCGACGTAAAAGTATTCTGAAGGGCACAGAACAAAAGAAAAATGCACAAAGAAACAGTTAAAGTGAATAAGAGCAGAGCGAAGGAGTGTTACCCTCCCCACTCACTTATACCGTCTTGATAATACGGCATAAGTAACTACGCTTAAATTTAAATAAATTCACTAAACTAATCCCCACGCTAATTAAAGCAGGATTTTGGACGGCCAGATCTGAGTGGCTCGTTTTCCTTGTCACTCTGGTTAGTTATTTACATCTTTCGTTAATTATTTACATCTTATGTCAGTTACTTACATCTTTTGTTAGTTATTGACATATTTCGTTAATTATTTACATCTTATGTCAGTTACTTACATCTTTTGTTAGTTATTGACATATTTCGTTAATTATTTATATATTTCGTAGGTTATTTACATATTTAGTTATTTACATCTTTTGCTAATTATTTACAGTCATATGTTAGTGACATGCCAATCTCCAACAAATGAAGTCAAGTATGTGAGAAGTCTATGACTTGTTAATTAACAAATCACTGAATTAGTAGTTAAATTATGAGATGTTTTAAGAGTAGAGAGAAGATCTTGTTATCCCTCACACCTCCACCTGTGGCAAATGGTCATTAATTAGCTACTCTAGAAATAGTACTGTAAATAGGTAAATAGCCTAGTCCTCTTTCGTGTTTGCCAAATGGTTTTATTCTATGCAATCGTGTCTCAGCATTTTACACAAGGTAATCTGTTCTTCAAGAATTGTTGAAGAAATTGCTCCACAATTGATCAGAACAAGATATCGAAGGCAAGTCACAACCCATCACAGTCCGGAGCGGCACACGCCCACACGCCCTTAACAATCCACGCCCTCTAACACCCACCAACCCGCACACCAACCAAATAACACACACACCAACTACTACGCTTGTAAGTATCAATCTCGCACCCACCCGCCATGTTTACAAATATCAATACACACCTACCCAACATGATCCCAAAAACAAATCACTCACCCACCCACTCACAACGCCCACAAACACCAACACAAACCCACCCACCACGCCCACAGACACCAACACCCACCACGCCCACAAACACCAACACAAACCCACCCACCACGCCCACAGACACCAACACCCACCACGCCCACAAACACCAACACAAACCCACCCACCACGCCCACAGACACCAACACCCACCACGCCCACACACACAAACACAGACGTCTCTCTCTCTTCCACACACACACACACACACACACACACACACACACACACACACACACACACACACACACACACACACACACACACACACACACATGTATCCAGACCCCTGCAGCAGGCACACATGTACACAGACACACATCAAGTACACATGTACACAGGGTACACACACACACACACACACACAAACACAGCACGCATACGTACACACAGACACGCAGCAAACTGGCATATATATAAACACATACACCACCTGTAGAAAGGACCTTAATTATAACTCAACTGCAACATGGACACACGGAGGTGAAACCCTTGCTAAGCTAACACGAGAGAGGTGTATGACCGAGCGACCAGTTCCATACACCACTACCACGCTCAGTAACTTTGTATTTCAGATAACATACACACTTGCTAATCCTTACCGGGCTTCTTTGGCTTCTACATGCTAGCAATAGGTACAATAGGAAATAATAGGTACAAGCAATAGGTATAATAGGTGCAATCAATGTGTACATGCAATAGAAACGACATGTAAATGCAATAGAAACAAAATGTACAAACAAAAGGAATAATAGGTACAAGCAATAGGAACAATTGGTACAAGCAATTAGAACAATAGGTGCTGATTGCATGCCTCATAAAGCAAAGGAGGTGTCGAAGGTCCTCATATAAAATTCATCCACATCTATACACTTACACCAACGGGGAAATAATAACAAACACGCGTGTATACTTTAGAAAAAAATAAATATATATATATATACACACGCACACAGAACACACAATTTATGAAAGTAAATTAAGTACTTTTTTCGGTGTTAAAGTACGCTCTAGGTATTGACTTACTCTTTAGGTATTAAGTACTTTTTAGGTGTTATAAGTACTTTTTTAGGTATTAAGTACTTTTTAGGTGTTATAAGTACTTTTTTAGGTATTAAGTACTTTTTAGGTGTTATAAGTACTTTTTTAGGTATTAAGTACTTTTTAGGTGCTATAAGTACTTTTTTAGGTATTAAGTACGTTTTCACGTGTTGTCATTTTTAAGGGATAAGTACTTTTTTTTATGCGTGTGAGTGTTGGGTGCTATTTTGGGTGAGCAGAGAGTCGCAACCCAAATCTTGGGTTGTTGGTACTCAACATATACTGTGAGGGTTTGGGGGTAGTGGGTTGTATCTGCTGCATTTTGGGGTCCCAGTAATGCTTAAGGGGGCACTTGAATTACGGGGACAATGCACGTGAGGTGCACTTTAGGGGAGGAGGTAGGGTACGTGGGGGTGCACTTTAGGGGAGGAGGTAGGGCACTTTAGGGGAGGAGGTAGGGCACTTTAGGGAAGGTGGCAGGGCACGTAGGGGTGCACTTTAGGGAAGGGT
>NC_091170.1:30771391-31046391 GCF_040958095.1 Procambarus clarkii
CCCCCCCTTCCTTCCCCCCCACCGAAGGGACAGTCGCTGGATGTCACACACCCCCTTCCCCTCATGATTCGTCGGCTTCCCCTCATCTTCTCCCCTCACAGCCGTTCCATTACCCTCTGGTTACCATTAGTTACGCTGGCTATTGCCTGTTACACCACGCCTCCTCCAGGACCTCCCCTCGTTCGTCTCCCGGCGCCGGTACCGACCCACCGGCCTCCCTCGGGGAGTTGGATTACCTCGTAACGATCATCAACCATCATTAACCCTGATACAGCTGGCACCTGAGGGCCTTCCTTTCCCCTGGAGGTGCCAGTGAAGGCCGCGGAGGGAACTCCTGCCGAGAAATGAACGAATACCTTCGCTAAATCTATAATGCCTCTTCGTAAGTCACATTTTCGTGGATTTCATGGAATGGGTTAGAATATTTATATTGGTGGTGGCTGAGGAGCTGGGGTGCTGAGAAGGTGGGTGCTGAAGAGCTGGGGTGCTGAGGAGCTGGGGTGCTGAGAGGAGCTGGGGTGCTGAGGAGCTGGGGTGCTGAGAGGAGCTGGGGTGCTGAGGAGCTGGGGTGCTGAGAGGAGCTGGGGTGCTGAGAAGGTGGGTGCTGAAGAGCTGGTGTGCTGAGAAGGTGGGTGCTGAAGAGCTGGGGGGCTAAGGAGCTGGGGGGCTAAGGAGCTGGGGTGCTGGGTTTGCTGAGGGGGGGGTTTGAGGAGAATGGAATAGTGGGGGGGAAGGATGGAAGGGCAGAAGTCCCAGCAATCCCAGCAGTCCCAGCAGGGAGTCTGCTAGGACTCCTAGGGAGGGTAGAGCTGGGATATTCATCTTGAAGATGCATAGCAAGGAAGCAGTGTATCCTTGTTAAACGTAAAGTCTTAATCCAAGTTTGTTCTAAAGAAGCTCTTATCCACACTTGACATAAGACTCACAATAGTCGCCCAGTGCATTATACTTACATAAATATTACATCAATAAGTGACCCATCAATATAGTGATGCTCACCTGGGAATTATTGATGTACTGTAATGATGCGTGACAAAAATATATATTTTATGGCTTATGTTGTGAAATCAGTGGTTCGAAGCGCGTGATAAGTTATAGCAGTGAGTATGTTGTGGTGGGAGGCATCAATGTTGTGGTGGGAGGCATCAATATTGTGGTGGGAGGCATCAATGTTGTGGCGGGAGGCATCAATGTTGTGGCGGGAGGCATCAATGTTGTTGTGGGGGGAATTCAATTCAAAGGTAATTACCAAGCTGCAATGACGTATTATTAAGTTACCCCTATAAAAATGAGGTTTTCTTTTCACCCATAATAGAAAACTAGTCAGAATATTTTTTATAGGAGTAACTATACTTTCAAGGGACATTCACACATTTAAAATTTGATTTTGTACTTAACCTGTCATATATTAAAAAAATATATATAGCCAAAGGTGCTTTCTATCTTCTCACTGCCGTGTGGTTGTTTCTTTCGTGTTTGGAGTACTGGTATGGTTGGTCTCTTAATAAATATTGGTACCATTGTTTTGTCTCTTGTTCTCGTAATTCCCATTAAACCAATCATGTTTTCTATAGTTGCTTATTTGTTTTAGTATAAGTGTTTGAGGCCTTTTCTCGTATATCTCGCACAAAATGTCAATTCAACTCGTTTATTTCGTGTGTGCGTGTGTGTGTGCGTGTGTGTGTGTGTGAGTGTGCGCCTATCTATTAGTGCTTACGTATCAGTGACTACGAGGGAATGAGAGCTATCTCTCTATACCTGGTCTCCAAGCCGTTTATACCTGTCGCACTTATAACCCCAATAAATAAATGAAAAATGCACTACTGTGCAATTTTGGGCGAGAGAGAGAGACTCTCTCTCTCTCTCTCTCTCTCTCTCTCTCTCTCTCTCTCTCTCTCTCTCTCTCTCTCTCTCTCTCTCTCTCTCTCTCTCTCTCTCACATACACACACACACACACACAGTCGCTCATAACTAGCTTGTAAACATTTAAGATAATTATGTACCAAGCGCCCCCATTTTATGTACCAAATGGCAGACGCAAAATACCGTCTCCGCCTTACGTTAATACGTGTCCGCCTCTATGGATAATGGCACGCCTTGACACCCCGTGTTGGCACACACTCTAGTGCACCTGGAGAGATTTTATTACGCAATTGATAGCTAGAGACTCCATATTTATAGCTTGGAGACGAAGACAACAGCCATTGTGGCGACCATACCAGCAGTCCTATAGCTATAGGAGTGCTGGTAGCTATAGGAGTGCTGGTAGCTATACGTAGCTACCATGTAGAGAAGGGTACCATAGGAAACGATGCACAAAGAAAGGTGCCATAGGGAATATGCCATTGGTATATCTTCGTATAAAAAGTCGTAATTTCATACTGCAAATATGTGCTGTGAGCCAGAATTTGGCTCGAAAATAATGCTCGTGAGTCAGATTTGCGACATTTGCGATATTTTGAAAACTGCAGGGGGGTTTGGGCAAAATGTGACCCATCGCTGTTTTCAGTAATTGGCATATTTTCGGTATAAAAAGTCGTAATTTCAAACTGCAAATATGTGCTGTGAGCTAGAATTCGGCTCCAAACAAACGCTCATGAGTCAGTCAGATTTTCGAACACTACTCTTTAGAACTTTCTTAAGTATTATTGATGGAGTTGTCTCAAAACACTTGGCATTGTTTAAAGCTTTAGTCACCTGATGACTTCAGGCTGTGAGAGTAGTCGTGCTGCTTGTCTTTGTTTACTGCTGTGTTGTTTACAACAGCATAGTTTGTAAACATATTTGTAAACAAAACTATTTGTTTACGAAAATGATTTACGCGAGTCACATCCACAGCGGTGTACAAACTTGAGGTATACTTGAGAGGCGGGACCAAAGAGCCAAAGCTCAACCCCCGCTGCGTTCTCGACTCGCAACTGGGGATCCCGGGTTCGATTTCCAGGCTTTCGATTCCCAGTAATGGCTGGGCACGTTTCCTTTCACCTAATTCCTCTGTTTACCGAGCATTAAATAGGTACATTGGCACCTCGATTTGGCGAATCTCCGATTTGCGCCTTTGGAATATTTCTCTTGGACTTTTTTTTTTTTTCATTCTGAACCCAGAGTATATTTCTGAATTTCCTGATAATGTTCCCAGGCCTTTCTTACGCAGTCTTGGGCTGACCTCAAGAAAGGCCTCAGCTCACTCCTGCTTCTTATAGATGCGAAGGACTTTAAGGAAATAGATTATGTTAGATTACACACAGAAATCACAATAGCGTGATGCATCAAATGAACAAATCTACAAGGGCCGTGATGAGGATTCGAACCTATGTCCGAGAGTAACTCGGTTGTTGCTCTCGGACGTAGGTTCGAATCTTCGTCACGGCCCTTGTGTATTTGTTTATGTTAGATTACTTGGTTAATGAGACCGGACTGTGATGTATACGTTTATTTTTTAATACTTTGTGTCAACGACTGTATTCTTTACACGCGTAAAATTCCAAGTCTTAAGCCCACTTAAATATTTTCTTGCGTGTTACTCGATTCAGATGAGTTTCCTGCTCCATGATCTCACCTGTGTTTACACCTGTACTTACTCCTGTGACAATACCTGTGTCTTCATCTGGATTTATATCTGTGTCTATACCTACACCTGTACTTACACCCGTGACCACACCTGTGACCACATCTGTTACGCAACACTTGATAACTCTTCGTCGTTGTCAGTAAACTCGCCAGTTTGGGAGAACGTCTGTGTCGTTGAAGCCTCGGTTCGAGATGGCGCGACCCGTCGACCAGGGCCTTAACCAGGGCCTCGACCAGGACCTCGTTCTTGCCCTCGTCGCTAGATGGAGTGTGCGCAACTTGGGGTACTAAGGTACTAAGTGAGGTACTCGAGGCATGATACGAGTTAGAAGAACCACGAACCGTATCACGCCTCGACTTGACTGTCACTGGTTACTGAGTTGGATCTCTGTCCTGGCGTAAAGGAATTGATCTCCTGCCCCGATGGTGTCCGTTTCTCGGCCTCCTGTTCGATCTTCAGGAAGCTAGTCTCCTCCCCACGTGTTCTGCCGGCCTCCTGTTCTGTCGCCAGGAAGCTGGTCTCCTCCCCTGACGGTTTTGGCCTCTCGGCCTCCTGGTAGTTCCAGGGTTGGATGTCCGTGGAGCCGAAGACAACGAACACCAGCCAGGTGGAGACGTACATGATGGCTGTCAGCCAAAACACCGACTGCCACTCCTCCAGGTTCTGACGGAGGTAGATAAGACTGAGTATAAACAAAAGATGAAGGATGAAAGCGTCTGGGATGATCTCGGACGTAGGTTCGAATCCTCGTCACGGCCCTTGTGAATTTGTTCAAAAGATGGAGGATGTTTAAGACTTGAAGACATAGTATTCATAAATCATACTCAATTTACTCATCTTCTTCGGGCCAGTTATTCAGCGTAATATTTTCACCCTAGAACACGATCCGCTAATTGATTTACATCCAAATATCCAATTACTGTTGAGGGCTAATTAGGAAATAATGAATTAATGAAATCCATTCGCCCCCCCCACCCCCCTGCTCAAGAATCGAACCAAGGGCTTTTCGCTTGCAAGGCAGGTATGCTAACTGCTACCCCGCATGGTATTATACCTGTGCTGTCAAGTTAAAAGTCTTGGTGTGAGGCTATTACGAGATATGGACTGGTGTGAACATTATCTGATATAACCTGGTGTGGAGTTAACTTGCTCACCAGGTGTACCGTCCTGGTATTAACCTGCCCTGGGGTACTAGAATGAACCTACCCTGGGGTATTAACCTACTCTGGGGTATTAACCTACTCTGGGGTGCTGGTATGAACCTACCCTTGGCTCCTGTAATTAACCTGCCCTTGGGTCATGTAATTAACCTGCCCTGGGGGTCCTGTAATTAACCTGCCCTGGGGGTCCTGTAATTAACCTGCCCTTGGGTCATGTAATTAACCTGCCCTTGGGTCATGTAATTAACCTGCCCTTGGCTCCTGTAATTAACCTGCCCTTGGGTCATGTAATTAACCTGCCCTTGGCTCCTGTAATTAACCTGCCCTTGGGTCATGTAATTAACCTGCCCTGGGGTCCTGTAATTAACCTGCCCTGGGGTCCTGTAATTAACCTGCCCTGGGGTCCTGTAATTAACCTGCCCTTGGGTCATGTAATTAACCTGCCCTGGGGGTCCTGTAATTAACCTGCCCTGGGGGTCCTGTAATTAACCTGCCCTTGGGTCATGTAATTAACCTGCCCTTGGGTCCTCTAATTAACCTGGCCTTGGGTCATGTAATTAACCTGCCCTTGGGTCATGTAATTAACCTGCCCTGGGGTCCTGTAATTAACCTGCCCTGGGGTCCTAGTTACTCACGTTATTAGGGGTCATGACGCCGACGACGACGGGCACGCACATGGACACCATGTAGGCCAGCGTGTTGCTGACCCCCAGAGCCGTTCCTGGAGACAGAGACAAAGTTAAGAGCATCGCCACATGCAAAATGTCAAGCAAAATATAAAGCAAAACTTACGAAAATTGTTCATGGAGGTTTTGTTTACACGTGAACACAGATAACCACGATGCTGTTATGTTAAGGCTGAAGGGTATATACATAAGCGCATATCACATTAGCGTTTCACTAGAGATCTTAACTCTGTAAGGTTTGCACCTGCAAGATTGGGAGCAAGGTCGAGGTGATTAGCCAGGTGGCCGGAGCAGATGGCCCCGCTGAAGGCAGTGCCAATGGGAAAGAGTGCCACTGCCAGGGTGGTTCTGCAGCCCACGTACCCCACTGCCACCAGCACCACTCCCGGAACTACCAGAGCTGTGGAAGGGCCGCTTGTTAATTGGTGTTTTAGAATTGGATTGTCCTCATAAGTTAATGCTGGCGAGAGACTGCGTGTAGGTGAACACAATATTGTAGCAAGTGAGGTTGTGGAGTGCTGCCACAGCCAAGGAACTGTGGCGCTAACTATGGGAGTAATGTTGCTAAAGTGATAATCATTTTAGCAACAATTCACCAAAACTTCACAACTTCAATATATTGTTTGTAACATTATATACATAAAATATATTACCTAACTAGATAATGAAAACAGAATATATATATATATATATATATATATATATATATATATATATATATATATATATATATATATATATATATATATATATATATATATATATATATATATATATATATTATAATATATATATATATATTATAATATAATATAATATAATATAAACAATAGGTCAGAAACGTAAATTTAGACAAGAAAGACTGCAAATTGATGATGAAACAGACATGTGGTGGCGAAGAGCTTCCTGGAGGCGTTGAGAGTGATGAGGCGCCGGGTGAGGAACCAGTCCCCGACGACCCCCGAGGCCAGGCTTCCCAAGAACTGCGTCAGGAACGGCAGGGCTGACAGCAGGCCGTTCTGACGAGGGGGAATAAAAGAATGAAGGTACGAGAAGGGATCGGGGCTCCTGGTTGTTGACGCAAGCTATGGATATCTTACTGACCAAATTGTAGGTAAACTTTAGTCCTTAACATAGTTCTGAAGTAAACTCGTAATGTGTATGCGTCGAGAAGCGTGATACATCTCTGGATAAATATATATTAAGCCAATATGACTCTAACAGCACTTGAAGGGAATATGAAGTCAAGGATCAGAAACATGAAAACAGAGGAAGGGAACCATGCCCAACTACTTCTACCATGGAGGCTCGAGCGCCAACCAGCAAGAAGCGAGGCCGCCCACTGTACCAACCAGTCCAAGTGTCTGGGTAAGCAGTATGAAAGATAGCCAGGAATAGATACTAATCCAGATCAGCAGATTGGAATATAGGGAGAGGGAACTTGTAGATGGGACCGAGCTCACAGCGCCCCCCCCCCCCTCACCGTCTTGATGGAGAAGCCCAGTACACTGTCCATGTAGGTCGGGAGTTGGGTGAGCAGGAGGTTGAAGCCGAACATGCTGCCGATGTGGGCGATGTGGGTAGCCCAGAGAGGCCCGCTGGTCAGGATACTCCTCCAGGGGATATTTCTCGGCTGAGGAAGATCAGGAAGCTTGTGTTGACATTTTCTTGACATGTGGGGTGAGTATAGTTGATAAAGTTTATCCTCGTCTTAAAAGCGAGACAAATTTGCGGTTTGTAAAGGCCTTTTATTCAGGATTTGGGATGATTTGTGTATATGTGGATCTTAATATTAAAACAGAACAAGTTTAGCGGTTATAGTGACAACCAAACGCGGCAGTGTTGGGCTGAAGACATCACCCTCAGCAGCAGCCTTTTATGTCATAACATCATGAATGCAGCGCCATTCACCATCACCGGATGAAAAAGGCAGCGTCCTGCTTTACTCCATTCAAACCGTCTGTTGAGTCAAGGCCGCACCTTGACTCACATAAGCTGAGTCAAGACTGTAGGTGTTGTGAGTACCTAGCGACTGGTGGAAGCTACGTGGGCATTTAGACATTCTCGGAAAAAGTGGAATACATCTTAGTTCTTCCCATAATATATAATCATCGTTTCAATCAGCATTCAGTGGAGATGTGACCTATTAAATTGAAAAATGTAAAATGTTATATTTTTGAGAACTTAGCCAAGCAGTATCACTCCCAGTTCCTTGTTAGTGATGATCAAGTGTACTGCTGGCCAGAAATTCACGCTATCAGTGACCTTTCATAATTACTAACATACTGTGTATTTTTTTAAGTCTTGAGAGATGATGTATACAGCGTCTGTACATAATAATTTCTGTTTGGGACGAAGGTTCACTTACCAGTTTACAACAGAATATTAATGGAACCTTGAAAAGCTTCAAAAGCATAACAAATAAGTAGTTTAATATCGGTATATTTAACTAGAGTAGCAGTTCTATCACTAGGGACGGCCGAGCCTGAGGACGGCCGAGCCTGAGGACGGCCGAGCCTGAGGACGGCCGAGCCTGAGGACGGCCGAGCCTGAGGACGGGCTGGGATATGGATAGTGGCTAGGCGTCTCATATTACAATATTAACGTTATTTACGGTGTTTGTTATTTACTAAATAGTTTACTTGAGATTGTATCAACATTTTCGTGATTTCGATAAACAATAATATAATTCAGGTTGTCGGGGACAGGAAGCCTGTATATAGGCTTATGGAGGTAGCCTCTAGGTCAACTACTGACCTGACCACTATGCTGGTCAGGTCACTGCAGGATGCAACCCACAACAGTTCGCTGCCTTACTAAAACATGTTGCAAATATGTCATTTAATGCAAGCAAAACGCTATGGGAATATAAATTTTAATTAGAGTTTCGGTATGTTGTTATCAAGTCATAAATAAAGCAAAGAATATCGGTTTTATATTCTTACCTCTCTAACTAATTTGTAGTAACCATACAAGACCGAGAGAAATACATACTAATTTGGGTATATCCCGGAGCTGCTTGACTCCAATATCATCTTCCTTCAGTACTAGTGCTCCAGCAGGCGGCGTGTGCGCTCACCGCCAGGCTGCTGTAGAATCCCAGAGTCAAGGAGCAAACGCAAGGTAACTAAAAGCCATAAAAACTGATTCTGTGGGTACCGACAGATTCATATTTGATACGCTGTGCCGAGTACTTCTGTCGCTGCTTGATGTCGTTTGTCCTGTGAGTGGTCTAGTGGAGTACTTCTCGTGATTTACGAGACTTCCTGACGTTCCGTAGGTCCGGCAAGTAGAGTTGAGGCAGCTGACAAAGTGTCATACAATGTCCCTGTTTCCCTTCCCTTCTTAACTCCCTCCCTCCCTCCCTCCCTATCCGTTCCTTCCTTCCTCTCCCTCACCTTGTGTTGCGTGGTGCCCTTCTTGATGGCCTGAAGGATGTAGTCCCTCTCGCGGCTGGAGATGGAGGGATGCTCCTGTGGGGAGTCGTGCATGAGGACCGCCCACAGAGCCACCCACACCAGGGAGATGGCGCCAGTCACGTAAAACACGGCCGCCCACCCCGCCCACGCGATGATCACGGCACACAGTGGCAGGGTGATGATGGTTCCTAGGGTGTTGGCTGCCAGGGTGATACATGGGTTAGAATACACTGTGGCTGACTAGGCAAATTGTGGACTTGTGTGGGAGATCAGGGTACACTGTGGCTGACCATTAAACATTATGACATTACGTTGCAGAATATCTGAACTAGGTGCATTATGTCTGATCCGAGTACACTATTACTGAACATAGTGCAATGTGGCTGACTGGGGCAAAGTATATGAACAAGACAAATTTTAAAATACTAGGGTAAAAAAGAACACATAGAAGCACACGCTGATGTATACTTACACAGTAGGAGCACACAGCTTACACTAGACAAGCAGGAAGAGGGCCTGAGGAAACTGATGGAAGCATAGGAAAGAAATTAGAATACAAGAGATTGGTTCCTGAAGCGAAAAGAAGATGAAACTGGATACTGTCTGGAAGAGATATTTTGGAATGGTGAATGAAAGAAGGGAGACAGAAGGAAAAGGAGCTGACTGAAGATCTAAAGAAGTGACATGATAGAGAAGGAGCAGGGAGGGAAATGGGAGTATCTACAAGACATGAAACCCATGCAGTGAACATGAAACATGGAGAGTAATGCATGTAGACGCGACCGAGGCAAACTTCCACATATGTTAGAGAAGAAATCTCAAGTAAGAGAAGTGAGCATACCAGCCAGGATGATGCCGAGGCTGTGAGGATAGACAAAGATATGTGTGTTGGTCTTTGAATTCCCTTTGAACTAGCATAGTTGAAATGGAAACTATCGCAAGAGGACAGAGAGAAGAGCAAGATATACAAGCTCGGATATATTCACGCACAAGTAGACACAGGAACGTACAGTTTAAGGTATACTCACATATAGACACATGAACGTAGAGTATAAGGTATACTCACACATGTAGGTGAAAGACATGAAGCGAGGTCTCTCGAGGGGAGGAACCCACCTGGCCACCATCACGTTCATGGCCGGATATACCACACCCTGGGGGATACCCGCATGGTTATGGTAGTGGTACCCGCATGGTTATGATAGTGGTACCCGCGCGGTTATGGTAGTGAAGTTTAAGGTAAACTTACTAGCAAGTGACGATGAACATAAGAACACAGAGCTAAGAACATGAGAAGAACAGAAGTTTGCTTATGCCTACTGGCCCATGCAAGGCAGTCAGTGCCCATAGCATCCTTCCCACAAGTATATCTTCAGGACCACAGCTACGTAAGTAATTAAGTAGTTATCAGAAAAAGGCTCCAGGTCTGGAAGATTAACACCGTAGGTGCTCCTGTGTGTTGATAACACACCTTACACACCCAGTGACTCTTGCACCTAAGTGTGGCTGGCTTCAGCGTGTGTGACGGAGTGTAGCCTCGTTCACGTATGTGGGAATGTTTTGGCGGTGTAGTTAACTGCATTAGGTTCTTGCTCATCGGTACCTGTTGTTACCAGATCCAGCTGAAGCAATAGCTGTGTGTGTACAGGTCCAACAGAGGCGGGCTGTTCAACATGATGCTACACCAGTCAACCCCGGCGCCTCCCCTTCACACCTCTGTCATCTATGATTCCTCTTCTCCCACATTTATAAAGTTAATTGTGTCGCTTTCTCCTATCTACCCCTTCCTCCAGCTCTACCTGTAACACTACACTATGTACCCTTTTCCCTGATCTACCTGTAACAAAATCACTTTAATTCTATAGGCTGTTGATAGCTCATAAACATGCGAATTTTCTCAGTTGCAAAAAGTAAACCTTAAGATTCCTTTTCACCACAACCAAGTGGGTTTATTGAGGCGTTGAAGAGTGTCGGGACGCCTACATGCAGGAGGCGTCTCCAAGGACGCTCCGTCGAGTGGTCCAGCCTCCGCTCTGGGCCCGCCTGGCGCACTCAAGCATGTCATGACGGCCGGGCTTTGTATGTCAAGTGCATGACCCGCACGGATGGTAATTTGTCATGTAGAGCCCTGCTCGTTGGGTCTACTTGTCTGTCTCTCTGTCTCGTCTGTCTCTCTCTCTCTCTCTCTCTCTCTCTCTCTCTCTCTCTCTCTCTCTCTCTCTCTCTCTCTCTCTCTCTCTCTCTCTCTCTCTCTCTCTCTCTCAACAGACGGACCTATGAGTATTTCATCTCGTCATAAGCTGTTATTTACTCAGTTATTGCCTTAGTTTAAATTGTTTCTATTGATAAGACTGCAAGTTCCATTAGTGCTACAATTATATGCACCTATACTCTACGTGTCTCAGATACTACGAGACTCACTTTATTTGCATTATTGCGTCACGCTTTAGTGTCCCCTTCCCTCCGCCGTCTTTACTTATATACTGTACTCTTCTTAGGTCAAGTAAAGGATTTGATTTTGACAGAAAAGAATAGTATTTGCAGCTCTACGTCAGGAGAGAATGAACACCGTCAAGCTATTGGCCAAACTACCGAAACAGCCACAATGTTCACCAAAATGTTCGCAGCCCTTGAAAATTAGAGCAGAAATCCTCTGAACCAATTGTTGTGGTGTGATGAAGAGTCGCCCCCAGACGATAGTTACTGTTACCGTCGATAACTGCACTAACCTGCTTCTGGCACCAGCTGGCCGCCCGGGAATGGCTAGTTAGTGTAGCAACAAGATTCCGGCGTGTCCACCTGTGCTGGTACTCTACCCGTGTGTGTCGGGGGGGGGGGGAGGAGGCCGAGTGACTATACGGGAGACTGAGAGGTCCGGATACCATCCCACTGGATCTGTGCACCGAATTGATCCTTTTCTGATCTCAGAGAATCTTTTCATGTATTTCGGAAAACTGAGGTTCCTCCAAAGGATCTACACTAATAATTTAGCATCACTAGCAAGAGACTGTCGATACCCTGCATTGTTCAGCGCCTGCTTGTTCAGCGTCTGCTTGTTCAGCGTCTGCTTGTTCAGCGTCTGCTTGTTCAGTGTCAAAACCCTGCTTTGTTCAGTAGTGTTCAACCACAATACCACTAAATCACAAGAATTCAATCAAATACACAAAACAGCGCAGTAAAGATGAGATGACTGACACCTGTACTTAGCTATCAACGCTCACCTATCAGTGACTAGGGAGCGGTGAGGTATATATCTCCGTTATGCCCCCGCCTACTAGCCTTCTTGCACTGGTTGCATTATACCTTAACCCTTAACCCTTATAGAGTTTCTTTCACCCTATGCCCCTGTTACCTAGCAGTAAAATAGGTACCTGGGTGTTAGTCAGCTGTCACGGGCTGCTTCCTGGGGGTGGAGGCCTGGTCGAGGACCGGGCCACGGGGACACTAAAAAGCCCCGAAATCATCTCAAGATAACCTCAAGATAACCCGTCTGACGTTTGAAGTCTTTTGTTAGCTAGCAGCATCCCGTCATCCTGCACTGCAACAGCTGCACTAGCATCATAAATAAGTTCGACTTTCCAAACTAGGACACTTGAAGCTCACTGTTTGTATAGACATTAATAAGACATTTAAGATGATTATCATGAGAAAGCACTAACCCATTACGACTATATTGCAGTTGGAAAGGGATATGAGGATAGGGGATTTAGGATAGACCTGAGGATGGGAATGATGCCCAACCACTTGGGGTCGGGGATTAAGACACTTACAGTCTTCATACATTATTTTTAATCACTGTATTTGCGCATCCTAATATGTACACCTGCCACAAAACAGGTAAACCGTAGGTACACCATACATAAACCGTCGGTAAACCACTGTTATGCAAGATGTGAACCACAAATAAACTACTGATATGCCACGGGTATACTATTGGTATTCCACAGGTAAATCATTTGTATAGCACAGGTAAACCGCCGGTAGCTGTAAGATTTCAGTGTGGTGTAAACTTACGTGGGCGAGGCCGATGAGGACCCTGAGAAGGATGAGGGCGCCGTAGTGAGCGCGGGCGGCCAGGGGCGTGAAGAGTGTCAACACCCCGCCCACCAGGATGGCGCCCCCGAATACCCGCTTGGTCCCGTACACCTCCGCCAGCCGCCCGCCGGGGATCTGTGGGCAGGGGAGACGTTGTCAGCGGGCGGAGGTTGTCGAGTGGGCGTGGGTGGGACGTAGAATCAAGGAGAGACGATGATTAGGGGCGCAGGGGCGGGATGGCACGCAAACAGGATAATGTGGGGTAGCATATGGGTAATTAGCAAACATTTGAACAAACTATCTCTCTCTCTCTCAAACACACACACACAAGACTTACATTGGTGACGAAATAGCCATAGAAGAACGCACCAAGGACGAGCCCTCTCTGCGTGGCCGTCAGCACCATCTGAGGAAAGAAGAATAACGCTAAGCAAATGCTCCCGACACGCAGCCGACGGCGGCATGATTGGCGTGACAAGCCACGCGCCGTTCGCAACAGGGGCTGGGATTCAACATCGCATCTAGTGACGAACGTCTACATCTTTTCTCCAACTCTGGCGGCATTGTTTACATAATTTGGAGGATGTTGACCCGGACAGTTTCTTCAAAAGGTCAGGTGTGACACGAACGAGGAGCGACGGGTTCAAGCTCAACAAGCCAGAATGTTGGACAGATAACAGATCTTTTTCACCCACAGGGGGTTGTAAACCCGTGGAACTGCCTACCCGCCGAAGCCGTAAACGCCAAAAATTCTGCTGGGTTTTAAAATACAGCTGGGAAAAAAATCATCAGGGCAAATGGGGGGTCCATTTGAGGACAAGAACCCGCCGGCTTGTTGTCCTCGTCGAGGCCACTAGTACTAGTGGCCCTCAGGTAAATTCAGGTAACTCAGCTAAATATATTAAACAGTTTATGAGTCCCGCAGCACCAGGAAGGTGTTTATCACAATAACTCGGCCCATCCACCTGTGTAAACAGTACTCACAGTAACGATGTGCACCTTCGTACACATTAACGTAATGCACAATTAGAAAGTAGATTTTGGTACTATTGAATTTGGTCAAACCGAAAATGATTTTGTATGAGGCCTAATATAGTACAAATATGCACTATACTAGGCCTACGAATATTTAAGTTTGGTTGATACTTTTTTCTAATTCTGAAAAATGAATAGTACCAAATTTTACTAACTACGTCAATATATGTATGCTGGTGCACAGAGTTGCAACAAGTACTACCTAAACAGGAGGATGATTGCAACAAAAACATTAGCTTTTGAAGATTCGACGCTCGTAAACTGTTTATTAATAAATGTAAACAAAACCGCTAAAAAGAGTGAGAAAAGATGTACAGGTTTCGTAAGTAGTTACGTAAATGCTTGTTGAATCCCGGGGCCCCGGTGAAACACTCCATTCGACTCACCCTAACATAATTCTCATGCAATACGCTCCTTGCAATTCACTGTCGAAATTATTATCAAATCGCATCATTCGACTGTCATGCAATCTGTTCTCAAGTGTCAATAATCATATTAGTAGGTCAGGAGTAATTAAATTGATGTATTAAAAATAAGTCAATTTAATTCAGTTTGTGGTGAGTGAGATTAGGGAGGTAATTACCTATCAGTATTTACCTATTAGTATCTTACCTATATCAACTATATAGTACCTATATCTTACCTATATCAACCTATATTAGTATCGAAGGGGTAATGGGGTCTACCTCCTTATGCCCCCGCCTATAAGGCTCCTTCTATCTATTGTATTATAATTTAACGACTCTGACGTTCGAATTCCTCATCGAATCGGGCCTTGATGGATGGAGGTGGCTCTTGAAGTCTCTTGAACTTTCTTTCCAACGTTCTCCTGAACTTTCTCTCCAACGTTCTCTAAGAACTTTCTCTCCAAAGTTCTTTTCAACTTTCCCCTCGCAGTATTCGTCAGCTGTCGGTCTGGTGGTCATATTCAGCCCTAGATGGAGTTTACTGACTGCTTCGGGCCGCATTATCAAGCGACCCCGGACTCGACAGGAAGACCCCACACCATCCACAAGTTTCAGTCTACATGTTGACCCTCTGTACGGGTCAGGGGAGGTACAGGTGAGAGGGTGAGGGAAGGTCAGGAGTTTACCATCCCTCAAGTTCGCGAAGTATTGCTGCTGCTGGTTGATGTGTCAAAACAAGTGTTGATGTGTGTGTGTGTGTGTGTGTGTGTGTGTGTGTGTGTGTGTGTGTGTGTGTGTGTGTGTGTGTGTGTGTGTGTGTGTGTGTGTGTGTGTGTGTGTGTGTGTGTTGTGTGTGGCTGGTTGGTTGCTGTGTCTTATGAGCGAGTGAGGTGGACCTTACCTTATCAGCGAGCAGGTCTACTTCTTTCTCCTCCTCCCCGAGGTTGTCGTCAGAGGTGAAGACGTCCCCGCCCGCCGTCGGCGCCTCCTCCGTGTCCCCCTTCCGGTCCACCGCCGTTTGGTTCACCTGTTTACCGAAGGTTAACTCAATACTCTCCCTGGTTCAGTGCTAAGTATCTATCTGGAGGTAAACTAAATTATTGTCTATTTTCGTAGGCAAAAGGGGCCGAAAATTCCTTTATTTTCATCAATCCATCTTGGCCATAACTTTATTCTTTAAATTTATGTCTTTTTTGACTAATTCTTCTCTCATTGGTTCCCTGTTCTACCCGTTTATCACCTTCCGTTACCTCACACAAGGAGGAGGAACAGATATAGTACACACTACAGGGTTATAAAGAAGAAAGATTAGTTTTAACATACTGTACAATCGGCCTACGGTCCGCTGCATGCTACAACCTGACTGGTCACCTAGAAATCGAATACAGTTAAATAGTACCTGGTTATATGTCGTGCAGAATGCGGCGTTGAGGGCGTAAGTGTTCCTGGCGTTGGTGGGGGGCGTGGTGGAGGCGTTGGTGGGGGGCGTGGTGGCTCCGTTGGTGGGGGGCGTGTACACCATGGCTACTATGGCCACGGACATATTGATCCTGAGCAAGTACAGTGACACGACCCCCAGTGACGTCAACATGGCCAGTGTGACCCGTGCGGGCACTTCTGCTGGAAAGACAAGTGTCAGCAAAAAAAATGGAACTGGGAAAATTGTCAACACAACCAGGGGGAGTCACCCAAAGTCAGGGAGAGAGGGACGAAATTTAACATGTAACGGTGAACTAAATATCCTGGAAATTAAATTTTATTCTGCACTGAGCATCAATACTGAGGTGCTAACATCGCTAGCATGGCAGCTAAGACTCTGATAGCCTTAAGGAGCGTCTCATTACGACTCGACAGCAGAGGTTGCTAAACTCTGTATGCAATGCAGTCTGCACACAGCCTAAAGAATCCACCACTCCTTTACAAGTTCTGAACTCAATTGCTCTCGCAGGCTCCTGGACAACGCAGAGAACAGCACACAGGCTGACTTATTTCAAGTTTAATCTCGTGCTGATTAGAGTCAACATTACGGCACTATCCATAGCATCAGTGCGAGTCGATACGTTAAGGGTGATGTGCGAGACCAACGATCTTAGCATTCCCCACCTGGTTCAACTTCCTGGACAAGAAGAAGAAGAAGAAGGCATGCCTTCTAACACAAGACGTTCAGCCACTACCCCATTAGCGTTCATTCATTATTTATCTGACCCACATTTGGATTATCTCATGATAAATGGATCTTCTTGAAATAAAGTCGATTAACCAAATTATAATTGTGATTCCCAGACGGGACCAGCTTCACTGTATACCCTTACACATATGATATCAAGTATATATAAGAACTCTTAAGATACATATAGGAACTCTTATATTTAATTCTCATAAACTCAAGGTGATGACTACCAAGAGAGAGAGAGAGAGAGAGAGAGAGAGAGAGAGAGAGAGAGAGAGAGAGAGAGAGAGAGGAGTAAAGGAGAGGGAGGAGGATAGAGAGAAAGACGATGACGAGGTAGAGAGAGATACAGAGAGATACAGAGGGTGGGGGGGGGGGGGTGAGGGAAGATGAAGGTAGACAGTAGTCATTGTGTTATCTCTCCAGACTGGTGGCCCAAACAATGCTCGGTCCACCAGTCAACAGGAGGAGATAACCTCACGATAAACACGAGGGCGCCCCGCTGCTCGAACTAATAACATTAAACGGGGCCGCCACTAGAGCTCTCCCGCATGTGCGCTGCTACTGAGTGACCACTCACGTGCGTGTGTTGCCCCTAGAGCATCAACAGGCGTGTGCTACCCCTGGCACACTCCCGCCTGTACGCTTTTCCTGGGGGTACTCACGGGCGTGCACTGCTCCTGGAGCACTCACGCACCTTCCCTGGAACACACACGTGCGTGTGCTCCTCCCCCTACCCTCACGCACACGCACAAAGGAAAACGACTCCGCGAAGCAGCAAAAGAGAAGGACATGGGAGATGATATAAGCCTCAAGCCCAGTACCAGGAGCTCACGTAAATAGAATAACATCAGCAGAATAGGCTTTGGAACCTGTACACCTGTCGATTGACGGTTGAGAGGCGGGACCAAAGAGCCAGAGCTCAACCCCCGCAAGCACAAATAGGGCAGTACACATGCGGTCCCACGGAGCTGTAGCCATCACCCGAGCCGGCTGACCTACCACTAACAAACACCTTCCTAACACAGGCGAGTCATTATGTGACGGCTTGTGACGCGCGCCTGAGCTCCGCCTGGGCTGGAGACGCCAGCCCAAGGAATAAGGGTTCATCTACCACATGCGCTCGCGCAAACACCCGCGCGACCGCACTCCCGCACCGCGTTGATGTCGGCATGCAGAGGTGATCTGTCATTCATCACATAATCTCAACAACAAGCACTCATCACCTCTCCCCCCCAACTCAAGGCCGGGTTGGGGGGGGGAGGAATGGGGAATTTGAGTGCATTAGAGCGTGCAGGTTTTGATAAGTTTAGTTTGGGGATGTGTGACTGAGTGCATGTTTGGCACCGTGTGAGTGTGTTCCCGAGTGCAAAAGAAATATTGGAAAGAAAATAAATACAATTAAGTCTGCACTAATCTATGGGGTTTACAGGTTATAATGTTTACTTAGGCCTTTGGGCCACTGTTACCTGAATGGTCGTTAGTGTGGCTTAATTGCTTGTTATTCTGTGTTGTGTATTACCCAGACGTCTTGTTGTTGTGGCGTGGTGGTTGATTGACGTGGTGGTTGATTGACGTGGTGGTTGATTGGCGTGGTGGTTGATTGACGTGGATGACTGACGCGGATGACGTCTTAATACCATAAAGAGGTTATGATTTGGCGTTTAAAAAAATATACATCTTTTTAAAGTCATGTTTACACAGCGTATGATAAGGTATGGGAGTCAGGTCTTACCTAACCTAAACTTTGTTAGGTTTGTTAGACCTGACGTGGTCTAACCTAACCCAGCCTACGATAGGTCGGACAATTCGACACATTGTAGTATGTAATAATGTTATCTTATATTTGGGGAAATGCCAATTTGGCATACGCAGGGGCGTTAAAAATGACGAATGCGTCTTTTGGGGTCGTTCGTCGCTTTAACGAGCCTAGCCTGAGGATACGTTGTCCAGCATGTAGTGTGTGAACAATCCTCTAAATCACCCTAACCAAATAATAAAATTAAATTTATACTTGAAAAAAAGTGTTTGTTTACAATGTATAAAAATATTCATCTGTTGCTTGCCGGATGCACTGGCTTAGCAACGCTGGCGACAGTCAGGGGGGGAGCCTGTTCTTTCACCTAATACGTCGCATTTGCTACGGAATTTGAATTTGAATTTTGAATTTTGAATTTGAATTTGGAGTCGACCAATCCGTTAAAACTGCAACGTGTTAATATAAACTAAAGCACTTTAATATTAACGTTTTAGATGCATATTTTAGATGCAACCCACCTTCTGTTAGGTGGGTTGCTTGGGGGGGTACGTACGTTTGTGGCCAGACTAAACAATTGCAGTTTTTGACGTAGTGGTGTGAGAAGGCTTGTTGTTCTCGGTCAGCTCTCTCGTGTGTTGGTGATTCAGTGTAGTGAAGTTGGCCACTTGTTTCCTTGTTGCATCACCTCGTAACAAAGTTATAATAGATCACTGAAGAACGCTGCAGGATGTTAAGTAATGCTGAGGGTGTGCTGAAGAACGCTGGGGAATGCTAGTGGATGCTTGGGATTGCTGGGAACGCTGGAAAATGTTATGGAATTCTGGAGAATGTTAGAGTACGCTAGGGGAATGTTAAAGAACGCTTGGGAAATGCTAAGGAATGCTGGGGTACTTGAGGGTCATAGGAGCCGTGGTTATTGACATGACCTTCTCTAGGGCCAGGTACCCAGCAAGGGCAATGAAATAAAGATCTTAGAATCTAATTCAATACAGATTTTGATAAGAGCATACGACAAGAGACATGTAAGGTTGAAGGTCCTTCTATTAGTCTAATACAATGACCTAATAACTAGACAATCGTTAGCTTGTAAAGCTGGGGAGGCTTGACTCCAATTACGCAAGTACAAGTACATTCAAGTCACACACACACACACACACACAACCTGATGAACAACAGAACATCGGAGAGCAGAGGTACCTGAGGGGCCAGGAATTAGTACCTCAGAGTGAGAAGAGAAGCCGGAAAAACTATTTTAAAACGACATAGCAGTTAAAACCAAGACCCAACCCAAGCTTCTCTACAACCACATAAGGAGGAAAACAAAAGTTAACAAACAGGTTATGAAACTAACAAGTGGGATTTTTTGGTCTGGGATATTCCTGCAAGGGGTACCAAGTTTCTGGCTGGTCCGTTACTGTGACACGCATGTCGGTATTCCTTAAGTGGTGAATGAGAATATATATCCAATGTTTTGTACAAATTATTCTGTATTTGTTAAATCTCAGTGGTAATCTGATTTGTAACTTCTTAATGTGTTTGATGAGTTACAGTAGTGGTGTCTTGCATTTCTCCACGATAGTGACATTTGTTGTCTGGTTCTGGAACCTGGAAGCCTATTCCCCATGCATATGGGTGTCCAAACCTGATGCGGCGCACACTTCTGCTCGTCCTTTCAGCTGAATAAGTGAGTCACAAACGAGTTCTTGTACCACGGCGCAGATCCTAGTGTCGCAGCTGCTGTGCCATGATCACGGCATTGCTCTAGCTCTGATTGTTAGCTTAATCTGCTCTTAGACTCTGTGTATGCAAATGTCTTCATTTTCCCCTCTTAGATGCCACTTCTTTAGCTTCATCTACAATGTCATTCTTTAACATTCCTGCACGACTTGTACCCCCCGTTGATAAGCATTCGACGGCCTTGGCTTGTGAGTGCTTGCATCATAGCTATGACTTTTGTGGTCAGATGGTTGTTGTTATGCAAGTGTTGTTGTTGCAAGGCTTCAGTGTTGGTTCTCGCCTGTGTATGTATAACGACGCGTCCACTAAGAGTGTCCACTAAGTATATGCGTGTTCTAAAGTTTTATTAGCATTGTAATCATAAAAAATAATGATTTTTTTCTAATATATTTACTAAGGAGCGCATACATCATACTCTGGGTGAGTGGCAGAAAGGTCAGTGAGCTACGTAGCAGCTTCACGAGCTGGACCCCAAATGGTCTTGAAGCCAAGCAATTTATATTATTGAACTAGTTACATATAATCATATTTTGCTTGTCATGCATCCCGAACCCATCCAATAGAGGCTCTAGTGTCCCAGAAGAGTGAGATCTAGCTCTATTGCCTCTATAGAGAGAGGGATGGCAACATTTGGCATCCATACAGCGAGATCTAGCTGTAGAACCCCGTGAATATATATATATATATATATATATATATATATATATATATATATATATATATATATATATATATATATATATATATATAATATATATATATATATATATATATATATAATATATATATATATATATATATATATATAACATTAGAACCCCAGTAGAGCGATGTATATAAGAATCTGAGATTAGACCAAGTGAATCTTGGATCCACTTGGTCTAATCATAGCAGATAGACCCAGACCTAGCTCCAGGGCCCCATACAACGATATACATAGCTAAAGGGACTCCACAGAAGGAGAACACTTCCTTTAAACACAGGTTAGCATACAATATTTTCTAAGACATGAAAGCATCGAATGAAGTCAGTGTTACAGGTCTGTCGATCATTCTATGCTGACTTATTACGTTCAGTGAGTTATAAAAAGAATAAATCTTGAACTGAACAAACAGCCTGGCTTCAGGACATTATTCAGTAAGACGGGTCTCTTAGGGTCCGCGCAGGAATATCCATGAAAAAAAATAAGGAGAACGGGTCGACTGCGTATATTGCTGGCTCCTCCTTCTTGCCCCCCGTCCCTTCCCCCATTCCACCTACCCATTCGCACGCGCACAGATGAGATTAGGAGGTATCTCATGATACCATGATATCAGAAGATCATGAGGAAAAATCTTGGAGCACACCTGACGAGAAGGGACTTTGTAACACACCTCCAACATGGGTTCAGAGATGGCAAATCGTGCCTTACAAGGTTGATAGAATTCTATGACTTGATGACAAAAATTAAGCAAGAAGGAGAGAGATGGGCAGACTGCATTTTCTTGAACTGTCAGAAAGCATTTGACACAGTACCCTATAAGGAGTGACAGGTAAGATACTCTGGTGGATAAGGGATCACCCACGAAACAGAAGACAGGGAATTACTGCAAGGGGTTAGACTTCAGAATGGTGAAATGTCACCAGCGGAGTCCCACAGGGTTCTGTACTCGGACCTATCCTGTTTCTGATATATGATGTTGATCTTCTAGATGGAATAAACTCATTCCTCTTGGTGTTGCTGACGATGCAAAAATTACGAGAAGAATCAAGACAGAGGAGGACATCAAGATGACCTAGACAAACTCAAAGAATGAGCCAAGAAATGGCTACTAACGTTTAACTCAAGTAAGTGTAATGAACATAGGTGTAGGGAACAAGAAGGCAGATACAAGATAGGGATACAAGAAGGCAGATTCCTGGGAGATGAAATCTTTAAAGAATCAGGAGGAGAGAAAGATCTTGGGGGTGATATCACACCAGCCCTGTAACCTGAAGCCCACGTCAAAAGGATATCATCAGTATCATATGCTAGGTTGGCCAACATAAGAACTGCCTACAGAAATTTGTGTAAGGAATCGTTCAGGACCTTGTATACCACATGTCAGACCATTCCTGGAGTAAACAGCTCCAGTGGGGAGTCAGTATCTAGTCAAAGACAAGATAAAGTTCAGAGGTACACCACCAGACTAGTACCAGAGATGAGGAGTATGAGCAACGAGGAAAGACAAACGGAATTAAACCTCACATCAGTAGAAGACAAGAGTTAAAGGAGACATGATTACCACATATAAGATATTCTTGTATTGACTAGGTAGACAAAGAGATTATTTTGGTACACGAACAAGGGGAAAGACAAATAGAAACTTTGTACCCAAATGAGCCACAGAGACAAAAAAAAATGTTTTGACAGTGTCAGAGAAGTTAATAAATGGAATGCATTAGGCAGTGATGTGGTGTAGGCTGACTCCATACACAGTCTCCAATGTAGATATGATAGAGTTTAATAGGTCTCAGGAACCTGCACACCAGCTGATTGACATTTGAGAGGCGGGACCAAAGAGCCGAAGCTCAACCCCACGCAAGCACAAGTAGGTGAGTACAGACACACACACACAGGGGCGTGCTAAGCAAAGCCGTGCTAATAGGCCTTGGCCACATGGAAAATGTATGCCCCATTTCAAACTTTTAATTAAACGTTTTTGTAAACTGCTATATACATATGAGTTTTGTATGAGTGTATACATGTGTATACATGTAGATGTAGTGTACATGGTGTACTTACAAATAACACAACAAAAAATAAAAGACTTATAACAATGACTTATAACAATGGTATAATGGCACGGAATTGCATTCAAGTAGGCCTCCTCAAAATCGTAGGCTTATACTACTGCACTACTGTTATCACTACTGCAGTCGCTATGAAATCCAAGGTTTATGTGAACGAATGTCTTACCAGATTCAGACAAAATCTCTTATATAAACTACGTGGAATTCGCAATAGATCCACTGCTATTAAACATTGTTTTGTGCGCGATGGTAAAATAATAGCTAGGAAGACTGACTCTGGAAAAACTTATGTCATAACCACTGAAGCACACCTCACTTCTTTCCTGGATGACTGTGGGATATCAGCTGAATAACCAGAACATAATTTGTAGTCTCACATACAACCAAAGTGTACTTAAGCTCTGCCTTTCCTTTCCAAAGGTGTTTATTTTTATTTTTATTGTTTTATTTTTTATTTTTTGTTTGTCATCTTTGCCTGTTTTATACTCTTAATTATTTGTTCTTAGTTAATCCCCTTGTCACTAAACCTAGGGCTTTTTATTACCCTGTTAATTAACCATTACTAAGCTAATTATCTTCAAGATCATTTTTTTTATGATTATCATTTTTCTTATTATTTTTTATTTTACATTTATATTGTCAGTCTCTACTGATTTTTTGTTGTTTTATTTTATGTAACTTCTGTGTCCTTCCTGGCTATCTATTGGATCTTTATTTTACTTCTAAATTGTTACTATTTTATTGTATTTGCTCTTATTCTTGTGTTTTGCTTTATCGTGTATCTTGTATCGTGATCCCTCTGCATCCTATGCACACTGATATTGATCCTGATCAAAATCTTCTGTCTCATATCTACACCAACCAGCACATTGATCATCATTATTGCAAGTATTTCACAGCACACCAGGCTAAAAACAAACTTCAAAATAGCACCTGTCTATCACTTTATAACCAAAATGTTAGATCACTTGGTAAACATTTTGACGATTTAAATGCATTACTCACAGCAATAGGTACTAACCTATCGTTCATTATTTTAACAGAAACTTGGCTAAATAAAGATTATACCCAACTCTACAACTTAGCTGGTTATAAAGCCATTCATAACTGTAGGCCTAATAAAAAAGGTGGTGGCACAGCTATATATTACCGAAATACATTTATCTGCAACAGTGTTATTAGTGACAGAGATGACTACTGTGAATATACTTTTGCTCAGTTTACAATTAAATCCCTTAAATCTTCTTTGACTATTGGAGCCATCTATAGATTTCCTAATACTAACATAGCTTCTTTCTCAGACAACCTAAGGAATCTTATTATAAACAACAATCTCAACAAAAACCACTTCATTCTGGGAGGAGATTTTAATATTGACCTGGGTCAACAAAATTGCTCTCAAGTTGACTATTTCCTTAACAGCATGAACTCCTGTATGCTAATCCCCACAATCACCAAACCTACCCGAGTCACTCAAACATCAGCCACTACCTTGGACCACATATGGACAAACATAACAGCTCCCCTTGTATCTGGTATAATCTACGACAGAACAACTGACCACTATCCTACCTTTCTCATAGCGAACATGGACATAACACCACCAAAAAGCAAGAAACTTTCATTTAGGCTACACAGTGAATCAGCTTTAGACAATCTTACAGAGGCACTTTACAATATTAACTGGGATTCTGAATTCAATAATACCCATGATATAAATTCATTAGCTAACCTCTTCATTTCCAAAACTCTAAGCCTCTACAACATTCATTGTCCCCTTCTTACCAAGCAAGTAACTGACAAAAGATTAAACAATCCATGGCTCACAAGTGGCATTCTCAACTCAATCAACAAGAAACATGAATATGAAAAGAAACTTAGGATTGGCCTAGTTTCAAAGGAAGTAGCTAAAAGGTACTCATCAATGCTTACCAGTATCATAAGAAAGGCAAAACTTGCATATTATGTGAATAGATTCAATGAAGCAAAAGGCAACATGAAAAGCACTTGGAAAACTATCTCTAGTATCCTAGGAACTAAACAACACTCACATAACCAAATAAAACTCTACAAGGATGGGGGTATACCGTCAACTGACTTAGAAATGGCAAATGAATTTAATAGTTTCTTTTCATCGGTTGGTGCTAATCTTGCCAGTAAAATCCCACAGACTCAGACACATATCAACACATATCTCTCAGGCAGCTATCCAAACTCTCTTCTCCTTTCACCAATCAGCCCGGCAGATGTTGTGTCCATCATACATTCTCTAAAAACCAAGGCAGGGAACACCAGTGAAATTCCGTCCATTGTGTACAAGAGAGCCTCCCATGCCCTTGCCCCACCCATAGCACTACTGTTCAACAAATCTATAGAGTATCACACCTTCCCTGATATCCTCAAAAAAGCAAGAGTAACGCCAGTCCATAAAGGAGGCAATCCGGCGGACATAAACAATTATAGACCAATATCAAATTTACCCATTCTATCAAAAATATTTGAAAAAATTATTTACAAACAGCTCTATTCCTACCTCGTAAAATTCGACATACTCAGCCCCTGCCAGTTTGGCTTCCGGTCCCAAAAGAGTACCAATGATGCAATCATTAGTCTCCTTGACATTATCTACTCAGCCCTTGACAAAAATGAGTTTCCGATTGGACTCTTCATTGACCTAAGAAAAGCCTTTGATACTGTTAATCACAACTACCTCTTACTTAAACTCCAGCATTATGGAATCCGAGGCCTTGCCCTTGACTACATCCGATCCTATCTTAGTGACAGACACCAATATGTAACCATCAATGATACAACTTCTTCCACTCTACCAATTACCGTTGGAGTGCCACAGGGCAGCATCTTAGGACCTCTTCTATTTCTTATATATATAAACGATCTGCCTAATGTCTCTAATATTCTCAAACCTATATTGTTTGCTGACGATACTACCCTTATCTACTCAAACCTCAACCCACATACACTAAATAATGTTGTGAATAATGAATTAAAAAAAGTCCACTTATGGATGTCAACGAACAAACTAACATTAAACATCGAAAAGACTTACTGCATCTTATTTGGAAGCAAATCATCAAATGCAATTCAGCTACAGATAGACAACATTAACATCAGTAATAAAAATGATGGCAAGTTTCTTGGCCTATTCCTAGACAAGAGACTCAACTTCAGCACCCACATTCAACACATAACTAAGAAAGTCTCTAAGACAGTTGGTATACTCTCCAAAATCAGATATTATGTTCCTAACTCTGCTCTCCTCTCACTATATTATGCACTAATCTACCCCTATCTTAATTATGGTATCTGTGCATGGGGGTCTACCACTGCAAACCACCTTAAGCCCATCATCACACAGCAAAAATCTGCTATCAGAATAATAACTAACTCTGCTTTCAGACAACACTCAGCTCCCTTGTTTAAATCCCTAAACTTGCTAAATATTAACTCCCTCCACACATTCTCTTGTGTCAACTACATTTACAAAACCCTGTTCTTAAATGCAAACCATGCTCTGAAACTCTCCCTGGACAGATGTAATAGGACCCATTATCACCACACCAGAAATAAATATCTCTTTGATATCCCCAGGGTCAAACTTAATCTGTGTAAACACTCTATGCAAATTAAGGGACCTAGTCTATGGAACTCACTCCCTAGTGAATTGAAAAACTGTAAAACTTTTGCCTTATTTAAAAGCAAAACCAAAAAGTACCTAACTTCATCTATTTAGTTTCCTACACTGAGCTTTAAATTTGCTCTGTACCTAGTGTTACCCAATCTCCTAATTTTTATGTAATATCAAACAACCTTATCATTGTGTTCATTGCTGTCTTCTTTTATGTGCTAGCCATATGCTGTATTGTGACTACCAATTTTTGTCAACTACCATTCAAGCTGTCATTGCAATCAATCTTATATTGTTTCTGCTGTATTGTGCCTACCAATTTGTTGTCAACTACCATTTTAAGCTGTCATTGCAATCAATCATAGCTACCTATGTGCTTTAATATACTGTACCTATAATTTTCTCTCATCTTTTTTTTTCATTCCATGTAATCTGTTATCATTTTTTGTCTATAAATTTTGCAAGTATTTACCTCCTTAAAATTTTCTTAGATTAAGGACCTGCCCGAAACGCTGCGCGTGCTAGTGGCTTTACAAGACTGTAATTACCATATTTGTATCCTCACATTCCTTATGTACATTCTTGTATATGCATAAATAAAATAATAAATAAAATAAATAATACAACTAGCCAACCTGCCCCCCCCCTCCCCACCCCTCTGTCCATGAAGGCCTGGGCACACCTACAAGGCTAGTCAAGCCGAACATAAAGTGCTTGAATTCCTCCTCACCTTCCCTTGTAACCCCTGATAGGTAAGACAGACAAGCACCGACGGGCCGAAGGACTCACCGCACGTGGCGCGCTTAGCAGTTGTCATGGTGACGCGTGTGTCCGTGGAGAGCCTTATACGAAGTACTCAGCGGAGGAGGAGAGGATCTCTGTGTATACTGAGAGGCTACCACATGACGGTGGGGCCCTGAGAGTCTGCTTGGTGAGCGATGGTGCGGGAGTCTGCCTGGTGAGAGATGGCGCAGGAGTTTGCTTGGTGAGAGATAGATGGCACAGCAGTCTGTTTGATTACAGATAACACAGGGAGTCTGCCGGTTTAGATGAGACAGGCGAAGTGTTCTTCACAGGAGGAAGACACAGAGGGAGGACAGACTAAGAGATCCTGACTCTCGAGGGGCCGTGAGCAGACTGACGGACACGACCCCCACAGGAGAACATGAGGGGTGAGAAGGGTGGGAGGGAGAGAGAGGAGGGGTGGGTGTGGGGTAGACAGGCGGGATGGGGGAGGGGCTCATGAGAGAGGGTACTATGAGGGGGGGGAGACATCTACCATAACCAAAAGACTGGTAAGATCGCAGGTGTTCAATTGTATATTTTGACAAAAGCTTTCAGCCAGTGGAGAGAGGTTGGAGGTAGACATAAGGTGAAGATCGAGGGGGGGGGGCAGTTTAGAGATAATTCAGGATGTTTATCACCTCCACTCTCTAGAACCTTTGAAGAAGTGAATAGAAAGGAATTGTTTAGCATGAACGAGAGTTGGCCGAGGCTTGCCCATTATATAGTCGTAATGGCTTTTGGCGCTTTCTCGTGATCGTTCCATTCCATTCCTCTCGACCAACTCTTGTTTATGCTAAACAGTTCCCTTTTATTCACTTCTTCAAAGCCTCTATGAATGTTATATATCGTGATCATGATACTTAAAATTCCATTTTCGGGCGTTTTGATATCTAATTCTTCCAGCCTTTTCTTGTAACTCAGTCCTCCAAGGTCGGAAACAATCTTATATTAACTCTTTGAATTTTATCTAACCTTGAATTCTGCTTTCTTAGGTTTGGATTCCACCCTGGGGCTGCATATTCTAACACTGGTCTAACATAGGTAGCATACATGCTGAAAGCTTCCTTGTCCAGGTGTCTGAAGGCTGTATTCGTGAGCATTGCATTCGCCACTGATGTTATCTCGTTAGTATGACCCTCAGTTAACAGGCTCGTGGCTACCTCTGATCACAAAACGGTTCCCTTTTGTGAGAAGCATTTGTCCTTCTCATCGTCGTATGGTTTCTCAGTAGTCTGCTCAAGTCCCCCCTCCCCTCCCCCCCTCCATCCCATCTCAACCCTAATTGTATTGAATTTACTTGTATTAAAGTCGACCAGCCATTTCTCACATCATCTCATTCTAGGTTCTCCTGGATTATGCTGTGATCTTTCTGTTCTTATTCGCCACAATAGTTTATCATTGACATCCTACTCTGTTAGTTATGTCATTTTCATGTGTCAAAAACAATTGTGGTCCCAGAAAATATTAGATACGATAGAGATGTATTTTACCTGTCGAATAATGCCAAACAATTTTATAGTATGTGTTAGATATTAGATTAACAATCGGTATATTTGAATTCGCCTTCAGGAGAGGAAAAAAGAGACTGATGCGAAAGTAATATGACTTAAGAAGCAGCTAAGACAATATTATAAGATGCTAATAATAGTGTTGCACCAGTTACCTTCAAGAGACGAACTCTAAGAGTTGTTATTCTTCCCTACAAACTTGCTAAATCACATAAGTAATATTAGGGACGAATAGGGACGAACACACAACAAATATTAGTCACTTAAGTCTAGAATTAAGAGTATATAATCATCGAGCAGATAACATACGCGACGGTAAATGTCGTCTTATCTCCCGAGGTCCAGAGACAAGAGCAACATTCCAACATCAGTGGGTGTTTGTGGCGTTGCACAGCCATGCTTCAGAAGCCGGACACCGCCTCAGCCGAGGGCTGCCTTCCTACCGACTGCCCACACTATCCAGCGCTTGCCAAGCGACACCGACAATACTCTCCGGGCCACTCACTGGTAAATAACCAGTCAATCAGTCCCATCCTGGTGTCTTATCTCATTCATATGCCACACCAGTCAGTCCAAACACAGCTCCAAGCACCAGCAGGAGGGTATGACTATGCAGCAATTTTTATTTTGATCATTTAGTATGTGCCCCATACCCATCCAGTGGGGGGGTTGTGCTACCCATCCCGTGGGGTAGTTCAATCTATACCTATCCCGTGGGTGGTAGTACTATTAATCTCGTGGGCGGTAGTGCACCCCATACCCATATCGTACGTGGTAGTGCACCCGTAGATGGGTGGACCATCTACCTGGACCTAGAAACGGCATTTGATAAAAGTCCCATACAAGAAATTGTTCTGAGAGTTAAAGGACACTGGAGGTGAAACAGACTATTAGCCATAGAAGCACAATTTCTAACATGTAGAATGATGATTTAATTATCAAAAAACGCGCAAAGCCAGGGTGACTATGAAAGTCGCAAGATATTAAACAGTCACTAAATATCACAAAGGGTGCAATACGCGAACAAAAGCACATAAAGGGAGTGATATCAAAGGAATCAGATTCACCCAGGATTCTATCGAGGGACAGATGACCGCGAGGGACAGTCAGGAAGCAAGACACAAGCACGTCGTCCTGGAAGTCAGGACATTCAACAAGGATATACACGACCGTAAGAGGGACAATGTAGTTCAGACAATAAGGAGCAGGGCAGCGCTTTATTAAGTATCTGTGAATTAAACGTTTATGGCCAATACATAACCTCACCAGAGCCGTTTCCCACCACCGGTTACGGTGGAAGGAGGAAGGCCAAGGGAACAGACTACTCTTAAGAGCACAGAGTTTGTTATCAGTAACAAATCAACGACCCTGCCAACAGGCACAGATTGAAGAATGAATGATAGGGTAGAAGTCGAAATAAGGAACGTCTTTGCGGGAAATAGGACATGTGCAGATAGCCTCCATAGCAGCAGTGTCTGCACACTCATTTAAATAACACCAATATGGCTGAGAACACAGCAAAATTCGACTGTCTTAAATATATAGATAAAAATAAATGGGGACAAGAAACAGTCAATGTTGAATTTCGACTACCACAGGACGGATAGGATTAAATGACTCCAGAACCATGAAAACATTGCAAGTCTACAATGACAAACAATTGTTGAAAGCAGGAAGGCAGTTGACAAAATTGCATAATGTTCTGCCATGAAGATGCTAGTCTCTGGGGAGCAGGCTACACATATGGGTGTAGTTGAGAAATACAACGGAGTAGCCTACACCGTTGGCAGATTTAAGACCCATCTGTGAAGACGACAATGGCATAAGAGTGTGAAGAAAAGTGTGCAAGTTAAAGGAGTTTCAGAACTGTAGGAGTGGTAGAGGCCTTTGCCATGTGGGTTAAGGTTTTGCAAAACTTTGGGAGTGGGACCCTCCATGGGGGGTGGGCAAGGATGGAATGACACCAGAAATACTTGTAACATGAACTGAGACAGAATCTTGCAAGTGAGACAACCATACAGAAAAAGAAAGTTGGTGAAAGGAAACGGGGTCCACAGGAGAGGTAATGGTCAAGGCATGACAGTTGCTTTCAGAACTATGGAAAACTGAAGGGACCTACTATCAAGTGATTTTTACTATGCGAAGAGGCTGACGACGATGACCACGAGAGGGTTGACACAATGTAACAATCTGGTGGATAGAATGGCCTTGGACCTCAAGGATATATTTAATATCCGTGTGGTAGTCCCAGATCCCTATCACCACTCTCGACATGGTGCGGGAGAATAATGTCAATGCTGGCATTTAACCGGGCATTTTTAGAGATCCAAACTGGGGGTCTCACCTATGCAGGGCAACTCCCTTCTTGAGAAAGGGCTATGCTACAAGTGTTGCAGTACAGGTGGGGTTAAAAGTAACAAAGGTATCCACTGAATCAACTAGGCATTTCTGGATGAATAAATTTTCAGGATACATATGATCAACATGATTGATATCAAAATACTTATTCCACTTTTGCAGGACCAAACAAATCTTGGAATGAAGTAGATTGGGAAAGAATTGTGTGTGTTCGAGTGCAGAGGTGATGGCGCCGAGCACCCCCGGTAAAAGGTGCAGTTGCAACAAGAGAGGGAGCCACTCCAGGCGATGAGGTGGTCACCACAGGGGGCTTGGGGCTCAACCCTGCCATAGAGGTGGGAGGCAAGTAGAGAGGGTCAGTTGGGAGAGTCAGAAGCAGCTTGGTCTGGGCCCAATGTAGCCAGGATTACAGAGCCCGTCCCTCCATCACAGTCTGACTCGGGGGCCTGGTCACCCCCCCCCCCCCATAACTGAGAAGTAAAAAGAGGGTCAGAAATTGGCATAGAACAAATAATATGATATCATCCACAATTAAGCCCCCACACTTTACATGGAGCCAATTAGGGGATAGGGAACCCAACAAGATGGGGCCTTTCCTGGGGTGCATTGTGGTTATAACCATGCAATCATCACCTTAAGAACCGTCAGTCTATCGAAATCGGGCTCAGCAACGAAGGCAAGGTTTGACATAAAAGTTTCCCTTCACTCGACCACGTCAGGTACCGCAGTTCTGTGGGCGTGTGTGTGCCTTCTCAACTCACCCGGAGTCAAAACAGAAGACAACGGACACAATATTCAAGAATGGCACCAAGTTGGCAGGAAAGAATCAGAAAGGATAAAAGGTGGAAAGGAAAAATGAAACAAGAGGAAGAGGAAAAAGAAACCATCAAAATTTGTAAAAACAGCTACAGGAGCCTAAGGCTTCAAAAGGACAGTAAATGCTGTTCCATGGAGCATTACTTAAGACAGCCACCCACCAAGCCTCCTCAAGACAACAATGAGCTGGAAAGTGAGGGCAAATAATGATGATAGTGATTGGAGGCTGTGAATCAGGCTGGAGGGAAGTCAGTCGAGTTCTGCCTGGCTTAGTACTGTACTAGTAATGTTCATAGAATATATTAATGACCTACCTGAAAGAATACAGTTAAATAAACATGTGCGTGGAGTAAAAGACTTAGACGACTGCCATGCCCTTCAAAACGTCCTGACAAAAGTGAATCACAGATAGAATTGAATGTGAAATGGGGCAAAATAAGCTACACTTAACCTATAAATTAAAGTGAAGATACTAAAGAACTCTGACAGAGATCTGGAGGTGGTTCTGGATATTAAACTGTCACTATAGTATCACATCAAAGGTATAGTCTATTCTATACTAGCAAATTTCAAAATTGCATTTAAATGTATAGAGATACTGTATACTAAACAAAAATTTAATATTCATGAGACAAAAACTGGAATATGCTACAGTTTTGCAATGTCCATATTTCAAGAAGTCCACCACTGAACTAGAAAGGGGAAGTGCAAAGATATCCTACTAAATGGCTTCCAGAACTAAAACAAACTATAAGGACAGGCAAGAGGCAATTAAATACAGTATGCCAAAACTGGAAGATAGAAGGAAATAAAAGCAATATGATCACCAACTACAAAATACTGACAGGAATCAATGCAAGTGACAAGGAGGAATTTTTTTAAACCTGCAACAAAGAACAAGAGGCCAGAGATTCAAGATAAGGAAGAGGCCATAGATTTAAACAAAATTTGCAACAACAGTTGGAATAATTGGCACGAGCCATTTACGTGAGAATGTGGTGGATGCTAAAACCATCGACAGTTTCAAAAATCAAATGAGAATTATAGTAGAGATTGGACACTATGAGCATGGCTCTCATTTTGTAACTACGCTTGGGTAGTTATTATTGCTTGCATACCATGACAATGAATTTTATACCAAATCATTATTAATATAATTCAGATAAAACAAAAGTTTTACTTATGTGGTACGAGAATAAACAAAAATCCTAGGCAAATATTCTACCTTTATTAATAATACAATACTGATCCTCCAATATTGCTGAAAAACCCTATAGAGTTGCATTTACTATTTGCTAATACTGTACAAAGAAATATTGATACAAAGTCTTCATCTCCTGGAATTATAAAAAAAAATAAAGTTAAAAGAATTACAAAATGCATTTGCCCTGTGGTAAGACACAGCAAATGTTTGACTTCTACCATAGCTACTTAATGCCACGAAGATCTAAACTCCTCGGGCTGAGCTTCCCGTTTTTATATTCTCACTACATAAGCAAGCCTTTATATATAAACCCCATTTTTCAGAATGTATTTCTACAACCTTCACCAACAGATCTGAACTAAAGACTCTTCCTTTTGATACCATGCTCTTTGAAGTATTTTTTTTTTTTTTTGAGTGATATTTTTTGTTTTCACTTTATATTACTAAAAGGAAAATGAGGGACAATGATATGTCTTAAGTTCTGGATGAAACTATAATGTGCAAATATGTTTTCTTATATCACATCACATTCATATATATATATTTATATATATTATATATATATATATATATATATTATATATATACTGTATATATTTTATATATACTGTATATTTAAAAGGCTCTGTAAGACATGAAAAATTTCACTCTAGCTGATGACCACATTTCAGCGAGAAGTTGTTTCTACAGCCCTTTATTATAGTACACAGTCTCCGGTGCATTCGGTAGCTGGCGAATCTTCTCCTGTAACAGAAAAGGAAGATAAATTGAGACAACTACAGACATTAATGAAGGGAAAAAGAGGAGATAATGAAAGTTTTGGAGCTCTCACTAACAATTTTCTTCATTTCTAGCCAGCCTGCAGTTCCTGCCCTTCTCTTTCCTTTCCTTTCCCATCTTCTGTCCATGTTGACAGTAGTATTTAATCCATCAACTCATTGGCAACCCAACAGTCCTAGCTCAATTCTCACTAAGTAGGAAGTTGTAGTCTAATTCAGTTCAAGTTTGTTTCCCCAAGTATACAAGAATATAAGAATAATGGAAGCTGCAATAGGTCCATTGGCCCATACATGGAACTTCTAATTTATATCCACCCAAACCCATTCATATACACTTGACATACCCCTAGTCTCAGCAGTTTGTTCCAATCACAATGACTGGACACTTGGTCAATTCTCTAAACCTCAGAAATTCACAATTTCAAATGGGGGAAAATGTTGCCGTTTATGAAGCATCATTATTAAAAGAATCACACATTATGATTACACGACCTCAAAACATATAGAGTATAACGTTTGTATGACACCTTCAATTATCACCTGGTCAAGACACTAATGAACTGTACACTCAAGATGAAGTTCAAACAAAAATCTTGATAATAAAATGAAAATGAAACTAACCTGCAATTCTGGCTCTAGACTAGATACAGCAATGGACGACTTTTGAGGGAAGAGTGCACAGCAGGCTGGGGTGGCAAATGTGAGGCACACACCACACAGAGCTACTTGCAGTGGAGCAGATATCCATGGCCTACGCTGCAGGGTACCACGCTTTTCAAGGATATTCATGACAATAGGTGGTAATACTGGAAAGTGAAAAAGATTTAATTACTGTGTGTAAAATTATCATTCTTAATGAAATTAAAATATTTATATTAATTAATTGAAACCACATTTACAGGCAATATGTAGAAACTTTTAAAATGGACAGTGCCAAGCCAGGGAGACTATTTACCACCATCATACTTGCAGGATATTCAATAGGTGCTAAATATTACTAAGGATACCAATACAAGAACAAAAGGGCATAATGCGAGTGATATTAAAGGTATCACAGTCTGTATAGGGCTATAGAATGACTTAAGGATTCTAACGAGGTGCAAATGACCACAAGGGACAGCCCCACCCAAAGCAAACTCAAAAGATAAGGGGGATAAAAATAATCCTACCCTACAAAAGCAGACCCTGTGCAGAGAGCACAAAGTTTCTGGATAAATGCAAAATCAAATACAGTACAGTAATATGTGGTCCTTTGCCCAGTCTGGCTGTGTAGTTTGCGAGAGCCAAGATGGAAGCAAGATGGCAGCTTCTGGGAACTATCATAGTGTGGGTGCTGACATCTGGTAGCAGTCTAGGGTATGAAGCAAGTGACCAACAAATAATTAGAAGAACAATATTTAATCTATTGGAGGCCGAATATCACTTTTAGGAAATTTTTGAATGTAGATGAATAAGCCTTCTGAAGGTCATCCCAGAATGGAGAGAGAATTCAGGCGTTCCTTTTGAAGATATCCTGCTGTACCAGGAAGCAGAAGTTGACTTGGTCTATTGTGTTGCCATGTCCTTACAATAGTAGTACATTGCCTGAAGGACCAACCAATTAGTATTAGTTCAGACATTATGGTACCTGTATACATCCCTTTGGTACCCCTACATTAAGATACCATTACACAGTCAAAACTAAACTTTTTAACTTTCAATACAATCCTTATAAAACGAGGGTAAAGAAGTCACTATTACTAACTGGAGTACCACTGACATTAAACCCCTTGCAAATACAACATATTTTATTACATCCATTACAGAAAGAGTTAGCTACAACAGGATGCAAATTAAAATATATTAATATTACTGCATTCTATTAATGAATCATTCCAGAACAAATGACTTGTAGAATACCGAAACTCAAAAGGTATGCTTTCGGAAAATGACTACATTTTTCAGTATGTGGGTATTGTCTGAAAACCTTACTCACTAAAAATTATTAAACTCATTGAGAGCAGAGAGTCTGGTCATGATATTTGCCGAGGCCACTTATTCTGGAAAACTCTTAAGCAATATGTTCAAAACATCAATGCAGGTGCAGTTAGGGTCAATGCTTCTGTGAGAATAATGCTACGCAGTAGTTTCACATATGAAGCAATAGTACTGCCCAAACAAACTAATCTAAACTAACTAAACCTACCTTCAATATGTACCATACATAGATATGTTGATTTCAGCACCAGGATGCCCACACCTATCTGGTATAAAGAATTTGGTTCGTCACCAGCATCACACGAGCTGTAATACTAACCCGTGTGAAACTATCAATTGTACATCAATTGTACAGTTAACCGTCTGATGGCATACTATATATATAGCATAAAAAGCATTGTTGTATACATAACAAGTTTTGATGATAGAATTACAAAGAAGTAAATATCAAATCACAATAGTTTGAACAGCAAACCTAACCTTATTCTTGAGCAATAACAGCAAGAGTTGGTACACACAAATTAATCAAAATGTTACACCTCTCATGTCCAGCTACTATTACAAATAAGATTTTTTTATTAATAAACCACTTTTTAACTCATTATTTCTCAATAACATAATTCATTAAATACAATTTCAGTTACTAGGAAATGCAAACACTGAACTATAAACTCTACAATTATTATTTCTCAGAAGAAATAAAAAAATTACCATTTATTTTACAAATGTCTTGGAAGGGTTTGGAAAAAAGCGTTTATAAAGTAATATTAACCCAATACATGGCTTTCATGCTACGAGTATGGAACTACAAAGCAGAAACCAATTAAAAGCCGAAAACAGGCATGCTGTATACAAACACCAGTTCGACCTACTGAACTATGCTACAAAACTGGCAATGACTGCTAATACAGTATATAAATTAAAAGTTAATTTGACTTGCTCTAAGTATCCGTGCACACTTCAAGAAGTACTGCACAGCCTCCTTACCACAGCTGGGCACAGCCATAAGTATCCGAGACAGGGCAACCATCGCTACCCCCAACTGTGCTGCCTTCTTACTGTTCCCCATCACGTTGTTATCTTCGTCCAGAAGTACTACACCTATTTCATGCCACTCTCTTCATCATACAAGGGATGACATCTTATAGCAACAGTAAAAAATATCTTTAAAAAGATTTACTAGGCATTTTCACCGTACAAACATGTTAAAAATTACTCACATTGCTAGTGATGCCAGTGTTTTACTCCTCCACAACCAGGCAATAAGCACAGGAGTCAGAAATTATCTTAAGACTTTTTTTTTCTTTTCTTTTTTTAACTATTCTTTATTTAACTTCAGTGATTCGAATATATTACTAATACAGTGTAGTACTGTAGAGTATTATATTATTCATTTTTTTCCAAATTTAATTTATAGCCAAACTTACTAATTGTTTGAAAGTGCCCATATTTAAGTCAATAACTGCTTGTGTTTTTTTTTTAATATTTAATATTCTATAGAAAGACTGAAGGATTCAAGAAAGGCTTTCTTGATAAAGATATGATAAAATCCCAGAGCATTCAGGCACAAAATTTTCCTGCAAAATTTAAAATTAAATGCTAAAATGCATTACTGTATATAAGGAATCTCTGTACTATAGGAATATTGTAACTGCACATAAAATACTCTGATAAGAATGAAGAGAAAACAAGAGGAAGTCAAAGTGAAGGACAGAGTTAATTAACCAATTACTTCATCAACTTAAAATATAAAGGAAGAACTGCATCATATATATACCACAGGCTTAAAGCTTGAATAGTTGGCCATTGCCCTGTGCAAGTGGGGCTCTGTACAATTCTTTTCAACACCATAATTTTAACTATATGAGTGGATTAATTTATTTACAAATTGGTGTATGAAGAGTCAAGCATTTGAAATAGTTTTAGAATGGTATGCCTAAAATACCACACCTTCTACCCCTCTATAATTAGAGAAATAAAATGTTCAAGCTTTTTTTTTTTTTTTTTTTTTAATTTTCATAGGTCAAATCTTTGCCTTCTTGCTCTGTTCACTGTTAGAGGAAAAATCTCCTAAGGGCAGATAAATTGGCCAGAGATTTTGAGAGTGTTACAATGCCCCTCCTTTTCTATCTACCAATCTAGCTACGCTCAGTTCTTCTAGGCTGTTCAAGTTTTTCACTCAACTTTGAAAACCCTCTGCCCACAAACCTTTATTTAGAATTGGAAACTTCATTCATAACTTAAACAGTTATGAATGAAGCCACAAGTCTAGCCACAAGTATTACAATTGTGGCTAGACTAAACAGGAGTACATTCTAAATCATACAGCATGCGACTAAGCCCACCCAAGGAAAACGCATACCAAAGTTGGATAGTAAAATGGTAAATTTCTATGCGCTTACTACCGACAAAATAATTTTGAAAGCAAAACCAATTGAAGACAAGATATAAGCTAATGAAGCATCACTGCAGGAAAAAAAATAAGTTTTTCCTGCCAACAGAATGCTGGAAAGTTGGAATAGAATGCAGGAGAGGATTGTGTGAGATTCACAGAAATGTTTCAAGAATCAAATAATAAATTATATAAAGACAGACAGACATGAGCACAAGCTCACTTTCCCGAAACTTGGGTAAATGTACTCACATTATATATGCTATACATGATATACCTGTGTCCAAGTGGTCTATAGTCCAATAGGACTTTACTCCAAAACAGTGCACATATTCACTGTGCACAACACATGCACATTAGAATGCAAACCACACACGTGACTGTCTAATAAAAACACTAGTATACAACAAGAAAATATAATGTACTTTATTTAAGCCTTAACATTTGTAAAGCTGAACTAAACTTCCATAAACACTGATGCACATTGGATAGTTTCAAATTTACAACTAATATACAAAAGCCTACACACAAATGCATTCAAAGTCATTAATCTTGCAACAAGCTAGAGCAACGTAATAAACTTCACATTCATATCCTCTCTAAGAAGGAAACAAAATTCATGCTAATTAGTAACATTTCTAGCATTCAAAATCAAGACCAACCAAGACCTAGAATGGTATACAGTATAATCATTTTTAAATCTAAGTACCAATAACATTGAAATGTGGCTGCATAAACAATGATGGATATTAGACATTTCATAACAATGCAAAGCAAATAAGAAAACAGAAAGAGTCGTTTAACACAAGGTTGTCTTGTATCTCTAAATATTGCAGGCCAAAACACCCAATGTAAAGTTCACAGGTCGTACATAGTTAATAATTATAAGATCACACAAAATAATTATATAATGGAATACTGGTTATACTTGAGCGCTACTTTTTTCTAGTGGCAGACACCATGCATGTGTGTTCAATATAGATTAACTTGGGGTCTGGGAATAATGTGATGTAACCAGAGGGCTCGTATGGGCCACATACACGATGCATCACCAAATAGTTCACCTCATGGTTTCCCATACTCAAGACAGGAAAACTGTTAGGCTTTTCAAGGTCCTTATAGGCCAACTACTGCCTTTCCAGGATGCAACCTTCAACAGTTGCATAATTCCTAGGTACCTATTTACTGCTAAGTAAACAGACATCAGGTTAAAGGAAATGTTGCCCAAACACTTCAGTACTACAAGAATCAAAACCGGGATCTTTTGGCTGCGACTCAACTCTACTTACCACTGTGCCACAGGGCCAATCAATGAGGGCAGGACAGAATCCCACATAAACACAATAGTGCAAAAGCATTCCGTGTAATCGTTAAACAAATATTTACATCTTGCTGATAAATTTTAATTACAATAAGCAATAAAACACATACAGTACTGAAAAGTACATTCCTACTCAAACAGAGGTTCAATTGCAACAACTTCTGGTTGTAGAAATTAGACACAGAGTGCATAGTGCCCTATTTGAAATGTTTCTCAAGGCAAAATTTGGCTCAGACAGAACAGGTTGACATGCTGCACCAGAGCAGCAAGGACCTTTATAAATGTTTCTGCCAGCAACATCAGGTATAGAATCATATGGGGAAGCTTTAACAACCTGCCAAAGACAATAAACCCCATAGAGACAAGTCTCTGGCTGTCTGAACTTTGACAGGCAGGTGTGATGGGTTCAGGGAAAGCATCCCATTGAAGCAAACACCAAACCCAAAATCTTGAACATTCAGTGAGGAAGGGCCTAAGAAACCACATATCGTAAAATTCACGTACACAACCAAAGTGATCCCTCGGATAAATTACAAGGCCCCTAATAGAAAGGAGCAGGAGCAGCAAGATGAGCACATCTTTAACATGCACAAGCAAAGTCAGAATGTTTTAAAGTGTTGTATTTCCACATCTAAGTAAAAAAGACTTGCTTCCTCCCCCACCTTTATATCAACAGGCCTTGCAGGGGAGAGTAAATATTTGAAAACAAGGAGTCAGCTCAGGAGCCCACAACCCCTCAGAGCAGGTATCTCTGGTGGGGTATAGGAAAACCCAAGCTGATGTGAAGGAAGGGAACACCGGCCACTGCCGGTGAAATGGAATGCTAGGTTGCACAAATTGTGGGTGGCATAACAATAATGAAGCATAAATTTAAACTAAAGCAGACAGACAGACAGACAGACAGACAGACAGACAGAATGAAATGCTTCAGGAAAAGCAAACACTACCTAGCTGAAAGCAAGACGCTGGTTAGGCCCAGCAGAGGTTTCAGGCATTGGATGGGATACACTATATTGAAGAGTGAAGTGGTAAGCTGAATATATTCTGAGGTGACCTAGGTTGCTACCTGATGGTGGTCAGGCACATCACAGTCAGGGCACTGTATTTATCCCATGGCAATGATCATTTACCCTGTTTAACTAGGGGTGCCTAATTTACTTCCAGAAGTCAAATGTTTTGTTGTGTCTGCTTTCCCCAGTTTATGGTTGTTCACAATTCCTTGCTCCCCTCATCTCATGGAACAAGCCAGAGTCTGGTCCAGGCTCCAGGCAGGCAAGATGGGCCCCAGAGTCCTGGTGTGTTAGCCAAGGTTTGATGGTACCAGAAATATGCTTAGGGACCTAACAAGGAATCCCTTCCAGAAATAGTAGCAAGCTTAATACACACTTTCCCGAGTAAGAATGAGTAGGAATCGTTATGAACCTCCAGAGTTTCCTCTCACTTCATCCTACCCATGCATGGTTCACCATCTTTCGGATCCCCTTGGTTAGTTTCGAAACCATGGAAACTATCATTATACTATACTATATTCCATGAAACTATACATGGAATCACTACATTTATAAAAGGACAATATATATTTGATCCATCACCCCTGTCCACCCACCCACAACTCTATATTCATCCACTGAATATGCAATATAGTGCTGTACTGTGCATACCATGCAAGAATGGAACATTTAAAACATGATGTAACCATTTTCTTAAGCACAGATAAATTAATGTATGTGGTTATCATACATTAATTCCTTGGGTAATGTGATTAATATGTATTGATTTCAGTTATCATCCAGTTATATATATATCTCATATGTTATATATATACACACACACACTTCTGTATATATGATGTAATACTGTACTTCTTTATGGTTGAAATGGAGGTAATCTATGCATATGAACAAAATTCTGCCACCATTTTCAAGTGTTTCTTATCAATGAGGTTTTCTTACATCACAAGCAAGGAAATCATCATCAAATCATAATTTGGTGCTTACCTCCCATGTTTGAATCTATTTCTGGATAACATTACCTGCCAAAATAGCAGCACAGAGCAGGCTGCAAGACATGTTCATCTTATACTCTCCCACCTCACACATTTTGCCCGAAACGCTATGCATATTTGTGGCTTTAGGCCTATGTACAGTAATAGCTCTATCTAAAAAGCCAACATTCTGTTTGTAACTCATTTTGAATGTATGTACTTTTAACTGAATAAACATTATCATATTGCTGCTTCTAAAATAATGGCTGTCAAAGGATGAACTAATACAAACCCATGCCAGGTGCGGCCATCATGATTCGGGAAACACACACAGCACCGATGCCCCATTTGGCCGCTGTCTTGCTCTGGCCCACTTTGTTGCCATTCTGGTCCAAGAGTGTCACTCCATCCTGAAGCTCCCTATATGGTGATTTACACATTGATGCTACAAATATGTAATGCAATCACTGCAGCTTGACAGTTGCCAAAACAAATGTTTTAGGCTCAAGCACAATACAGTATATACTAGTGTGAATTATTCATAAATTAAATTTCTTTCTGGTCCTATACTGTATTATCAAATGTTATACCGACAGAAGCATTTCACTAAGAAAATTAGGCCAAGTGATTAAAACACTTTTCTTTTCCTTATCAATTAAGTAAACTTTAAATTTAAGCTCCAATACTATACACAAAAATTTACATGAAATAATCAAATCCCATCATAAAACCTAATAAATACTAACCAATTATGATTTACTAATATCCATAATGTTGTTTATGCAAGATTAATCTAGGCCCATTAAATTAAACTTTTATGACTCGTGTATTCATTACCATATGCAGCAAATTATTATTAATCGATTCTGGATATTCTACAGGTTAGTATGTATCATTATGTTTATTAATTTTACCATGCTTGCAATAATTAAAAGCAAAATTAAAACTTCATGCTTTTTTTTTTTAACTGCTACAACTAAGAGCACTAATTTTCACACAAAATCTAACTAATCGAGATAAAAACATTCCCCCCCCCCATTTCTGGTGAATGATCGCCCTGCAACACCGCCATATTTGGGTAATAAGGCAGTGTTGCAGAGCGACATTAACCCCTTTTACTGGATAATGTAAAAGGGTTAATGATCTGGAGAATGCTCACAGGTGCTTCCATGGTTCCATTGTGCATGCAGGCCAAGTGCCAAGACATATGGATATTTCATCATGTCTGCAAATGTTTTGGCATTTGCACATGATCACTATGTCATATGATACAACAATAATGAATATTGCATAATGGATTTTCCTTGAATCTTCAAAGTTGAGTGCCTCACCAACCAAGTAAACAAAGCCATGAAGATATTTCCATTATTTTAAGTTTGTGCAGTTATTTATTATTATATGGCTATATTTTTGTCACTTATAATGTTCATAAATAATTTATCTATTTCACTGCATAAAGAAAATCAATATTGTATGACAAATGTTCTGAGAATTTGTAAAACAGCTGCATCAGAATGTAACAAGTTTTCATGCTGCCCTGAGTGGCATCAACCCATCAATGTTAAAAAGAAAATTTACAATTTAAACAGTTTATAATTTAATTTCATAACTTTTTTGTAGTCAAAATACATATGAAAGTAATAATCATTAATAAATGTTTAAGAACCTGGAAAATATTTTGTCATTTGTGCCTGAATTAAAAAATTATTAATATATTTTAAGAAGTCTATTGTCATGTTAAGACAATTACTTTATGTCAATTATAATATAGTCAAACTACTGTACAGTATTCCCAATTTTGGCACATTAATAAATAGGAAATAGTGATAAAAATGAATTAAGTTGACTTACTTCATCCTCATCATAGGAATGTTAACACAATTGGCAGCTGCCACAGCTGTGAAGGGCACAAGACGTCCAATTAAAGGAGGCATACTCTGTAAACAAACCCAGATAAGAGCATAAGAATAAAAGAAAATACCAGAAGGCCTAATGACCCATCGAGGGCACTGCCTATTTATATCCACCCAAACCCATTCATGTGAGTCTAACCTATGCTTAAAACAAATTGATTCCACATCTATTATGTTACATGGTAATGTTCCACAGATCAACAACATTGAACACAAGAACAAAAGAATTAAGGAAAATACAGAAGGCCTATCAACTCATACATGGCAGCTCCTATTTATATCCACCCAAACTCATTCATATACTATATACGTCTAATCTATGCTTCAAATAATCAAGGGATCCCACATCTATTATGTTACCTGGCAATTTGTTCCATAAATCAATAACCCTGTTTCCAAAACACTATTTACACAAGTCTTTTAAATATAAACTTATCCAATTTATATCCAAACTGTTTCGGGTTGTATTTTGTGCCGATATATTTAACAATCAACTATAAATATCAACACAGTGTATGTACTGTGTTGAACAAAACTTTGAAATTTATCACTGTACCTTAACTAAACTATTCAAGCCAAGGGCTGTGATTAGAGCTCCTCCAGTTGCAAGTACGTATGATGTTCCAAGCTGCCTGGAAAAGAAAATGTCAATATCACGGCTGCCTCTCGAAGTCCATTATTATTAGCCTTCAAGTTTGAAAATGACGAGCTTAATCTTGCCAAAACTATTACCCACAAAGCCACTTGCAGTCAGTGATCTGTGTGACATAGCATAAAGAGAAGGCCCAAGAAGACTAGACAAACAAATTATTCCTCAATATAATTCACTGTACAAGTACACAATGCAACACATCTGCATGTCAAAACTCACAAATTGTATTTGCAAACAAATTTGCTTTGTTAAATTTAAACCCTTTACATTTCACTTCTCAATTAGCATGCGACACTTTCCAGTATAAAAAGAAAAAAAAACAAAAATATGGCCAAATTTTGCCTTGGTTGTCTCCATTAGTAATCTAATAAAAATTATCGGCACCTTTCCTAAGTTTCATAGTGATTAGATACACACCAGGAAAGTAATGGAAGATTATCAACTTATCAAGAGAAAAATAGGGTGAAATATATGGCAAGTGACTTTATTTATATATACAGTATATACTGTACAAGAGTTTTTACATTCTTGTACAGCCACAAGCACGTATAGCATTTCAGGCAAGTTCTAAATCCTAATTTTCACATTAACAGCTACACATTAAAAATTATATAAAGTATGTGATCCATGACCTTTTTTTAAACATATTCCAGTAAATGGTATTCTATATATTTTAAATACCTCTTACGGGCTATTCATGCCCGTGCCACCTCTTGGATGGCTTAATCTTCATCAATCAATAAATACTGCAGGGTCAGGGATATGTATATTATACAGTATATACATATATATACTTCTTACATTGGCTTATAGTTTTATCTTGCTCATTCATATAATATTACAGTTGATTTGTGTATGGAATACATATACAGTACAGTACACTAATTTTTTTCCTATCAAATTGGAGCATATCCCCAGGAGATTTGGTTAAAATATTATCTAGCCTATGTAAGTTGGAGACCTTAACAGGGGTCAGACTAGTTTTTTACCATGATCTAATTATCAGATCTCTGGGTTGTCCAACCACTGTTTGTACAACACGAGCTCTTAACCAGACTTCGTTTCACGTTACAATCTCCCATTTACCCAATTTTTTTCTAGATTCTCTGGCTGATTATCAGACAACACAGAGCCTTTATATAAACCAAGCATTGGTCAGGTAATCCCAAGATATGGATAACAGAATATAATGCAGCACAATTAATGTGTACTCACTTCCCACTAATTGGAGTCTCTCCAGAGCGGTTTGTGTAATTGACGATAGCATTGAAAGACTGGTTGATCCACTGCCAGAACACAACTGCTGGAGTTGTCCTATAAAAATATATTATATTCACCATTTAATTACATGTAAAATTAAATACACAAATTACATCCAAACACATGCTTTCTGGACACAAGCTACTTGCATTCATAAATTTCTAATTTTTGGTAGTTCTAGATTGTTGCAAGAGCAGCAGAAGCACAAGGCCTTGTAATGTAAAAGGCCAGCCACTTGCATTAAAGGCCACATGAATGCCTCAAAATGCAATGAACCTAGCTGTGCTTTAGTTTGTTACAAAGCACTAATTGATTTCCTTTGTATCTCTAAACAAATCTCCAAAATATTGAAATATCCTTACATAATATCGCCATCAAATGCAAGAAATGTTCAGTGATGACTTCAACACAAAGGTTAACAAGTGTGTTAAAAGCAATGAAATGAGAAACTAGAGCTAAAAAAAGGACAAGAGCAGTATCAGCATTTGAAAACATGTTGAGTGCGTTGTGCACCAAGTGAATGAGACAACTTTTTAGATATTAAGACTAAATTTATTATCTTTTTTACAAGTTTTTTCAAAATGACAGTGATAAAGCAATATATAACAGAAAGGCAGTGAATCGAGATAGGGTGAAATGTAGATGATCCAGTGTGGTAGTGGAGTAAAGTGGTTCAAATAATGGGCCAATGACATCATTAAAAATTTCTACCACTAACTTGTATAATGAATTGATTCTTTTTACAGGGTCCACAAAATGTAATAATTACATAGTACATGAACAAAAGGAAAAGGAAACTTATAATTAAAACCAGCTCACTTGTAGAAAGTCAGCATACATCCAGTGATAGTCATGTTCATGGGAACTTGTGCAGACATACGGCCAATCAGCATCATCTTTTCCCCGGTGTCGGGGTGGAAAGCAGAGTCGTAAATACTTTTTGCCCTCCATATCGCATCTTCTGATAAATTTACTTCCTCTCCATTCCTGTAAACAAATTATTTCTTATTTCAACTGATACTGTATCTGCACATGTTGAATTGAATGCAAGGATTGAACAAGCATATACTGATCAACCATACATGGCATATAAGGGATAATGAGTACATGAATTAAGCAACGGTTAAGAAATATACATCAACCAGCACAACCAGACTTCAGCACAAATAATCTAGAAAAAGATAAGACATTGTAGTACATAGCTCTCACTTTGCAATTACACTTAAGTAATTACAAGGACTTTGGTACTCTAACAAAAGCACAAGTTTAAATGAGCATTAAAGCAAATGGGTGTGTAGTTAAATATAAGGGTAGAACCAAATATGTATTCAGAACTAAATTTGTGGGGCCACTTGTGCATGTAGAATAATGCAAATGAAGAACAAAATGCGAGTGTTTGGCTAAATATGAAAATGGGATCATATGAGTGTTTTTCCAATCAATCTAGCCTAATATACTCATTCCTGTACTTGTACACTTTCCTAGAAAATATGTCATTTACAATATTATCCACTAACCATGTTAAGCTGTTTTTATGTTTTTAACCTGTTCTAAGACCCAAACCTTTATATCTCTGGATTTCAATAGAAATTTCTTTCAGAACATTAAACAATATTTACTTCTTTCCATTAACAAAATATCAAATTACCATTATTCAAATACTGTATTGTAGTCAATTTCAAAAACATGAAAGCGAGATTCACTTCAATACCCTTGACTAAGGTCAGAACTTAACAGTACTGTACAGTGGAACCCCCCATTATCCAGATCCCCAATTTCACAATATCTGGACAGTAATTCAAGTTCTTTAGCCCTCAAAATGCAGCTATCAAAATTGACCCTTTGCTTATGCAGCATGAAAGTTTCTATAGAATGACATTTTAAATACAAAATGGAAAAGAAAAAATATACTGTATATCTTTTCTGGCTTGGCAAGCTGTAGAAGAAATGTAGGTGGAGGGGTTCAAGGTACTCATCTATGCCAGAAATATACGCATCTATGCCAGAAATAACTAAATAAATAAATAAAAAAGTGAAGGTTGCTGGCAGTGTTATGGGGGCACACACATGCTTCCTTTGCATGTTTTTATTTTCAATGCATCACTTAGTTTATAAAATTTAATGTTTGCATTGAATAAGTATTTATGTACTCATAATTAACAAAAACTGATCGAGTACTGTATATAGGCCTACAATGTAATACATGGAGTTCCCTAGGCACATATACATGGAGGCAGCATATGTGGAAAACACATGCTGCCTCACTCAGTATTTTCAACCCTGGGAATTGACATCTTCTGCATTCTGTGGACTTTCAGTCATCTATCAAGAGGGGAAAACACCACAGATGCATCAACTCTGGTTGGGGCTTTGTGATCAGTGCTTCCCAGGCCACCCTGGGTCAGAGGTCAAGTCCGCTTCTTCAGTCACACGGAGATACCAAATCTCGGGATAGGACCGAGGCAAACAGGCAAGCCTCAAGCAGCTCAAAAGGAAGAACTGCCCAGAAACTACTTAAAAAACCATTCCCACACAGTAATATCCAGTTTATATACTTTGCTTTAACATACTATTAGCCAACATACAGTATATAAATGTCTTAAGGGTACGTAATTAATTACATTTATGGAGTGGACACTAATGTTAACTGTATTTATGATCATATTTACCTGTATTTAGTTACAACATCTTTGGCTACTTCTAATTCAGATGGTGAACACAAAAGATTAAGAGGGTTGGTGATGGTGAAGAAATGCTTGGCACGACCCTCATATGTGCTCTGATCCCACCGTGGTTCATCAATGTTAATCCGGCTCATCTTGTTTCTGAAATTATACAGTGCAGGTATTCAGTATATTATAAATAATTAATACAAGCACCAACCCCACAACAAGATTTAAGCTAAGGAAACAAAGCTGCAAATTAAAAAAAAAAAGTTCAATTTTGTAAAAGTGGTAGACAGTTGGACCAAGTTAACAATTTATAAAACAGTATTTATAATTTATTGTGTCGGTGGGTAGGCAGCCAGTGTGTATATATGTTAGGCCCATATTAAGGTCCCCCAAAGGTCAAATTAATAACCCTCCCCCAGGATGCAACCCCACAAGCTGACTAACTCCTGGGTTCCTATTTACCACTAGGTGAACAGAAGCATTACATAATGGGAAATGTGCCTATTTCTGTTGCATCCGAGACTCTCAGTAAAGTTGTACAACAAACAACTCAAAACAAAGGCCTTCTGGTGGACGTAGTATACACAGATTTTCTCAAAGCCTTTGATAAGATACCACATGAAAGACTAGCAAGGAAATTACAGACAGATGAAATAAATGATAAAATACTAGAATGGTTAAATCTAGAAAGAAAAATGGTTGTGTTAAATGGGAATGAATCCGACTGGAGAAATGTGGTACTTTGGGTACCACAGGGATATCCCAGCTAGGCTGGGATATCCGATGGAACTGCCTACCTGCCATAGCTGTAAATGCCTAAACACTGCCGAATTTTAAAATGCTGTATAGCTTAAAAATTCCTCAGGACAAATGGAGGGACCTTTAACAAGCAGCGGGCCTTGTGTCCTCAACCAGGCCACTATACAGTAGTTAGTAGCTCTCGGGTAAATTCTGGTAAAATTTCTCATATTTGGCCACTGCAATGATTTGCAGTGGCCAAATACAATGATATTGATATACAATGATATACAATGATATACAATGATATACAATGATATACAATGATATACAATGATATACCTGCAATGATTTGCATGCCTGTGGTTTTTATTAAATATAAATCTATGGAACTACTGATTTAACAAATGTATCATGTTCTTTAGACATTTTTTGTTAATAAAATAGTTATTATACATTCAATGAATTAAAAATATTTCAATTTCAAATATTTTCAATTTTGATAAAAATTACCTACTTAAAATTATCTGTTAGATTAAGGACGTACCCAAAACGCTCTGTGTTAGTGGCTTTACAAGAATGTAAAGATATCAATGCTATGTACTCTCATAAACCCAATGTACCTTCTTTTGCATATATAAATAAATAAGTAAATACATATAAAGTGAGATTTTATGTACGAAAAGATTAGTGTGCGACACGCCAGTTGACAAGCGACAATACCCTTCACGAGTTAGTTCAGGCCTGAAAATTAATACAAAAGGTATCTCGTTTGCGAAGAGAAATGGCACAGACATAAACGCCTCCGGACCAGCTGTTACACCACACAGAACCAGCTAGACCAGTGCCAGACCAGTGCCAGACTAGTGCCACCCCGTGTACGAAGATGTTTCTCCGGCGGCAGAGACGTCGTCTGCAGACCGGCGTCCCGGCCCTCAACACTCTCATACCCACAACCTACTCCTGCTATGACACGGTCGTACCCTGTCAACTCCTTTATGAGCCTCACTTAACTATATGCCTACGGTGGAGGCTGACGAAACAACTTCTAAGAGTGGAGAAACTTTATATTAAGAAGAGAATGTTTTCGTGATGCTGGCTGCCACCTGCTGGTCCGGGGTGAAAGCGTAACATAGAAAACGGAAATCTTGACCGGACATCATTAGTAAATATGAGATGGATTCTCTAAGATAAAAGTTCTTAACCGGTGGGTATTCATACCTCTTAGGACACCTTTAGTAACTATAAGATATATTCTCTAAGACAAGAGTTCTTAACCGGGGGGGAGTTCATACCTCTTAGGACACCATTAGTAATTATAAGATGTATTCTCTAAGACAAGAGTCCCTAACGCATAAATTCACTACACAATTGAGGTTCTTATTTGCGTCTTATTTCATTGTAAAAGGAGTTAATTTCCAAACAGGGTTGTATAAATAAATCTTATCTTATCTTTGCATTCAATTTTGTACGGTAATTTTTCAAACTTAAAATGTAAATAGCTATATATATATATATACCCCCTCTAAATGAAAAATGGCCTAATTTAACATATGTGCTAAAAATATTAACATAAATAATTCGTTTGTTAGATAATAAGATATTCATAGCAATAAGGTTTCTTGGAATGGCCTATAATGCACGCAAATACTAGTTTACGCACTTTTCGGGGAGTACGAATGGAATTTCAAAATGGCGTTCAAACGGCGGTTGGTCGTTGAAGGTTCTGGCGCTCAGTATCGTCGGTGCCGCCATCGCGACAACATGTACTGCTGATTTCCGACATCAGCAACATTGCTCCAGGTAAGAGTGATAATTCTTTTTGACATATTTATATCTTATATATACACACTATATAGAATTATATAATATAATGGAGTTTGCATCGAACAATGCCTATCAATGTTAGTTTAGTTCGTTTATTATGCACCCCATACCCATCTTGTGGGCTACCTTGAGGTGCTTTTGGCTTAGTGTCCCCGCGGCCCGGTCGTCGACCAGGCCTCCTGGTTGCTGGACTGATCAACCAGGCTGTTGGACGCGGCTGCTCGCAGCCTGACGTATGCGTCACAGCCTGGTTGATCAGGTATCCTTTGGAGGTGCTTATCCAGTTCTCTCTTGAACACTGTGAGGGGTCGGCCAGTTATGCCCCTTATGTGTAGTGGAAGCGTGTTGAACAGTCTCGTGCCTCTGATGTTGATAGTTCTCTCTGAGTACCTGTTGTACCTCTGCTGGGCGGTAGTGGAAAGGGTTAGAGGCATATAATGGGCTCAGGGACTGAACCCCACAATTCATTTAGCTAAGCAAGTTACAATCTTGAATCGTCACATCAACAATGGTTCGAGATCGACCTCAAGTACAGGTTCTAAATTAAGCACCTGACATATGTGGAGAGCTAGTGTCACAATTTATGTTTGTCCTGCACACCGCCCCCCATCCAGTGGGCAGCGGTGGATAGGTTACAATCACTCGGTTACTACCTACAGTTAGCAGACTGGGGATATTTGGCTAAAATTTCTGGTAGCAGATCAGGTCCCCCATTTGTTCAGATTTTTTTTCAAATTGGATTTTACAATTCAAGTGTTATGTTATTTACTGCTTTAGCAGATAGGCGGTTCCATGGGTTTATAACCCTGTGGGTGAAAATATAGCTTATGTTTTCAGTCCTACACTGCGGCTTGTTGGACTTGAAATCGTTGTTCCTTGTTTGTGTTCCATCTGACCTTTTGAAGTTGTTCTCTGGATCCATATCTTCGAAACTGTTCAATATTTTAATAGGCAGGCGATGAGTCACAATAACGTGGCTGAAGTATGTTGACCAGACCACACACTAGAAGTTGAAGGGACGACGAGTTTCGGTCCGTCCTGGACCATTCTCAAGTCGATTCAAGTCGATATTTTAATAGTTTCGGTGAGATCCATCCTGGCATATGCCTAGTTTGCAGTGTTGTTAGCCCTGTGACCCTCAACCGTTCATGGTATGAAACTAGACCTCATTCTGCAATTATTTTTGTCGCCTGGTGTTCAATTTTCTCCATGAAAGGTTGGGCGCGGGGTGGGTTCTCTGTCGGCCTCTAAGTGGGTTCTCTGTCGGGCTCCAAGTGGGTTCTCTGTCGGGCTCCAAGTGGGTTCTCTGTCGGGCTCCAAGTGGGTTCTCTGTCGGGCCCCAAGTGGGTTCTCTGTCGGGCCCCAAGTGGGTTCTCTGTCGGGCCCCAAGTGGGTTCTCTGTCGGGCCCCAAGTGGGTTCTCTGTCGGGCCCCAAGTGGGTTCTCTGTCGGGCCCCAAGTGGGTTCTCTGTCGGGCCCCAAGTGGGTTCTCTGTCGGGCCCCAAGTGGGTTCTCTGTCGGGCCCCAAGTGGGTTCTCTGTCGGGGCTCCGGGGTGGGTTCTCTGTCGGGGCTCCGGGGTGGGTTCTCTGTCGGGGCTCCGGGGTGGGTTCTCTGTCGGGGCTCCGGGGTGGGTTCTCTGTCGGGGCTCCGGGGTGGGTTCTCTGTCGGGGCTCCGGGGTGGGTTCTCTGTCGGGGCTCCGGGGTGGGTTGTCGGTCGGGGCTCCGGGGTGGGTTGTCGGTCGGGGCTCCGGGGTGGGTTGTCGGTCGGGGCTCCGGGGTGGGTTGTCGGTCGGGGCTCCGGGGTGGGTTGTCGGTCGGGGCTCCGGGGTGGGTTGTCGGTCGGGGCTCCGGGGTGGGTTGTCGGTCGGGGCTCCGGGGTGGGTTGTCGGTCGGGGCTCCGGGGTGGGTTGTCGGTCGGGGCTCCGGGGTGGGTTGTCGGTCGGGGCTCCGGGGTGGGTTGTCGGTCGGGGCTCCGGGGTGGGTTGTCGGTCGGGGCTCCGGGGTGGGTTGTCGGTCGGGGCTCCGGGGTGGGTTGTCGGTCGGGGCTCCGGGGTGGGTTGTCGGTCGGGGCTCCGGGGTGGGTTGTCGGTCGGGGCTCCGGGGTGGGTTGTCGGTCGGGGCTCCGGGGTGGGTTGTCGGTCGGGGCTCCGGGGTGGGTTGTCGGTCGGGGCTCCGGGGTGGGTTGTCGGTCGGGGCTCCGGGGTGGGTTGTCGGTCGGGGCTCCGGGCAGGCTTTAGGTACTCAACTGGCGGGCTCTGGGTGGGTGACTGCTCGGGCTCCAGGTGGGTGTCTGTCCGGCTTCGGGTGGGTTCTTGGTAGGGTTTGGGGGGTGTGGGTTCTTGGTAGGGCTTGGGGGGGTGTGGGTACTTGGTAGGGCTTGGGGGGGTGTGGGTTCTTGGTAGGACTTGGGGGGGGGGTGTGGGTTCTTGGTAGGACTTGGGGGGGTGTGGGTTCTTGGTAGGACTTGGGGGGGGTGTGGGTTCTTGGTAGGGCTTGGGGGGGTGTGGGTTCTTGGTAGGGCTTGGGGGGGTGTGGGTTCTTGGTAGGGCTTGGGGGGGTGTGGGTATTTGGTAGGGCTTGGGGGGGTGTGGGTTCTTGGTAGGGCTTGGGGGGGTGTGGGTTCTTGGTAGAGCCTGGGGGGGGTGTGGGTTCTTGGTAGGGCTCGGGGGGGTGTGGGTTCTTGGTAGGGCTCGGGGAGGTGTGGGTTCTTGGTAGGGCTCGGGGGGGTGTGGGTTCTTGGTAGGGCTCGGGGGGTGTGGGTTCTTGGTAGGGCTCGGGGGGGTGTGGGTTCTTGGTAGGGCTCGGGGGGGTGTGGGTTCTTGGTAGGGATCGGGGGGGTTGGGTTCTCTGTAGGGCTCGGGGTGCGTTCTTGGTAGGGCTCGGGGTGGGTTCTCGGTAGGTCTCGGGGCGGGCTCCAGGTACTCAACTGACGGGTTCCAGTTCACTCAACTGGCGGGCTCCGGTTCACTCAACTGGCGGGCTCCGGTTTATTAAACTGGCGGGCTCCGGGTGTTTGACTGGTCGGGCTCCGGGTGGGTGACTGTTCGGGCTCCAGGTGGGTGTCTGTCCGGCTTCGGGTATGTACTTGGCAGGGCTTCGGGGTGGGTTCTTGGTAGGACTTAGGGTTGGCTCCCGGTCAGGCTCAGGGTGGGCTCTTTCGGGTTCGGGATGGGCTCTCGGGCTTGGGGTACCTCTGTAGGGCTTGGGGTAGGTTCTTGGTCGGGCCCAGGGTGGGTTCTCTGTAGGGCTCAGGGTGTTTTCATGGTAGGACTAGGGGTGGGTTCTCTGTAGGGATCAGGGTGGATTCTCGGTAGGACTCTGGGTGGGTTCTCGGTCGGGCTCGGGGCGGGCTCCAGGTACTCAACTGACGGGTTCCAGTTCACACAACTGGCGGGCTCCGGTTCACTCATCTGGCGGGCTCCGGTTTACTAAACTGGCGGGCTCCGGGTGTTTGACTGGTCGGGCTCCGGGTGGGTGACTGTTCGGGCTCCAGGTGGGTGTCTGTCCGGCTTCGGGTAGGTTCTCGGTAGGGCTTGGGGGTGGGTTCTCGGTAGGGCTTGGGGTGGGTTCTCGGTAGGGCTTGGGGGTGGGTTCTCGGTAGGGCTTGGGGGTGGGTTCTCGGTAGGGCTTGGGGCTGAGTTCTCGGTAGGGCTTGGGGCTGGGTTCTCGGTAGGGCTTGGGGCTGGGTTCTCGGTAGGGCTTGGGGCTGGGTTCTCGGTAGGGCTTGGGGGGTGGGTTCTCGGTAGGGCTTGGGGGGTGGGTTCTCGGTAGGGCTCGGGGTGGGCTCTTTCGGGATCGGGATAGGCTCTCGGGCTTGGGGACCCTCTGTAGGGCTCGGGGTAGGTTCTTGCTCGGGCTCAGGGTGGGTTCTCGGTAGGGCTCGGGGCAGGCTCCAGGTACTCAACTGACGGGTTCCAGTTCACTCAACTGGCGGGCTCCGGGTGGGTGACTGTTCGGGCTCCAGGTGGGTGTCTGTCCAGCTTCGGGTGGGTTCTTGGTAGGGCTTGGGGTGGGTTCTTGGTAGGTATTAGGGCAGGGTTCTTGGTAGGGCTTGGGGGTGGGTTCTTGGTAGGGCTTGGGGGTGGGTTCTTGGTAGGGTTTGGGGTTGGCTCCCGGTCAGGCTCGGGGTGGGCTCTTTTGGGATAGGCTCTCGGGCTTGGGGAACCTCTGTAGGGCTCGGGGTAGGTTCTTGGTCGGGCTCAGGGTGGGTTCTCGGTAGGGCTCGGGGCAGGCTCCAGGTACTCAACTGACGGGTTCCAGTTCACTCAACTGGCGGGCTCCGGTTCACTCAACTGGCGGGCTCCGGTTTACTAAACTGGCGGGCTCCGGGTGTTTGACTGGTCGGGCTCCGGGTGGGTGACTGTTCGGGCTCCAGGTGGGTGTCTGTCCGGCTTCGGGTGGGTCCTTGGTAGGGCTTGGGGTGGGTTCTTGGTAGGTATTGGGGCTGGGTTCTCAGTAGGGCTTTGGGCTGGGTTCTCGGTTGGGCTTTGGGCTGGGTTCTCGGTAGGGCTTGGGGGGTGGGTTCTCGGTAGGGTTTGGGGGGGGGGTTCTCGGTAGGGCTTGGGGGGGTGGGTTCTCGGTAGGGCTTGGGGGGGTGGGTTCTCGGTAGGGCTTGGGGGGGTGGGTTCTCGGTAGGGCTTGGGGGGGTGGGTTCTCGGTAGGGCTTGGGGAGGGTGGGTTCTCGGTAGGGCTTGGGGGGGGTGGGTTCTCGGTAGGGCTTGGGGGGGTGGGTTCTCGGTAGGGCTTGGGGGGGTGGGTTCTCGGTAGGGCTTGGGGGGGTGGGTTCTCGGTAGGGCTTGGAGGGGGGGTTCTCGGTAGGGCTTGGGGGGGGGGTTCTCGGTAGGGCTTGGGGAGGTGGGTTCTCGGTAGGGGTCGGGGTGGGCTCTTTCGGGATCGGGATAGGCTCTCGGGCTTGGGGAACCTCTGTAGGGCTCGGGGTAGGTTCTTGGTCGGGCTCAGGGTGGGTTCTCGGTAGGGCTCGGGGCGGGCTCCAGGTACTCAACTGACGGGTTCCAGTTCACTCAACTGGCGGGCTCCGGTTCACTCAACTGGCGGGCTCCGGTTTACTAAACTGGCGGGCTCCGGGTGTTTGACTGGTCGGGCTCCGGGTGGGTGACTGTTCGGGCTCCAGGTGGGTGTCTGTCCAGCTTCGGGTGGGTTCTTGGTTGGGCTTGGGGTGGGTTCTTGGTAGGTATTAGGGCTGGGTTCTTGGTAGGGCTTGGGGGTGGGTTTTGGTAGGGCTTGGGGGGTGGGTTCTCGGTAGGGCTTGGGGGGTGGGTTCTCGGTAGGGCTCGGGGTGGGCTCTTTCGGGATCGGGATAGGCTCTCGGGCTTGGGGAACCTCTGTAGGGCTCGGGGTAGGTTCTTGGTCAGGCTCAGGGTGGGTTCTCGGTAGGGCTCGGGGCGGGCTCCAGGTACTCAACTGACGGGTTCCAGTTCACTCAACTGGCGGGCTCCGGTTCACTCAACTGGCGGGCTCCGGTTTACTAAACTGGCGGGCTCCGGGTGTTTGACTGGTCGGGCTCCGGGTGGGTGACTGTTCGGGCTCCAGGTGGGTGTCTGTCCGGCTTCGGGTGGGTCCTTGGTAGGCCTTGGGGTGGGTTCTTGGTAGGTATTGGGGCTGGGTTCTCGGTAGGGCTTTGGGCTGGGTTCTCGGTTGGGCTTTGGGCTGGGTTCTCGGTAGGGCTTGGGGGGTGGGTTCTCGGTAGGGTTTGGGGGGGTGGGTTCTCGGTAGGGTTTGGGGGGGTGGGTTCTCGGTAGGGCTTGGGGGGTGGGTTCTCGGTAGGGCTTGGGGGAGTGGGTTCTCGGTAGGGCTTGGGGGGTGGGTTCTCGGTAGGGCTTGGGGGGGGTGGGTTCTCGGTAGGGCTTGGGGGTGTGGGTTCTCGGTAGGGCTCGGGGGGGTGTGGGTTCTCGGTAGGGCTCGGGGAGGTGTGGGTTCTCGGTAGGGCTCGGGGGGGTGTGGGTTCTCGGTAGGGCTCGGGGGGGTGTGGGTTCTTGGTAGGGCTCGGGGGGTGTGGGTTCTTGGTAGGGCTCGGGGGGTGTGGGTTCTTGGTAGGGCTCGGGGGGGTGTGGGTTCTTGGTAGGGATCGGGGGGGTTGGGTTCTCTGTAGGGCTCGGGGTGCGTTCTTGGTAGGGCTCGGGGTGGGTTCTCGGTAGGTCTCGGGGCGGGCTCCAGGTACTCAACTGACGGGTTCCAGTTCACTCAACTGGCGGGCTCCGGTTCACTCAACTGGCGGGCTCCGGTTTATTAAACTGGCGGGCTCCGGGTGTTTGACTGGTCGGGCTCCGGGTGGGTGACTGTTCGGGCTCCAGGTGGGTGTCTGTCCGGCTTCGGGTATGTACTTGGCAGGGCTTCGGGGTGGGTTCTTGGTAGGACTTAGGGTTGGCTCCCGGTCAGGCTCAGGGTGGGCTCTTTCGGGTTCGGGATGGGCTCTCGGGCTTGGGGTACCTCTGTAGGGCTCGGGGTAGGTTCTTGGTCGGGCCCAGGGTGGGTTCTCTGTAGGGCTCAGGGTGTTTTCATGGTAGGACTAGGGGTGGGTTCTCTGTAGGGATCAGGGTGGATTCTCGGTAGGACTCTGGGTGGGTTCTCGGTCGGGCTCGGGGCGGGCTCCAGGTACTCAACTGACGGGTTCCAGTTCACACAACTGGCGGGCTCCGGTTCACTCATCTGGCGGGCTCCGGTTTACTAAACTGGCGGGCTCCGGGTGTTTGACTGGTCGGGCTCCGGGTGGGTGACTGTTCGGGCTCCAGGTGGGTGTCTGTCCGGCTTCGGGTAGGTTCTCGGTAGGGCTTGGGGGTGGGTTCTCGGTAGGGCTTGGGGTGGGTTCTCGGTAGGGCTTGGGGTGGGTTCTCGGTAGGGCTTGGGGTGGGTTCTCGGTAGGGCTTGGGGGTGGGTTCTCGGTAGGGCTTGGGGGTGGGTTCTCGGTAGGGCTTGGGGCTGAGTTCTCGGTAGGGCTTGGGGCTGGGTTCTCGGTAGGGCTTGGGGCTGGGTTCTCGGTAGGGCTTGGGGGGTGGGTTCTCGGTAGGGCTTGGGGGGTGGGTTCTCGGTAGGGCTTGGGGGGTGGGTTCTCGGTAGGGCTTGGGGGTGGGTTCTCGGTAGGGCTTGGGGGGTGGGTTCTCGGTAGGGCTCGGGGTGGGCTCTTTCGGGATCGGGATAGGCTCTCGGGCTTGGGGAACCTCTGTAGGGCTCGGGGTAGGTTCTCGTTAGGGCTCTGGGTGGGTTCTCTCTAGGGCTCGGGGCGGGCTCCAGGTACTCAACTGACGGGTTCCAGTCCACTCAACTGGCGGGCTCCGGTTCACTCAACTGGCGGGCTCCGGTTTACTAAACTGGCGGGCTCCGGGTGTTTGACTGGTCGGGCTCCGGGTGGGTGACTGTTCGGGCTCCAGGTGGGTGTCTGTCCAGCTTCGGGTGGGTTCTTGGTAGGGCTTGAGGTGGGTTCTTGGTAGGTATTAGGGCAGGGTTCTTGGTAGGGCTTGGGGGTGGGTTCTTGGTAGGGCTTGGGGGGTGGGTTCTTGGTAGGGTTTGGGGTTGGCTCCCGGTCAGGCTCGGGGTGGGCTCTTTCGGGATAGGCTCTCGGGCTTGGGGAACCTCTGTAGGGCTCGGGGTAGGTTCTTGGTCGGGCTCAGGGTGGGTTCTCGGTAGGGCTCGGGGCAGGCTCCAGGTACTCAACTGACGGGTTCCAGTTCACTCAACTGGCGGGCTCCGGTTCACTCAACTGGCGGGCTCCGGTTTACTAAACTGGCGGGCTCCGGGTGTTTGACTGGTCGGGCTCCGGGTGGGTGACTGTTCGGGCTCCAGGTGGGTGTCTGTCCGGCTTCGGGTGGGTCCTTGGTAGGGCTTGGGGTGGGTTCTTGGTAGGTATTGGGGCTGGGTTCTCGGTAGGGCTTTGGGCTGGGTTCTCGGTTGGGCTTTGGGCTGGGTTCTCGGTAGGGCTTGGGGGGTGGGTTCTCGGTAGGGTTTGGGGGGGGTGGGTTCTCGGTAGGGCTTGGGGGGGTGGGTTCTCGGTAGGGCTTGGGGGGGTGGGTTCTCGGTAGGGCTTGGGGGGGTGGGTTCTCGGTAGGGCTTGGGGAGGGTGGGTTCTCGGTAGGGCTTGGGGAGGGTGGGTTCTCGGTAGGGCTTGGGGGGGGGTTCTCGGTAGGGCTTGGGGGGGTGGGTTCTCGGTAGGGCTTGGGGGGGGGCTCTTTCGGGATCGGGATAGGCTCTCGGGCTTGGGGAACCTCTGTAGGGCTCGGGGTAGGTTCTTGGTCGGGCTCAGGGTGGGTTCTCGGTAGGGCTCGGGGCGGGCTCCAGGTACTCAACTGACGGGTTCCAGTTCACTCAACTGGCGGGCTCCGGTTCACTCAACTGGCGGGCTCCGGTTTACTAAACTGGCGGGCTCCGGGTGTTTGACTGGTCGGGCTCCGGGTGGGTGACTGTTCGGGCTCCAGGTGGGTGTCTGTCCAGCTTCGGGTGGGTTCTTGGTAGGGCTTGGGGTGGGTTCTTGGTAGGTATTAGGGCTGGGTTCTTGGTAGGGCTTGGGGGTGGGTTTTGGTAGGGCTTGGGGGGTGGGTTCTCGGTAGGGCTTGGGGGGTGGGTTCTCGGTAGGGCTTGGGGGGTGGGTTCTCGGTAGGGCTCGGGGTGGGCTCTTTCGGGATCGGGATAGGCTCTCGGGCTTGGGGAACCTCTGTAGGGCTCGGGGTAGGTTCTTGGTCAGGCTCAGGGTGGGTTCTCGGTAGGGCTCGGGGCGGGCTCCAGGTACTCAACTGACGGGTTCCAGTTCACTCAACTGGCGGGCTCCGGTTCACTCAACTGGCGGGCTCCGGTTTACTAAACTGGCGGGCTCCGGGTGTTTGACTGGTCGGGCTCCGGGTGGGTGACTGTTCGGGCTCCAGGTGGGTGTCTGTCCGGCTTCCGGTGGGTCCTTGGTAGGCCTTGGGGTGGGTTCTTGGTAGGTATTGGGGCTGGGTTCTCGGTAGGGCTTTGGGCTGGGTTCTCGGTTGGGCTTTGGGCTGGGTTCTCGGTAGGGTTTGGGGGGGTGGGTTCTCGGTAGGGTTTGGGGGGGTGGGTTCTCGGTAGGGCTTGGGGGTGGGTTCTCGGTAGGGCTTGGGGGGGTGGGTTCTCGGTAGGGCTTGGGGGGGTGGGTTCTCGGTAGGGCTTGGGGGGGTGGGTTCTCGGTAGGGCTTGGGGGGGTGGGTTCTCGGAAGGGCTTGGGGGGGTGGGTTCTCGGTAGGGCTTGGGGGGGTGGGTTCTCGGTAGGGCTTGGGGGGGTGGGTTCTCGGTAGGGCTTGGGGGGGTGGGTTCTCGGTAGGGCTTGGGGGGGTGGGTTCTCGGTAGGGCTTGGGGGGGTGGGTTCTCGGTAGGGCTTGGGGGGGGGGGTTCTCGGTAGGGCTTGGGGGGGTGGGTTCTCGGTAGGGCTTGGGGGGGGTGGGTTCTCGGTAGGGCTTGGGGGGGGTGTGTTCTCGGTAGGGCTTGGGGGGGGGTTCTCGGTAGGGCTTGGGGGGGTGGGTTCTTTCGGGATCGGGATAGGCTCTCGGGCTTGGGGAACCTCTGTAGGGCTCGGGGTAGGTTCTTGGTCGGGCTCAGGGTGGGTTCTCGGTAGGGCTCGGGGCGGGCTCCAGGTACTCAACTGACGGGTTCCAGTTCACTCAACTGGCGGGCTCCGGTTCACTCAACTGGCGGGCTCCGGTTTACTAAACTGGCGGGCTCCGGGTGTTTGACTGGTCGGGCTCCGGGTGGGTGACTGTTCGGGCTCCAGGTGGGTGTCTGTCCAGCTTCGGGTGGGTTCTTGGTAGGGCTTGGGGTGGGTTCTTGGTAGGTATTAGGGCAGGGTTCTTGGTAGGGCTTGGGGGTGGGTTCTTGGTAGGGCTTAAGGGTGGGTTCTTGGTAGGGCTTAAGGGTGGGTTCTTGGTAGGGCTTAAGGGTGGGTTCTTGGTAGGGTTTGGGGTTGGCTCCCGGTCAGGCTCGGAGTGGGCTCTTTCGGGATCGGGATAGGCTCTCGGGCTTGGGGAACCTCTGTAGGGCTCGGGGTAGGTTCTTGTTCGGGCTCAGGGTGGGTTCTCGGTAGGGCTCGGGGCAGGCTCCAGGTACTCAACTGACGGGTTCCAGTTCACTCAACTGGCGGGCTCCGGTTCACTCAACTGGCGGGCTCCGGTTTACTAAACTGGCGGGCTCCGGGTGTTTGACTGGTCGGGCTCCGGGTGGGTGACTGTTCGGGCTCCAGGTGGGTGTCTGTCCGGCTTCGGGTGGGTCCTTGGTAGGCCTTGGGGTGGGTTCTTGGTAGGTATTGGGGCTGGGTTCTTGGTAGGGCTTTGGGCTGGGTTCTCGGTTGGGCTTTGGGCTGGGTTCTCGGTAGGGCTTAGGGGGTGGGTTCTCGGTAGGGTTTGGGGGGGTGGGTTCTCGGTAGGGTTTGGGGGGGGTGGGTTCTCGGTAGGGCTTGGGGGGGTGGGTTCTCGGTAGGGCTTGGGGGAGTGGGTTCTCGGTAGGGCTTGGGGGGGGTGGGTTCTCGGTAGGGCTTGGGGGGTTGGGTTCTCGGTATGGCTTGGGGGGGGGGGTTCTCGGTAGGGCTTGGGGGGGGGTTCTCGGTAGGGCTTGGGGGGGGGGTTCTCGGTAGGGCTTGGGGGGGTTCTCGGTTGGGCTTGGGGGGGGGTTCTCGGTAGGGCTTGGGGGGGTGGGTTCTCGGTAGGGCTTGGGGGGGTGGGTTCTCGGTAGGGCTAGGGGTGGGCTCTTTCGGGATCGGGATAGGCTCTCGGGCTTGGGGAACCTCTGTAGGGCTCGGGGTAGGTTCTTGGTCGGGCTCAGGGTGGGTTCTCGGTAGGGCTCGGGGCGGGCTCCAGGTACTCAACTGACGGGTTCCAGTTCACTCAACTGGCGGGCTCCGGTTCACTCAACTGGCGGGCTCCGGTTTACTAAACTGGCGGGCTCCGGGTGTTTGACTGGTCGGGCTCCGGGTGGGTGACTGTTCGGGCTCCAGGTGGGTGTCTGTCCAGCTTCGGGTGGGTTCTTGGTAGGGCTTGGGGTGGGTTCTTGGTAGGTATTAGGGCTGGGTTCTTGGTAGGGCTTGGGGGTGGGTTTTGGTAGGGCTTGGGTGGTGGGTTCTCGGTAGGGCTTGGGGGGTGGGTTCTCGGTAGGGCTTGGGTGGTGGGTTCTTGGTAGGGCTCGGGGTGGGCTCTTTCGGGATCGGGATAGGCTCTCGGGCTTGGGGAACCTCTGTAGGGCTCGGGGTACGTTCTTGGTCGGGTTCAGGGTGGGTTCTCGGTAGGGCTCGGGGCGGGCTCCAGGTACTCAACTGACGGGTTCCAGTTCACTCAACTGGCGGGCTCCGGTTCACTCAACTGGCGGGCTCCGGTTTACTAAACTGGCGGGCTCCGGGTATTTGACTGGTCGGGCTCCGGGTGGGTGACTGTTCGGGCTCCAGGTGGGTGTCTGTCCAGCTTCGGGTGGGTTCTTGGTAGGGCTTGGGGTGGGTTCTTGGTAGGTATTAGGGCTGGGTTCTTGGTAGGGCTTGGGGGTGGGTTCTTGGTAGGGCTTGGGGGTGGGTTCTTGGTAGGGTTTGGGGTTGGCTCCCGGTCAGGCTCGGGGTGGGCTCTTTCGGGATCGGGACAGGCTCTCGGGCTTGGGGAACCTCTGTAGGGCTCGGGGTAGGTTCTTGGTCGGGCTCAGGGTGGGTTCTCGGTAGGGCTCGGGGTGGGTTCTTGGTAGGGCTCGGGGCGGGTTCTCTGTAGGGATCGGGATGGGTTCTCGGTAGGGCTCGGGGCGGGCTCCAGGTACTCAACTGACGGGTTCCAGTTCACTCAACTGGCGGGCTCCTGTTCACTCAACTGGCGGGCTCCGGTTTACTAACTGGCGGGCTCCGGGTGTTTGACTGGTCGGGCTCCGGGTGGGTGACTGTTCGGGCTCCAGGTGGGTGTCTGTCCGGCTTCGAGTGGGTTCTTGGTAGGGCTTGGGGGTGGGTTCTTGGTAGGGCTTAGGGGTGGGGTCTTGGTAGGGCTTGGGGGTGGGGTCTTGGTAGGGCTTGGGGGTGGGGTCTTGGTAGGGCTTGTGGGTGGGGTCTTGGTAGGGCTTGGGGGTGGGGTCTTGGTAGGGCTTGGGGGTGGGTTCTTGGTAGGGCTTGGGGGTGGGTTCTCGGTAGGGCTTGGGGGGTGGGTTCTCGGTAGGGCTTGGGGGGTGGGTTCTCGGTAGGGCTTGGAGGGTGGGTTCTCGGTAGGGCTCGGGGTGGGCTCTTTCGGGATCGGGATAGGCTCTCGGGCTTGGGGAACCTCTGTAGGGCTCGGGGTAGGTTCTTGGTCGGGCTCAGGGTGGGTTCTCGGTAGGGCTCGGGGCGGGCTCCAGGTACTCAACTGACGGGTTCCAGTTCACTCAACTGGCGGGCTCCGGTTCACTCAACTGGCGGGCTCCGGTTTACTAAACTGGCGGGCTCCGGGTGTTTGACTGGTCGGGCTCCGGGTGGGTGACTGTTCGGGCTCCAGATGGGTGTCTGTCCGGCTTCGGGTGGGTTCTTGGTAGGGCTTGGGGGTCGGTTCTTGGTAGGGCTTGGGGGTGGGTTCCTGGTAGGGCTTAGGGTTGGCTCTCGGTCAGGCTCGGGGTGGGCTCTTTCGGGTTCAGGATGGGCTCTCGGGCTTGGGTTACCTCTGTAGGGCTCAGGGTAGGTTCTTGGTCAGGCTCAGGGTGGGCTCTCTGTAGGGCTCAGAGTGGGTTCTTGATAGGACTCGGGGTGGGTTCTCTGTAGGGATCAGGGTAGGTTCTCGTTAGGGCTCTGGGTGGGTTCTCGGTCGGGCTCGGGGCAGGCTCCAGGTACTCAACTGACGGGTTCCAGTTCACACAACTGGCGGGCTCCGGTTCACTCAACTGGCGGGCTCCGGTTTACTAAACTGGCGGGCTCCGGGTGTTTGACTGGTCGGGCTCCGGGTGGGTGACTGTTCGGGCTCCAGGTGGGTGTCTGTCCGGCTTCGAGTGGGTTCTTGGTAGGGCTTGGGGCTGGGTTCTTGGTAGGGCTTGGGTGTGGGTTCTTGATAGGGCTTGGGGGTGGGTTCTTGGTAGGGCTTGGGGGTGGGTTCTTGGTAGGGCTTGTGGGTGGGTTCTTGGTAGGGTTTGGGGTTGGCTCCCGGTCAGGCTCCGGGTGGGCTCTTTCGGGATCGGGATAGGCTCTCGGGCTTGGGGTACCTCTGTAGGGCTCGGGGTAGGTTCTTGGTCGGGCTCAGGGTGGGTTCTCTGTAGGGCTCGGGGTGGGTTCTTGGTAGGGCTCGGGGCGGGTTCTCTGTAGGGATCGGGATGGGTTCTCGGTAGGGCTCGGGGCGGGCTCCAGGTACTCAACTGACGGGTTCCAGTTCACTCAACTGGCGGGCTCCGGTTCACTCAACTGGCGGGCTCCGGTTTACTAAACTGGCGGGTTCCGGGTGTTTGACTGGTCGGGCTCCGGGTGGGTGACTGTTCGGGCTCCAGGTGGGTGTCTGTCCGGCTTCGGGTGGGTTCTTGGTAGGGCTTGGGGTGGGTTCTTGGTAGGTATTGGGGCTGGGTTCTTGGTAGGGCTTGGGGGTGGGTTCTTGGTAGGGCTTGGGGGTGGGTTCTTGGTAGGGCTTGGGGGTGGGTTCTTGGTAGGGCTTGGGGGTGGGTTCTTGGTAGGGTTTGGGGTTGGCTCCCGGTCAGGCTCGGGGTGGGCTCTTTCGGGATCGGGATAGGCTCTCGGGCTTGGGGAACCGCTGTACGGCTCGGGGTAGGTTCTTGGTCGGGCTCAGGGTGGGTTCTCTGTAGGGCTTGGGGTGGGTTCTCTGTAGGGATCGGGGTGGGTTCTCGGTAGGGCTCTGGGTGGGTTCTTGATCGGGCTCGGGGCAGGCTCCAGGTACTCAACTGATGGGTTCCAGTTCATTTAACTGGCAGGCCCCGGTTCACTCAGCTGGCGGGCTCCGGGTGGGTGACTGTTCGGGCTCCAGGTGGGTGTCTGTCCGGCTTCGGGTGGGTTCTTGGTAGGGCATAGGGTTGGCTGCCAAGACAAGTACAAGGGGAATGTTGTCTACGCTTATGTCGACCGTGCTCAAAGCCACAGCTCAGGATGGAAGCAAGTCGATGAAGAACTCTGTAGGGTAAGGCAGGTCCTAGTCAACAACGGCTTCTCCAATGGTTTCGTTGAAGACATCATAAAAAGGAAGGTGAAACACCATGCAACCTCTGAAGAGTCAACTAACACAACACCTGTACCCCCTATTAGACTATTTTACAGGAACTTCTTTTCCACAGCTCATAAAACGGAGGAAAGGGTCCTGAAAGATATTGTTAATAGGAACGTTATCCCTACACACAAAAATCAGAAGATACAATTGACAGTTTACTATAAAACCAAAAAAACAGCCAACCTACTCATGAAAAACTCTCCTGACACAAAGCAGAACGCCTTAAAGGAGACTAACGTCGTCTATACCTTCGAATGCCCACTTGGAGACTGTAAGCCTCAAAGAACTCAGTAATTAGGCAAGACAACAACATCTCTTTCCAGGCGATTAACAATGCATAAGCAACAGGGCTCCATTAAGAAACATATCTCTTACCACAACCAGGCCATCACCAGAGAAGTCTTAACAAACAACACAGAAATCATCGATAGATACAGTGATAGCAGGCAGCTTGACATCTGTGAGGCACTACACATCAAGAAGTCAACACCAGCAATCAACAGCCAATTGATGCACAACTATATTCTACCCACTTCAAGACTCCGTACCAATATAGAAGCATCAAGAGGAAGTATGGGTCAATAGGCCCTTTGCAGTTACTTCCATTCTTCCCTCTCATTTATCCAATTTATACCCATTGTTCCGTGTTCTGCGTTGGTCAAAAGTTTGTTCACCTCTTCCAAAACTGTTGCAACACATCACCTCACCCAAATGCGAGTATATAAGACAAGCTGTTTAATGTTAGCATAAGTAAAACTCTGTTTAGTGTTCTCAGGTTACAGTTGTGTGTGTATAAACTAAAGTCTCTGAAAATGTAACAAGTTATTACGAAACACGTTCAAGCCTCGCGTCAGACTAGAAATAAAAATGAATTTTGGAGAATTGATTTTTCAATTACCATCCACAGTAAAAAAGAAACATAAGAAATATTGAGAAAATTCGTGGTAGAATTATTAATCTTACCTTATCGGTCATATTTAACAATATATACATTATATATAATATATATATATTACTCTTATTACAAATTCGGTACTTACCGCAGTTTGGATCTGGCAACCGAGGTCCCCGTGGCCCGGAACCCTCGGCCTCCACCAGCACTGTTGTGGACCAGCAGACGACATACAGGAGCAGCTCGCCAGCATCATTCCTACTCAAAATGCAGACGTCAAACAACAGCTCTGACCCACGGAGAGTGGATAAGATTGTTAGGTAAGTGAATGTAGGGAAGATATTGTAGTGCAAGATGTTATTATTGTGTAATGATGAGGATCTGTGTGTGTGTGGGGGAGGAAGTTAGTAGGTCATCATATGGACAATTCGTTCTTATATGGGCATGGGTTTTCTTGTCTCTGTACAATGCTTTGGTGTGATGTTTAAAGAATTACTTGTCTGTATACCTATATGGGTGGGATTTAGGGTATTATAGTTCGGTATTTTTGCTGTAGGGGGTATAGGTCATTACGTATACAAGATGCTTAGTTAGCAGACTTAAAACGATAATGATTAATGATAAAACAACCTAATCCATATAACATAACCAAGTCTAACTTAGTAGTACATTTTTATCAGAAAACTAGCCTTGTTGAAATGATTTTTTACTCCCATTTTGTTTGGAGTTTGAAAAGAAATGGCGAGGGTTAAACAAAGCTCATTTATTTATTTATATACAAGAAGGTATATAAGATTTTTACTTAATTTTTAGTTTTGACAGATAAGACCATATTAAATCAGATACAAGTCATACCACATACACGATGACTCGCAAACAAATGTTAAAACCTATCTAACCTAGGGTTTCCGGGTTCGATCCCCGGTGAAGGCAGAGACAAATGGGCAAAATGTTTTTCATCCTGATGCCCCTGTTACCTAGCAGTAAATAGGTACCTGGGAGTTAGACAGTTGCTACGGGCTGCTTCCTGGTGGGGGTGTAACAAAAAAGGAGGCCTGATCGAGGACCGGGCCGCGGGGACGCTAAGCCCCGAAATCATCTCAAGATAACCTAGCTCAACCCAACCTAAACTAACCAAACCAAGAATCAACCTAACCCAAACCAATGGAGTCCAGTACAGCTTAACCTAAGCTAATACATCCTACCATAACAGTATAGTGTATACGGTTTTAACAAACGGGAAAACGAGCATCGTCGAATTATTTCATGTCCAAAAAGTACCATCCATAAAGTTTGATACGTTAGGATGTATTAGCCAAGATTAGGCTGTGTTAGGCTTGGTTGGTTTGAGTTAGCCTGGGTAAGGTTAGGTAAATTTTCCAATCCATTGGTGAACAGTCATGTGTACAGGGCGACACATTATTACAGACCGTTTTACTAGTGATAAAAAAGCAATGTAGGACTAACACAACTATTGGAAAACAACAGTTGTGTTATCAGTGTATAGTAGTAATTAATAATTTTGTACAAAGTTTGCATAAAAATGTTAGGTGTTTCAAGTAACTCACTAGGTTCTGGTAGACCTTTCATGACCCGTATAAAGGCCAGGCTGTGTGTGAAGAACTGTTAAAACCATCAACAGGTAATATACAGAAATGTTTATTGAACTAAATGCAGCTGGCCGAAGCAGCCATTGACATGAAACTGTTAGCGGCTAGTTTCATGTTAGTTACGTATTTATGGAAACTCTCCATCAGCGACCACATAACCAGATTTTAAAATGCACTATAATCTTAATTTAAATATATTTTGTTATTACAGTACTGTATCTGGTTTTCTTTACAAAGTACAGTATTTATATCATCCTACCCACAACAGTTGTTTAATTTCCGAGTACCTGTTTACTGCTAGGTGAACAGAAGAATTAGGTGAAAGGAAATGTGCCCAGACATATCTGTCCTGACTGGGAATTGAACCCAGGATCCCCAATTGGGAGTCAAGGGGGAAGGCAACCGATTTTTACCTGACTTTACCTGAGGGCCACTAACGTATTAGTGGCCTCGACGAGAACAGAAAAGCTTGTCCAAAGTCCCCTCATTTGCCTTGATTATTTTTTTCCAGTTGGATTTTAAAATGTAAGAGTTTGGGCAATTATGTTTGGGCTTTTATAAGACATTATCTGGATCAACATCCTCCAAATTGTTCAGTATTTTAAAATTTCAATGAGGTCTGCTAAGTCATGTCTGGTTTGAAGTGTTGTTAGTGCTGTGGCCCTCAACTGTTCCTGGTATGAGAGTTGATTACACTCTGATACCCTCAACTATAATAAATTGTTTTCAGACAACATACAGCCTCTTTGCTCAAACCCCTGGACATACTAAACATTTAATCCGTACTCTTCATTCTCTTCACATTATAAACACTTGCAAAGCTCTGTTCCTTAATACTAACTCAGATTTTAAACTTCCGAATTGTATGAAATAAGAATGTTTGTGATGTTCTGCATGAACATCACTGCTGAAATATCTCTAAGATTCTCTATGCAGGTCTCTATATAGAGACCAAATGTGTGGAATTTCCTAACCCAATGTCTTCACTTTAGTATCCCACATTGTGCTAATTACTCATCTAGTGCTGTACTATCTACAAATGCACTCCATCAACATAATTTCTCATCACCCTTATTACTACCTTACCTCTCGCTTAACAATTAGCTTAGCTTAGATGTCACGCTATTGTGATTTCTGTGTATAATGAAGTAAGGGCGAAGAGGTAGAACGGCCTATTGACATAGCTCGAGTGCATGGGGGGAGTTGTGTAAAATCCTGGTTTGTCTCTCGGAGAGGCTGCAGGATCCAAGTAAATTCAGAAGAATTTCTGGTTGCAATTCTTATACCATGTCGTAGCTCAGTCGATTAAGGCAGCGTCTGGGATGCTCTTGGACGCAAGTTCGAATCCTCGTCACGGCCCCTTGTAGATTTGTTCTCTTAAGATTAACTGTTTCCCTTGTACAATAATTTAAAATTCACTGCAAATTTTGCGTTAGCTTTAAGATTTGCCTAAAATGCTATGCATGTTAGTGGCTTTACAAGAATGTACAGATAATGGCGATTCATTTGTACAAATAACCCATTGTAGTGAATAATATTGTAGTGTCAGGGGGGGCCTAACGGCTGAGTGGACAGCGCTCCGGATTTGTATTCCTAAGGTTCCGGGTTTGATCCCCAGTGGAGGTGGAAACAAATGGGCAGAGTTTTTCACCCTGATGCCCCTGTTACCTAGCAGTAAATAAGTACCTGAGAGTTAGACAGCTGCTACTGGCTGCTTCCTGGGGGGGTGTAACAAAAGGGAGGCCTGGTCGAGGATTGGGCCACGGGGACGCTAAGCCCCGAAATCGTCTCAAGATAACCTCAAAATACTGTAGTGTAGTGGTCAACAGTCAGCTCGCAATTGAAACGTTCGGGATTGATTTCTGCCGCAGGACAGGGACGTTTGGCACGTTTGCTTTTGCCCGATGCCTGTGTTCACCTAGCGGTAAATAAGTACCTAGGAGTTGGGCAACTATTGTTGGTTGCATCTTGGGAAAGACTAGTAGTTGGCCTAGAGGGGACCTTGATAAACCTAACTGGCTTTGTCCCAATGGGAAATCATACTTAAGTACGATACAAGTAAAAAACTTTTCAAAATCTTTTCTGTGGAGAGCCTTGTAGGCTCCAGGGAGCCTCTGGGCTCACCCAGAAAATGGTGTTTCATTACATTCAATGCTGTATTTTTTTTTTTCAAATAATGTTACTTTTGTGAGGGTTTGTGTACAGTAATTATTGAACTTCATTGTTGTTTGTATTTGTAATATGTTCTCTCATCTTCCCTCCTGATTTTCCATAACTAATCACTTCTTGCAAAGAGAATTATAAAACCTGTGTTTATTGAATTCATTTTATTTGCCTTCTCACTCATGATTTAATGTTACTTATTTGATCAATAACACCTTACTGATACAGTAATAATAATAATACATTAATATTACATTTTTATACATACCAACTGCAATATAATGTAATTTGACCATTGACAGGTACAAACCATCAGCACAAGGAACTCCAGGGGCCCCTGGTGAAGATCCAACTACTGACTACATGAATGTACTAGGCATGATCTTCAGCATGTGTGGTCTAATGATGAGAGTAAGTTTTGGGTTTCTGGCATTATAGGGTCTGTTCTGAAGCCCACGGTATCATCCCTATTGTCTACCACTATCATCCCTATTCATCCTGGCACTAGCTTGCTCAGTTTTTTTTGTTTTCAACTCATATTTTATGAACTACTGTATATTGTATGTAAGTGATGTTGGCATTCATGGGAACATTTTCTGTGGGAGCCATGCTTTTTGTATTGTTTATATTCATGCTTCACTTGTCAGTTTAAGTCACCCATCTTGTGTGCCCTTAGCTGTTCATTCATTCTGATTTAGTTTCTCAACTCTCTGCCTTGTAGCTAGTTTGTATTACCCATTCCCACCAGTAATATTTTTCAAGATTCTGGGTGTTGTCCTAGTCAGGGCTTCTCCTTTTGAGTTGCCATTACATCAGTACTGCTTGGGACTCGGTCCACGTGGCCAGGCCTGTTGCTGGGTATTTTAGTGTGTGTTATGTCTGATTCTGACTCGTGTGCCATGTTGGTGCCTTGCATCATCTTCTGTGTGTACAGTTGGAGTCACACTAATAATACTTCAATACCTGTCACATAGGTCTGATCTTTCTAGTTTTTTAATTGATAGGAGGTTGGAGAACCGTCAACTCAACCCTTGTGACTAACATGGATGTCCATTATTCGGTAATTATTGTGCCGAAGATTGTAATTAAGTCAAAATACATTTTCACTTTACTGAAAAATTTATGGCATGAGCGTGAAGTGAGCCAAAAGTGTGACAAAGCAACAGCAGTCGGCTGAATGCTGGGCATGGGGGAAGAGGGAGGGAGGGTGTGAGACTATCCCTTCCTCATTTCCTCTCTCAAGCTTGGTGAAAAAGTTCTCTCCTTTTGAATGTTTGGTTTCAGTAAAGTTGTGTGTGTGTACATCTATAATTTTAATACCAAATTATCCGTGATCAGTATCATATGCCATAATCAAGACGCATCATAAAAGAATTTTTTGCGAATAATTTATTAATAATAATAATTCATTGTGTTGGAGGACTGGCAGCCAGGTTATACATACAGTACATGTTAGGTTTGTATCCAGGTTTCCCCCCCCCCCTTTTCCCCCCTATCCCTAGGGTCTAATTACTGACCCTCCCCAGTATGCAACCCCACAATAAGCTGACTGACTTTTGGGTACCTATTTCCTGCTAGGTGAACAGGTACATTAGGTGATAGGATACACACCCGCCATTTCTATCTTGCCTGGGATTTGAACCCAGAATTCTAGATTGCGAGTCAAGAACGAACTCGACTATACTACCGGTACCCTCAATTTACTGGGATTTATGTCAAGAATGGTTGAGTTTGTGTAAATCCTGGTCATTATGTTATGTTGGGACCACCAATAATTGTCATATACTGTAATTATGATTTTTAAATGGAATTGTTTGCCAATGATTGCTCTATCATATGCCATTGTCAAAATGATAAGTACATACTGTAATAGATCATGTTGGACCACAAATTTTAGATCCATTTGGCATAGGGTCTCCATTTTTGTGCAACTCTGGAGCTCTTCTCAGTGTTACCTTGAGGTGCTTCCGGGGCTTAGCGTCCCCGCGGCCCGGTCGTCGACCAGGCCTCCTGGTTGCCGGACTGATCAACCAGGCTGTTGGATGCGGCTGCTCGCAGCCTGACGTATGAGTCGCAGCCTGACGTATGAGTCATAGCCTGGTTGATCAGGTGTAATTATGTTTAGAGCAGGGTTCTTCCCAGCTGGTTTCACCATTTGTGTTGTCTTCAAAGATTGCCTTGATAGCATTGCTCTAGTTGTTTGAGCTGCTGCTGTGGGATGTGGTTGCATATTTACACTATATGCGGCCTGTCGTGCTTTCCAGCGTGCAGTTCTAGATCATCAGGAATCTTCTTAGTTGTATTCCTTGCGGTTTGCCTCTCTTTTTACACCCTTTCTACTTTCTGGAGGGAAAGGGAGGGGAAGGGAATTATTAGGAGAAATCACTAAATCATTATAACTATATAGCATTTGGAAGGGATCAATATAAGGATTTTTGATGGGACATGGGGACGAAATTGTGCCCAACCACTTGGACAGTCGGGGATTGAAAACCGGCTTGCAAAAAAATGGGCCTTCGCTCTACTGTCTAGCCCAAGTGGTTGGGCGGGAAGGGAAGGTAGATCAATCTTTGATAGCTGGCAGTGCAGTATTTTAGCCTCAGTCTGCTTCAGTTGAGTTCTTCGGATCCAGCTTTGGGCCATGTGTAGATCCATATCTCCTGGTTCCTGGCTGGGGTAGGGGTTCTAGTGCATCGTTCGCTCTGGACAGTGCTCCTGTTCACCCTTCGTTTTTGAAGTGTTGACCTTTTAGGCAAGTTGATTGAAACCTCAGGTAACCTCAGGGCTGTCATCTGGTGGAAGATGGGTAAATCAAGGGCCTACCAGAAAAAGATGTTTAATTATACAGTATTCAATGCTTAATTTTCACATATATAGTACAGTACATGTTTTAAGTAAATAATATCAGACTTTATCTTGGATCATTTTCTTATTTAGGGTTTTAATCTTATAATACTTATATTGAGGAATGTGATTTCTACTCACTTTATGAATTTTAATCCTCCAAATACTGTATTATTAAAACTATGATTATAGAAATTTTAGACATTGTTATAAATGATACTCTATAGGTAACTCATTATTTCTTACTTGCAGTTGAAGTGGTGTGCTTGGGTTGCGCTATACTGCTCCTGCATCAGCTTTGCCAACTCGAGAGTCAATGACGATACGAAACAAATGCTCAGCAGCTTCATGTAAGGTTTATCTTGTTTTCTTCTGAAATTTGTATATTACTAAACCCATAAAGGTACAACCTGTCCTCATAGCATGTCACATTTTAACATACTTTACTTTACACAAGGCCAAAACCTGGTGTACTAAGGCAAATAAACATTGCGACGGGGTAAATACCCTAACTGTGCAACCTGTCCTCTTACAAATTACGTCTGAATTTGGTCGTTTGCCCATATGGCCGAAAATGGACGTAATTTAAAAATAAAAAAATTAAAATAAATTTTGGATTTTGTTTCAAAACAGTAAGTTAAGGGTCCTCTCGTAGGTTAGGAGGGCAGGAAATTGTCCTCAAGTTTCAAAAGCTATGAAAAACGTTAAATGAAAGTTTCCTCTCCTAACCTTTCCAAGTAAGCCAGAGGACTTAGAGAAAACGCGACAGTATGTCACTTTCGTGAGCCAATTTCATTTCAAATTACGTTCATTTTTGGATATAGCATGCATTCGAACGAAAAGCGACGTTATTTTCAAGAGGACAGGTTGAACCATGATGTGCCTGACCACCATCATATGGTGGGTCAGGTCACCTAAAGTCCCAGCTAGCCTGCCATCCCCGCTCGTTGAGCCAAATGGAACCCCCAAATATTCTATAAGGAAGAGAACAGGACTGGGAGGTGAGCGATTGACTACATGCCTGAAAAGGGCATTTCATTACCTGGATCTGGATTTGTACCTGGATAAGGGGGTTCTGGGATTTCTTTTCTCCAAGCCTGGCCTGGGCCAGGCATGACGTGCAAGATCTTGGTCCAGTAGACTGTTGCTTGGAGTGGCCTGCAGGGCCATATTCCCACTTACAATCTAGTTAGTCCAGCACTTCTTGCAGGAAACTCTAATTTTTTCTTGAAGAAATACTTTTGTTCCAGCCATACTTATTTTATTTGCTGTGAGGATATTAAGGAGCCGTGGTCCTTTGATATTCATACAGTGTTCTATGATTGTTCCTGTGGCACCTTTATTCTTCACTTGCGCTATTCTGCATTTCCTACCATATTGTTCGCTCCACTACCTTACCTTACCTTGAGGTGCTTCCGGGGCTTAGCGTCCCCGCGGCCCGGTCGTCGACCAGGCCTCTTGGTTGCTGAACTGATCAACCAGGCTGTTGGACGCGGCTGCTCGCAGCCTGACGTATGAGTCACAGCCTGGTTGATCAGGTATCCTTTGGAGGTGCTTATCCAGTTCTCTCTTGAACACTGTGAGGGGTCGGCCAGTTATGCCCCTTATGTGTAGCGGAAGCGTGTTGAACAGTCTCGGGCCTCTGATGTTGATAGAGTTCTCTCTCGGAGTACTTGTTGCACCTCCGCTTTTCAACGGGGGTATTCTGCACATCCTTCCATGTCTTCTGGTCTCATGTGATGTTATTTCTGTGTGCAGGTTTGGGACCAGCCCCTCTAATATTTTCCACGTGTAAATTATTATGTATCTCTCCCGCCTGCACTCAAGGGAGTACAGATTTAGGCTCTTTAGTCGGTCCCAATAGTTTAGATGTTTTACTGAGTGGATTCTAGCAGTAAAGGATCTCTGCACACTCTCCAGGTCAGCAATTTCTCCAGCTTTGAAAGGGGCTGTCATTGTGCAGCAGTACTCACTCTAGAGAGCACAAGCGTTTTGAAAAGTATCATCATCGGTATAGCATCTGTTATAATATTGTGCAAATTTTGGACCTGGATATTCATACAGTGTTCTATGACTGTTTCTGTGGCACATTTTTTCTTCACTTGTGCTATTCTGCATTTCCTACCATATTGTTCGCTCCACTATGTTATAATACTGCAAATTTTGGACCTGGAGTTCAGTCCATGTATACAGTACATGATACCTCTCTTGTCTCCTTTCCAGAGTACATTTTGGGAGCTTCAAATGGTCCCAATAATTTATGTACTTTATTGTGTTTGTGTGCTGAGTATGTCCTCTGTATTCCCTGTGTTTCAACAATCTCTCTTGCTCTGATTTGTTATTTTTGGGAGAGCCCTGTCAGTAGTTTTCTGAGCTTACTTGTCAGTCACTATAGCATTGACTTCATGATTTTCCTAAGGGTGACAACACTTGCATAATTGTCTTTTGTTATTGAATGTAATTTAAATTACATTAATCCAACCCATTGTTACTGGCTAATAGTTCTGATTTTCAAAGTAAATTATCATAATTAAACAAATATACTTTTATTTGCTTGTCACAAATAATTTACTAATTATATTAACATTTCAGGTTGTCCATTTCTGCAGTTGTGATGTCCTACCTTCAAAACCCACAGCCAATGACACCTCCATGGTCCAATATATAAACAGTTCTATATTATCGATTGTTTTTGGTTGAATGGAAATGTATAATTGCCTCACCATACTTGTATTAAAATTGTACTGCTGAATGAGTGACAATTTTAGTTTTAATAAACTAGCTAATGGTGCCAGGTTTGTATTATGATGTGCAATATGGAACAGTGCCAACATTTGATGATGTGCATGAGTTACAAAATGGCTTGGTTTGTTAATCTTTTAATTTGTGTAGCCTGCACTATATAATTCTTGTGTTGTACTTCCCATCCAAAAGTCTTTTTTTTTTTTCTTTAACAAATGGACAAATTTGTATTGTCCCATAACATTATCATGTCATTCATGCCAGTGTAAAAGGCAATAGCATGAAGGTCAAAGCTTGAAATATCCTGGAATATGAAGTACCATACGAGTTGATCCTCGAGTGACAACCACATTAGTACAGTAGATAGCCTCCATATTAGACATAAAAGGAAGACTTGATCACCACGTTAGAAATAGAAGAGTGAAAGGGAATTGGGAGTGGAATGGTAGGCAGTCAGTATGGGGGAAGGGAGACTTTTGGAGTACAGTACAGTACTGTCCATTCAGTAGAGCCAGGCTGTCACCTGATCGGATGACAGGCAAAGTTATCAGTCACTAGCACTGATTTTATAGTTTTCTTCGAGGTAACATCAACTGCATAATATCTTTTTGATCATGAAATTACATTAACTCCAACCAGTTACTGCTGGCTAATAATTCTTAGACATAAAGGAAAGAAGACAAATCAGAAGAGCATGTTAAGATAGGGCTACCTGAATAGGTTTCAGTTGTGGTTACTCCATCAGAGGGGCGTTCATGGGGATAAAGACAGATTCTACAGTAAATTGTTAATTCCTCTTTTAGGACTGCCTCCTCTTCCATTTTGCTTAGTTATGCAAAGTTGTTGTTTTATGGTTACAAAGGAAACATATCATTCCTTAATTTCTTATTTTGACTGTATCAGAATTTAGAATTTCTAAAATATAGTTACAGGTTGTAAGTACAGTATGTATAACAGTTTATACAGTACTATACTTAGTGTATAAAATATATATTAATGCAGGCCATATGTATTATTGTTAAATATGTACTTTTGTATTTCATAGTAAACCTTTTACCATAATATATAATTATCTTCTCCTTTCAATAGTGCATTTGTCATGTTGAATTATATGGTATATCAGGATTTTATCGGTACTACCTTGTTGACTGCGTGTTCCTCCCATTACTATACTGTATACAGTATCTCTCCTTCCCATTACAGTATTACGCTGAGATGTATCAGTAAGGTGGTTGGGCTCACTGGCTCAAGCAAAGAATATTCACTATACAATACTATATTGAATATAAATTCAGTGGATTTTGTACTACATGGGAACCTGGTCCAAGATAGGGATTTTAATCTAGCCAGTGACCTGTACAATGATTTTGGCATCTAGATAATGCAGAATTTCTCCAAGACTGATAATTTTAAATTAATATTACTAAAAAATTCAAACAGTGCTTTTTCCATGGGATTTCTGCATCAAATTATGCACAAATGTATGTCCTATCATGTGCACAAATAAAGGGTGAATGCTGTGGATCTTGTTGTCCATTAAAATCTGTACAATAAAGCTTTCAGTCACATGCCATCCCTAAGGTGTGGCGTTGTTTACAATTTCCCATTTAGAATCCTTTCATTAGAAAGTATTTACACCACAGTATTGTATGTCAAACATAAAAAATATTAAATGTATAAAGATATTGTACACAATGTGATAAATCAATGATATAATCTTTAGAGCAGGACAGCACGATCGAACCAATGTTGTGGATAACCACAGATGTGCACCTTAACCCATGGACTAGGATGTGCAAAAAGTTACACAACCTGGTCCTCATTCACATAAGTATCACCCCACCTGCTCTTGTTGTTCTGTCCTTTCTGAATGGTGGGTGGTAACCTAGGGGATAGAATTCCCCTTCTATTGTCCTCTTGGCCTCATGCTTCACTGATGTCGAGATTTTTAGCCTCAGCATATGCACATGACGAGTCAACTCTATTTCCTATGCTTATGGCATTTGTTTAGAAAAAATTAAACTCCTGACATTATTCCTGGGAGGTTGAAAGATTGTTCCTGTATTTAGCACATTACTATTCCATACATTTCACTCTGGTTCTGAACCTGTTTGTCATCCGAGATATATAGGTTTAGTTCTGTTTTTTACCCAGAGGGTAAAGGGTTTTTACCCAAAGTTTAAAGGGTAAAAACTCTGGGTAAAGGGTAAGTTGTGTGATGGTCCAGAATGGACCATTCAACTTGATAATGTAGCTGTAAATGATAGTAACATAACTTGATAATGTAGCTGTACATGATTGTACAAGTCATGAAATTGACTCATGTTCAAACCAATAATTATCAAACACAACGGCAATCGTTATATTAGACAGGGCTTGAATTACTAGTAAGATTCGGGATTAGAAACCACCAAAAACTTTCAACCCTACCTCAGCTATGGCACTCTACTGTTTTTAAATTAGGGGAGGTTGGGTATTACCTCCCCCCTCCCTCGACATCTGGAGTTTGTGAAAACAAGTTCACATAAGTATCACCCCATAAGTTTGTGAAAAACAAGTTCACAAACTCTGGGAGCTGAAAGTATTTTTTAGCTCCCAGAGTTGGGAGCTGAAAAAGTATTTTCACTGGGAAATTTGTGTTGGTCTAGTTGAGTGAAATTTAAATTTGTGTTGGTCTAGCTCTGAAATATACAGTACTGTATGTCATTACTTTGCAAGGAGAAAAAAAAAAGTTTTAACCTTGGCCTAATTTTTCCTTTGGCCTTTGAATCAAACTATGCCTTTGTTTAATACACAAATACTCTGCTAAAAGTATGCTTAACTTGACATACTATATAAAAAATATGAATAAGAATCTGTGATTGGAAATTAATAGGTTGAAGAAGTTAAGATTTTCAACTGAAATTGGAAATATCCAGTGTAATGAAAAGCCTCTTTCTGGTGGACCTGTTGATGGGCTTTAGGGAGTATTAAACAAGGTGAAGATTATAAATACATTAGTGTTAATTTGTACAAGAATTCCCTTTTAGCACAATGATATTGAATACCTGTATTAAGTAACACTTGAGCATGATAAGAAGATATTAGTTGGTATAATAGAACTGATATAAGCAATTGAGTTGGAAATAACAGGCATGAAAGGCAAAGACAGTAGGCAGAGTGAAGGTGAAGACAGTAGGCAGAATAAGGAGATGCCACTTATATAAACGGTGAAGAAAAATAATTGTCAGTTGCTTACGGCACAATTGGTTAAGGAATAAAAGGACCAGCTATGGTGAGGCACATGTTAATATTGTATTTAGTTTGTGATAACAGTCAAGGGTTTGTCAAACTAGCTTTCGTTTTGTTAATTTTTGTGTATATCTTGTGAAAAACATTAATGTTTTATGTAGCACTTCAGTAAATTAATAAAATCAGCATTAAATTGAGGATATTGAGAATACAGTATAAATTTTCAAATTATTTCTTATACTAAATACATACTTAATATTAGAACATTACATGAGTACATTATCCCATACAGAATACCAATAATATTTGGTAGGATATTAGATACAAAATCATTAAACCTAGAATACAGTTTGCACTCAAGAGCGCTGTGAATCACGGGCTATCATATGCAGAAACGATGACAGCATTTATAACTTTGCATGCCTGCTTCCAGCCCTCTTCAGCCTTTGGTGTCCATGCAGATCCCAGGCTATCTCGGAGAAAATTAAGTAGCACAGGGAACAATTTCTGTTAAGAAGAGAGTAGAAACACGTTGAGAAATATATACTTGATACTTGCATCTGTGTTACATTGTAACAAATTAATAAAACATTAATAAAAGACATGACAATGAGAAGAAGTATAGGTAAGAGGTCATCTCCAAAGAAGTTTCAAGGAGATACTCATCAATGATGTAAAGTAATTAGGAGAGCCAAAATAAAATACTATGAAAATAAATTTGACCAAATTAAGGGTAACATTAAGAAAACAGAGAACTATTTCAGTATTTTTGCCACTCATTCTATCTATTTGTAGTTCTAGGCCAATCTTTTATGCGATACCTTATCAAAAACTTAAAAAAATCTATCTACTCTATTTACATAGACCCTATGTAGATGCTTTCAAAAAGATTCTGGAAATGGTAACCAAGATATCTAGATGAAGATTTCAGGAAACTTTTCATGAAACACTTGAAAAATTTGCATATCACAGTGAAATACTATATCTCTTCTTGTTATTCAACCATAGCCGTGTTTTGCAGTGAAACGACGTCATCTGCATCAAAGAAACTACCTAGAATTTCAACCCAGGATTCACGATTGAATTACAATCCCCATGGCACAGTTGTAAGACACTTGCCCCCCACTCTTCACGAGCGATTTGGCCTAGGTTCGTATCTTGGTTGGGGAGGATGGGCTGTGTGCCAACCATTAACTTGACACCTATTCACCCAGCAGTGAATGGGTACCTGGTTGTTAAACAACTTGGCCAGTCATATTCCTGGGAAAATTAAAATTAATTGCCTGAAATGCTATGCGGGCTAGTGGCTCGGTCCAACTTGGGTTCAACTGGTCCAAATCTCAGCATTGTAGCATAAATAGGAAGGGAGAAAAAAATATTGAATTATGTGTCAACAATTTTCCATCAAAAAATTAACATCAAACACAAGTGTCAACTGAAATCATGTCTATGACTCTAAGCTATCACAATAGCATATAATATAGTATTTTAATAATTAGTTTTTCCCCAAAAAATTTAGTAAAAAAAAATTTAGATTTTTTTTATTTATTTTCTCTATTTTTGTTCTCATATTTTTTATCGGGCGATTTGCATAAAACTTGTACACCTTACTGAACGTATGCCTATCTGCATATTTTCATACGTATGACTATCTGCATATAGTGCAAATTTTGACAGAAATCGGTCGACATGTATTGTCGACCGATTTCTTGACCGTACAAGACTGTACTTGAATGTACAAGCCATGGTGTAGGACTGAAAATGGAAGAGATATAAACTTATGAAACCGCCTATAACTCTACTGAATATAACTGCTGAACAGAGTTCAGCTCTGTTCTATAACTCTACTGAATATAACTGCTGAACAGAGTTCAGAACTTAAAAATCCAGTTTGAGCAAATCATCAAAACAAATGGAAGGGGGGGGGGCCTTTCTCAAGGTGCTGGTTTCCTGTCCTCACTGAGCTCAGTAGTGTAAATACAGGTAAATTCTAGACTATAAAAGATAAAATAACGAGAGACTGTCCTTTCCCTTACCGCAAAGTCTTCCCTGGGTATTCCTCTATTCTTGTGGTTGGCACCTGTATTTTTGAGGAGCTCCACCAACACTGACACATCATCCAAGTTGTCCACCATGCTAGTTATTGCCATCATTACCTGGGAACGGAAAATGTAAGCTTGTAAGAAGTAAATATCATTTTTAATATACTGTACACAGTACAATATATGATGTGTGCATGTTGGGAAAAAATAGTGGGACAAGGGGGAATTAACAATACTGTATATAATTGACTGTTTTACATTAGTCAGTTCAATACTGGCCATTTCTCCATGGTGATTGATAAGGATAAGGATTATGATAAGGATATCATAAATGGTATCCTTAAATATTGTTTTAATAACCTTATAATGAAATAATGATAATAAGAATTTTTGAAAAATGCTAATTTTCTTTTGAGTTTGACGACAATTAAAATTTCACTCAGTCCAACAATATTTAAATATTACTTAAATCATCTTGATGCTGATTATAATAGAAAATCTTAACAAAAATAAGCATTTTTTGGACATAACTGCAGAGCCATAGCAAAAAGGAATGGAGGGGTCCATGAGAAGGTGTGGAACTGACTCCAGTGTCATAGTAAACAGGTCCAGGGAAATGAGTTGTGCTTACTGCAGTGCCATGAAAGAGCGAGGGGGAACTCACCGTGGTACCATGAGCAACAAGACGCTTGCTCTTACGCAGCTCTGCCTCTGGTACGCCGGCAAACCCTTTAAACCTGGTCTGTATGATTGGTTCATCCTGGAACAGTCTGAAAATTAAAGTATAAATGTCAGAGGTAAAAAAATATATAATTTAAGATTATACTGCAAATAAGCACACGATGGTGACAGCAAGGTTCTCATACTCCGCCCAAGTAAAATTGAAACAAGCTTCACATGACCCAAGGAAGGTGATAACAGTAATGTTCCAACTCCAGGAAGGTGATGACAGCAAGGTTTTGACCTGAGGAATGTGATGACATCAAGGTTCCGACCCGAGGAAGTTGATGACATCAAGGTTCCGACCCGAGGAAGTTGATGACATCAAGGTCCGACCCGAGGAAGTTGATGACATCCAAGGTTCCGACCCGAGAAAGGTGACGAAAGCACTGTTAAGACCCAAGGAAGGTGATGGTAGCAAGGTTCCGACATGAGGAAGGTGATATGCGAAAGGTTCCGACCCGATGAAGGGGATGATTCTACAGAGATTCTAATTTACCTGATTATTCTGAACTTACCTGAATTAGAAAGATTCTAATTTAGAACCCGAGATTCTAACCTAATGAAGATGACAGCAAGAATCTAACCAAAGGATTATGATGCCATCAATTATCTGGCCATATAAGATAATAAGAGCAAAGAGCAAAGTTGTTGACAGCATGAGTGTAGCCTGAGTAATATGATGGCAGCATAAATCTGACTTCGCTAAGTAGGGTTGAATGGCAGCATGAGTCTGATCAATGATGATGACAACATAAGCCTGACCTGAGGAAGAAGTTGACACCATGGACCTTCATGTCAGGTCGCACCAGGTCCCAGGTCCTGATCATAGCTGTGCGATGGCGTAGTGTAAGGCCTGTGGTAGGGTCGGCCACGTCTGCGCCAGGGCCAAGGTCGTCCTCTTCCGGGAAGGTCATCGCCTTCACCTGTAAACAACACGTGAATTACTTATATGTATGCAGGCATAATTTAAACAAGCAGTATTTCTCTTCAACAATAAATAGTACTATTATATTTCTACTAATTAATTTTTTATAATGTCAAAAAGCTAAAAGACGTGGTTCGATCACTTTATAATAAACAAGGGAAGCATGGGTGACAGGTCTCTTTGACAATACAGGTTCTCCTTAAGACTGGCCGGGTGCGGCTACAAGTCTTGCTTTCTGCAGGATCGGCTTTTGATATTCTATTGTATTAATTCATTAAAAGCAAATTGTATGTAAAGGATAAAATCCTGAGATTGATAATGGTAAATTGATTCACGGGAAATGTGTAATTATCTTAAGTGTAGTTACAGGATGAGAGCTACGCTCGTGGTGTCCCGTCTTCCCTGTACTCTTGTCATATGGTACTATACCAACCTACCAACGTTATTGTGTTCCAATAAAAAAAAGTTAAGAGTGCTTTTCTCCAGCGGAGAGTTGTGGGGTATAAACATGTCAGATATTCACCCCAGTCTTTATACATGCTGCTGAAAACTTCTCGTTCCTGTTTACACTTAAGTCTTCATGTCTTCACATGGTTACCGCTCTCCCGGTTTTACCTTCTCCTAACCTCAGTTGCTCGAGTGCTCTTCAACTCGACTTTCATTCGTTTAATGTGAAATGCTGTGTATTTCGTGCCGTGGGACTTAATTAGTAAAATGTGCCCTTTATTTTATTAACACATCAACATTGAAATATATACCAAATGTTGGACTTGAGGCCTATCAGTAATACAAAATACGGGCTGTTACAACCAAAAATGCGTCAGTTTTAAACTATTTATTTTGTACAGGGCTCGAGAAAGACAGCAATAACCTAACCTATTTTATCCAGGCCTAAAATAGATTATGTGTATTGAATTCAGGATATGCTTGCAAGACCCCTAAGCCTCTGACTGGCCCACTGTGTCCCGGCCCACTCGACTGGACAACTGGACTGGTCACTGGCCCACTCGAGTCAGCAGCACTTGAACCCTCAACTACTTATAGAATGCAGCTGCACGACAGCTTTAGTGCAGCTAAAGCTGGTGGGATCATCCACCTATGATCCCCACCAGCCTCCTCCATCCATCCTAATCCCACCTAACATCCCGCCATATGTCGACCATTCATGTAGCAATAATAGCCGTCCTTCCATTTAGTACTCCCTCATCCCCAGATGTCGACACGAATAGTTCTGCCTTACTATACAGTTGGTTATTCTACACTGTGTACTGATGCACAGCATATTACTATCCTGTGCGTGAGCTACGTCCATCACAGTGGGGGATACCTTAACAACTAAGACACTTACCTTAGAGTTGGGGACGATCCAGCCCCACAGTCCACTGAGAATACCTCCCATGCTTCTGGCTATGTCAGCTGCTCACTGCGTTATCTGCAACACAACACAAAGAGGTCATTTCACTCAGCCTAAACACGATAAACACAGAATTATACGTCTTGTATGATTACTCCGTGCAGTACTGTGGCAGCATGTATTTTCTAATCTTACTAATTATGTAAATTTAAATTTGGTCATTAAGAAATGAATGGAAGTGCACTATATAAGCTGTGAATTGCGGCGCCCTGTTATATGTTTGACAATGAGAGACACGGTAAAGGTGAGATACACACATTGGACGATGATGTCTGTTCAGATAGTACTTTTGTAACTGAGATGCGAAGAATGTACGAAACAAAGCTAAAAACCAAACATAAATATTCCTAGGCCTAGAATAACATATGTATGTACGTATGTGTGTAATTACCTAAGTGTGTATGTGTGTGCGTGTATATATACATACACACACGCATTACCAGTGGAGTAAAACAGCCCACCATAGCAAGGTGGTGGAAGTGTACAAAATCTAGTGGGTTGATGGTCTTCATCTGCCACGACATCGATGCAGTAATGCCCACTCCAGGTCCCCGACACGTTATTAAGTGCCGCAGATCAATACGTGCGATATGCTACCAGATGATTTTGTTTTAAGACAAATAATTGCAACACGCCGTAGCGCAGCGGTAATGTTGGTAAAATACATAGCATTAACATTAGAGGGGGGGAGTGGAAGGGAGTTCAATGATGTCTAAGTGGGTGCTGGAGCCTGGGGTATGAAAGCTTACTGCTCTTTTAGTATTGTTTACCCTTTTATATATATATATATATATATATATATATATATATATATATATATATATATATATATATATATATATATATATATATATATATATATATATATATATATATATATATATATATATATAAATAATTTTGTATTTAAATTATTCTAAATTTTCCCGAAACGCTTTGAGTCTCATTTGTATGGGTAACCCTTGTCCCTACAATTGCCCCTTTTATGTTTTGTTCACATTCTTATTAATAAAAATTAATATATTATTAGAATTATTATTATAACTCACGCCCCTTGAACCACGTCCTTTGACTCAAGTCCCTTGACTTGATTCCCGCTCCTGAGCTCACGCCCCTTACGTGCTTGATAACTGCTGGATGGGGTTCTGAGAGTTCTTCTACTCCCCCCTTGTTTCACACCCCCTTGAATCACGCCCTATGACTCCAGCATCTTGACTCGTGCGTTTTGGCCCACCTCCCTTTGACCCCAGAGTAACAGACCTGATACAGTGTGGTGGTAGGGGAGCCAGGAGTGTGTAAAGAAGTATAATCACAAATCACATGGAATCATAACATCTCCATAACCCCGGAGAACATGGGTTCAGAACAGGCCGATCCTGCCTCTCACAATTGCTGGACCACTATGACATGATCTTAGGTGCCGTGGAAGACAGGAAAACTGATAATGTAACATACACAGATTTTTCTAAATCTTTCGACAAATGTGACCTTGGTGTTATAGCAGCATGAACCTTAATGCGCGCGCTGTAATGTAATAAGCTGAAAAACATTACTGAAAAAATAGAAAAACGGCGATTCAATTTCACAGAACAGAACCAAACGCGTAATAGTCTACCATTAAATTATCATTATCTACCATTAAAAGCTTAGTCCCTCAGGGACTTCTACCGTCAAAAAGCTTGATCAGTATTTTTCTCGTTATCATATCGGATATAGACAAGTACACAAACAATAGTACCGTATCATCCTTTGCCGATGACACCGCTTTTTATGAGACAATATAGAGAACACAGCAAACCTCCAGTCATGTAAATCAGGTCTTTCAATGAGCCAAGGAAAATAATGATTAATGAAGATAAGTTCCAGCTCCTGCACTAGGGAAAAAACTGAAACTACATATAAAGCGAAGTCAAATCACACTATGGAACGAAAAAACAATGTAAAGGATCTGGAAGTAATGCCGGAAGACCTTATGAAACACAATAAAGCAGCTAAAAAATGACAGGCTGGATAACAAGAACGTTCCAAACTAGTGAAATACCATATGAATATACCAAGACTAGGCTCTCTAGGGTGGACATTGTTGCACAATAACAACCCTATTCAAAGCTGGATAAATGGCTAACTTGTGCACACCATACACTTCCTGTGAACGGAAGACACATCAAAAGGCACGTCAAAAGCTGCCTGACGCAGTGTGTGGGAGAGCAGCCTGACGCAGTGTGTGGGAGAGCAGCTTGACGCAGTGTGTGGGAGAGCAGCCTGACGCAGTGTGTGGGAGAGCAGCCTGACGCAGAGTGTGGGAGAGCAGCCTGACGCAGAGTGTGGGAGAGCAGCCTGACGCAGTGTGTGGGAGAGCAGCCTGACGCAGAGTGTGGGAGAGCAGCCTGACGCAGAGTGTGGGAGAGCAGCCTGACGCAGAGTGTGGGAGAGCAGCCTGACGCAGAGTGTGGGTCTCATTATGTTGCCAGTGAGGGGAGGCAGCGACAGCCACGCGGTAAAGAACCAACAATCGAATATCAATACTGCTTGATGGTTACCACTATGATTGAACCGAGCTTTTAGTGATCAATACTGGTCAATTATGATATAACCGGGCCCCTCAATGCTCAATACTGGTCAATACAAATACAAAAATACAAATATTTATTCAGGTAAAGTACATACATACAAGTGAGATTCACCAATACAGGTCAACTCGCAGAAGACTTATCATGGAGTTCTCAACACTAATCTGAGATTCTAAAAACAGGTAGACAAGATTCACAAGTCTGGTGAGTAAAGTAATCCGCCCGACCAAGACCTTACATCCAGTTCATTGCTTTCCATAAATCTCCGGGTCTCTGGGAAACGGTAATCTTCTCAGTCCAAGTCAACATGGATTTAGAGCGGGAAGATCTTGTCTTTCCCAACTACTCGACCACTGTGACAAAATCATAGAAGCCCGAGTGCATGGGGAAATTGTGTGAAGCTTCTTGAAGCTTGTGTGAAGATTCCCTCGGCTTCAGTGGAAGCCGAGGGAATCCTAGTGGGTTCAGTTGTATCCCACTTTGCAATTCTTTTTTAATGAGGGTGCCTGCGAACACCCAGCGCATAGGTTCGAACCCTCATCACGGATCCTGTGGATTTGTTCAGAATAGAACCAGTGAAAAGTCGAGACCATAGGCACAGCCATAGAGCACTGTCTGAACATCAGGAGTCCATACTCTCCCAGCAAGCACTAGAAATATTGCCGGAGCAAAGTGCAGAGCCCGGCTCCAAATAAATGGAGCATTTATTCTTAAGAGAGGGAGTTGTAAGGAAATTCAATATGGAGGTATTCATTTTGCGAGCTCTATATGTTAGACTTTCCAAAATCCATATTTTACCTGGAGAGGGTCTCTGAAGTTCTATAACTTCTCTAGCCGGGGCCGGCTGAAGAATGAATGAATGTCCAAACATTCATTGTCCAAACACAAAATAGTTTTAAATAAATTCAGAATAAATCCTAGCTGTAAAGATAACATAAGAAAAAGCACAGTTCCACAATAGCCATAGCAACTAACAAGAACACTTGGACAAGTAAAGCTAATTATCTACAATCATCTCAAATTATATATAATAAGCTACAATTATGGCCGACAGAAACAGATCTTCAGTTTGAGACTAACTGATACCTTTAACCACTTAGCAAGGCAGCGGAAATGTATATTTTTACCTGTCTATCCTTCATGTAGAGGCCACCATGATCATAAACCCTGACATAAGAACAACAGTCCGCAGGGAGCCCCTAACAATGCAGTCACTGTAATAATTCACCCTAGCCTAGGACTCAATTGTTACCTTTAACCACAAGGACAAGGCAACGGAAATTGAATTTTTTTTTACCAGTGTGTAAAAAGCTTTGGACTTCGTGATAGAGTGATCATCTGGACAAATAAGAACAACTTTGTTATGCTCACAGAACGCTAGACAAAGTACTCACCAAAGTAACTCAGTTCTGCATTTAGGAATTTGGGAAAGACGAGAAAATGATGTCCGCAGGAGAGCAGGAACACCGATCATTTACATTATTTTCAATAACGAATACTATAATGTAAACTTACTTCTTAATTTATATAATTATACAAATTTATATTACGCGTAAATAATAACACTAAATAAGTGCTGATTATTTAACGTTAAAGAAATGTAATATAATAATTAGTTTGATTTAATAAATAAACTCAGCCCGATCCAAATTAGAGAACTTTATATAAATTGATATAACCGAGCCTTCTCGGTTATATCAACTGACTTTTTCGTAAATATTTGATCACTAAAATAAATTAAAACAGTTACAATAAGATATATAAATTATATGTTGAAGAAACCTAGAATAAGCGGTTGATATGTGTGCTCATTTCGCAAAGTAGACCCCACTTAAATCCTCATGTGAGTGGAGGTCAACCTGTACCTTGATCTCCAAGTTAAATATCATGAAGTGAAGGGTGACCCTCTTTCTCCCCCTCTCTCAATCTTCTCCCTCATAGATCCCCATCCTCCCCCTCTCATAGTTGCTCCCTCTCGCGTAGGAGAGATAGATAATAATCTACATGTGGAATATATGCCGATATTTCTTATAGGTATTGGCGCCTACCCTGACTGCCCTACAACACACCTACAACTCTGACACGCTTCACGTGTCCGAGTTGCGTAAGGCGGGACCCAAGAGTCTGGGCCTCCTTCCTCGGATATAAGAGCAGGCATCCATTACACACACAAATCACAATAGCGTGATGTATCAAATGAACAGAACAGAACAGATCCTATTTAACAGATGTAGATTGCTTAAAACATCAGAAACGTCCATTTTATTGTTGAGGAAACATGAATGTGGATAGAAGCGAGGAGAGAGATGTAGGGACGAGGTGGAGGACGTGTGGGTAGTACTGGAGGGTAGGTTGAGAGGACCACCTCGCCCACAGTAATTGGCTGGTGATGCAACGCCGCAGTCCGCGCCCATATATCCCTCTCCTCCCCACCCACCCGTCCTCCTACCAAACGCGCGCGCGCACGCACACACACACGCACACACAGAAGGAGTGAAGTTAAGGAGTGGTGCCCTGTCAATCCCTAACTTTAATCCAATTCCCTGGTTAACATGGGAAGTGTATTAATGTGTGGAGAGAGTACTCACCTAATTATGCTTGCGGGGGTTGAGCTTCGGCACTTTAGTCCCGCCTCTTAACATTCAATCAACTGATATACAGATTCCCGAGCCTATTGGCCTCTATCATATCTACATTTCAAACTGTATGGAGTCTGCCTCCACCACATCACATACCAATGCATTCCATTTGTACTCTGATACTGAGAAAATTCTTTCTAATGCCTGGCTCATTTTGGTACTAAGTTTCTACCTGTGTCCCCTTGTTCGCTTACCACCCATGCTAAATAGTTTATCTTTATCTACTGTCAGTTCCTGAGAATTTTAAAGGTGGTGATCATGTCTCCCCTTACTCTTCTGTCTTTCAGTGTCACGGGGTTTAGTTCCAGTAATCCTTCCTCGTAGTTCATACCCCCTCAGGGACTAACCTCCCGCCAAACTGACACCGAAACTACGACGTTGCTACAACGTTCGAACAAGTTTTAACACCTAACCAGTTAAAACAACCAATATAGCAAGTTGTAACAACGTTCTAATACATCATAAACACGTTAAGCCAAGATGTAACAACTTTATTTCAAATTGTAACAAGCAGAAAATAGAGACAGTTACGGTTTGTGTTTCCAGGGCTGGTAGCATACTTCTGAACCTTTCTGAAGCTGAGTATACATGCTCACCGATTTGTGCATGCAGGATTGAACTCTTGGAACCAGCTTTTCTAGCCTCCAGATGTTTAATGCATGTGGGTGGGTGTCTGTGCATGCGTAGGGCCAACTACTGCCACCCACAGGATGCAGCCCACAACGGAAATCAAACTTCCAGATACCCATTTTACTGTTAGGTGAAGTTCCAGTAATGAGGTATCATGTGAACGGAATCATTGCCCAAATGCTTGTCCTGTCAATCGGGTCCACGATAGCGTAACTCCCCTTCGTTACACAGCCGTTGCAGACGAGTAGTCATGACATGCACTTCAATAAGTTGCTTGGTTGCCTTGCTTGCTAGGCTCAGCACGTGTCTTCATGGTCGTGGATTATAAAAACAGTTGCATTATTTACTTTTCTGGCGGGCATCGCTCAACACGAAGATTCTGCATTCTGCCTGTCATCGTTATATCTTTGAGCAACACCCGAAGGCGGAAATGTATATTTTCTCAAGATTGGATGGAATTCCAGTTTCCTTTCCCACCTCGTCGTGCAATAGGTTCTTCGTTAGATTTTTAATAACTTCATCATGTCTTCGACGGTCTTGTTCGTCAAAAGTTATGATGGAAGGTAACTGGTTACGGTTTTAGATGTAACCATCTAAGTCGTAGGTCAGGTAAACTTTGAACTTTCGGTTGGCTCTGCCAGAGCCAACCGAAAGCTTTCTTGACAACCAAGGTTGTAACTAGTTCAGTCTTGCGTCACTTAATATACTCTCCCCTCTCTTAATAATACTCTCCAATTGTTTGGATAAGAGACTGCTTTCGTGTTGTGTGAGCCCGTTATCTCGATTTGCTCTCCGTAAAAAGTAGTGATTTAGCCTAAAGCACTGAGCCAGAACTTAGGCTACACTCCTGGTACACTACAATCTACCGAGGTAGATTATCATTACGCCCATGAAGCGTCAATATTGCGGTGTTTTTAATCTCCTTAAACCACGGCAATTTTAACGCTATTGTATAACTGTTTACGGGGGCTGTTGTGTAATAAATGCAGTACGTTCAATGAGGATAAGTTGTGAGGGGTAACAAGTGTTCCCTTTCTCTTGGAGGGGGGCGTGACTTCACCCACGTGGGCGGCACTTATGGTCACGTGATGCACTCCTTACTGGCACGGAGCTGGGGCAGGGAGAGCAGACTGTCTTCTGTCTTGGCCCTGTGCCAACCCGGCGTCCTCAGGTTCTGCCCTCCTTCGTGCCCTCCCTCCACGACCTCCTCGTCCCCCAAAAGTGCCCTTAAACCATTTCTTAATTTTGTAATGTTTTGCATATATTTTCCGGGTAATAACTGGCCACCACTACCTTTCTTCCTTCAGTAGTTACTGTTACTCTTACATATTGTTACATCTTCCTTGAGCGGGACACTACTTTAGTTCATTTATTGTGCACCCCCTACCCAACCTGCGACCCATACCCATCCTGTAGACCCAATACCCATAAGTGGGCTTCTTACCTATCCGAAACGCTATGCGTGTTAGTGGCTTTGCAAGAATGTAAACATGCCAATCTTATGTAATCTCACAATCTTATTCTACCTACTTGTGAGTAAAACATATTATTACTGTAGCAGCAGTGGACCCCATACTTGTGGGCATGGAAGACGTGTCAACTCAATCAAGTTGTGTTCTGAAGACCTTTACTTTTCTGTTATCAGTGGAAGCATTTTGCCGGTGATAACAGAACGGTGGTGACGTCAACACGGACTTGAGCGTGTATTTCTGAAGAGGAAACTTGAACGGGTTGGTTCAGAAGAAAGTACTTTTTTCTGTAGGCATCTTTAGGAAATATAAATTGCTTTCATACGCACTGCATCGTGATATTTGTGGACACCAAAATACAAGTTAAAATTAAGGACGTGTAACACAGGAGGGGCCGTGGGCAGGAGTACTTAGGGGGGTTTGTATATGGAGTGAGAGAGGGTGCTGACAGTCACCCACCTGGGCTTGGCTGCCCACCCCGGCCGGCTGGCGGTGGGCAGCCTAGCCTACTTCACTCTGCTGCCACTGTCCCATCTCATAATTGCCTTCCCCTCCCAGGGGGAACCCCGTGACTCTTCCCTACCCTCAGAGACCCAAGACACCCTAATCTTCCATCCTCATCAACACGCCTGACCTTCAACTGTACTCTCCATTGTCTCTCCTGTTCCCTGTAACACACATCCCCTGACTCGCTTCTGTCACATTCAGCACCGCTCCTGTGCCATGCAAGTCCACCCGTGCTCACCATAGCCCGTGCTACTGGCCTCGCTCCTGTGCCAGGTAAGTTACGGGCTCACCATAGCCCGTGCTACTTGGAACTTGTTCCGAGTAGCTGAATCTTTAACAACAACATCCAAATAGTCGTTCGGGAGACATCTCCCGTCACGCAGTCGCACCTCCACAGATTTCCAGTATCAGCTCTTGATACTGGTAATGGCTCAAAAGGGCCACCACTTACGGGCTATTCATGCCCGTGCCACCTTTTGGGTGGCTTAATCTTCATCAATCAATCTTCATCTCTTCCGTACACACATCCCTGCCTATCCTCTGTACAGCCCACCTCTAACTCTGTAATTCCTTTTGCGCTACCGCTTACAGGATAAGTATGGGGTGCACAATAAACTAACTGCACCCAGTGGCAACACTCAGTCCTGAGAAATAGCCTCCAACATTTCCCACTAATAGCTTCTCGTGAAAGAAAGTAAAAATAATTTACAGTTTCACACAAATTTACTATATATATATATATATTAAAGTATATATACTATTAATTAACATGCTATGTATATATTATCTCCTATTATAGACAAAATAAATCGTTGCATCATAAACGCGTGTATTTTTCGTAGTAATACTGGAGGAAGGAAATGACAGTGAATTTAAATAAACGTTTGTGTTCACATTGAAGAAAAATATGAGGTTTCAAGAGGCTTCTAGCGTAAGCTTCAGCCCGCTTCCGTCCTGCTTCCGTTGTCATGATGTAACATTTTATGATACGACATAGTAGCATAGTAGGTATTCACCGAGAAATACGGTACTCCGATAAGGGTATACATCTTTATGTTAATCTTTAGGTATGCATCTTTTAAATATGTACAAAACTGTGACAGAATAATTTTGACGATTGTGACAATATTCATTATCCATATCCATAATGGTCAGTGGTCCATAATGACTTGAGCTCACGTATGACCCCCCACCCCCACACCCTTCCCCAGTACATCCCTTGACCAGGGTTGAACTGAGACCTAAAGTTCTGAACTGAGATAAAAGTATGAGTATTATCTCCCTGTGCAACCTTAATTGTGTGGTTGTAGCCCATCCACCACCGCCCACAGGAGGTGTATGGTGTATGTATGGGGGGCGCAATAACAACCTGATACTAACTAAAATAGATGGCCCTTTATGTGGCCATCTATTTTAGATGGCCACATCACCCTCTCACATAAACAACACTCACTGTCCTCCTACGTGTCCATTTTTGCTCGTACGTCTCATCTTCCCTCTCTTCGACACCTCCTTTCTTGCCCAGTTTTCCTCAATACATTATTATCAAGTATTCCCTGTTTACCATGTACTTTTATCTGTTCCATTCCTTCATCTTAAATTTTCTCCATTTTTCCTTTCTGCTCTCCAAGCAGATATCACAGCCGCTCTCTCTCTTTACACTTGTCTCCTCTATCTTTCCCTCTCCATCGTACCCTGCCTTCTTCCTCGTTAGCGACGAGTTCTCCTTCCATCCACTCCAGTGCCCTCCCCCCCACCTTTCTCATCTAGGCCCCACCCTCCCCCTTGCTCATCAGCGCCTGTCCCTCCCCTGCTGGGGCCGCACCTCCTCCTCCTCCTCCCCGTCACAATCTCTCATCTCCAGCCTTCTTTCACGTCCTCTTGGCCGTCTGTAACGCGTTCTTCCGTTGCCTCTCCCGCCATCGACCGCCGCCCACAGCCTGTGCCTTCTTAACTGTTTTCTTCTCCCTCCTACATCGCTGTTCGCTTCACCGATACATCACTTTGTTTCACTTTCACCTTGTGTGTCACTTTCACTGTTTCATGGTACATCACTTTCACGGTACGTCACTGTTTCATGGTACATCACTTTCACGGTACGTCACTGTTCAAGTTCGTTTATCGAGACAATAAAATACATCTCAAAGGGATAGAGTAGCTTAGGCTACTCTTTGGGTTAACAAAATTCCTGTTTTGAACAGCATATTAAAATTGATGAATGCGTTTTTGGGGTCGACCACTGGATGGAATGGACTAGGTCTGAGGACGGTTTGGCGGCTGGATTGATTTGGCCTTTGATTATGAGGACTGGCTGGCTATCAGAATTGTATGCTTCGAATACTGGAAGTGAGCGAAGTGCAATTCGATCAAGTGGATTCGTACTAGTGGCTTTACAAGATTGTAAATACTATGCCATGTATTCTCACAAACCCAATGTACCTTCTTGTATATAAATAAATAAATCAATCAACGCAATCAGTTGAGACATGTGTGGTATTTTCCTTTAAAAGTGGAGAGCGGGGGAACAGCATTTGAATTTCTAAGCAATTTGAACACTGTTTACGAGGCGAGAACAAATTATTCAAGAATAGCTCGAATGTAATCAGTGGCTTTCATTCATTACCGGAGGTGGGGGAAGGAAGGGGCGGAGTTGGGTTAGCAAACTAAAGACTAAAAAAAGACAAACTAAAGACTAAAACTACAACTATTACTAAACTAAAGTTTAGTAATAGTTGGCTATTACTAAAGACATTGTCACGGTCTGTAATATATATTTAAAATTTGCATAGTTATGGACTATGTTAAGGACAAAGTTGTTGTGGTTGGCCTTAAGCTGTTAAATCAAATAATGAAATAATGTTTTCAGAATACAAATACTGGCAATATAGGGCATAATTTAGTGCACTTAATAAAACAATAAAAAAATAATGTTTACATACTAAACATTATTACTGCCGTACATACTATCACAACAGGTGTCACACTATTCTTATACACAAGACCAACACATGCAGCACATCACACCAGCTGGCAACACACCTTGTGTTGAGAACGCTGCGTTGCAGATCACAGTGTACACGCCACGGTACAGTAGCCTTCACCGACCCAAACTAAATAACTCTCCCAGTCAAACACGATTTTCTTCTGCACCTTCTAACACTATCTTATCTTATCACCATCTCTCCCCGACCACTGTTTGAGATAATTATGAGTAGCTGCCTGATACTGCCTTTTAACCTCACCTAGGTGGGTGAGGTTCAAGAAAATGCGTCAAGGTGATCAGGTTTTTTATCATGACTCAGGCGAGTCAGGAGAGGAGATAATAGTTACCCCGACGAACAACCGCCCAGATACCACTAGATACCAGCAGGAAATTCGACACTTCCTATGGGAAACCTTTTCTTTCCTCTCATAATTTATCTTCAAGGTTGTGAGAAAACGTACATCCGTTTACTACTACTACAGACACGAATATATGCATGTGCCTAACTAAAATAGGCATATACAAATGCTCGCCCACAACTTTAGGCTTTTCATCATGACGAGACTAAAGTGGTGGGGGTGACTGAGTACAGGGAGTGAGCAAGAGTTGTGAGAGAGGCTACAACTCATAGTTGGTTAGGTGGGGGGAGGTGGGGAGGGGGGTCTTGAAAAAAAGACTTCGCGGGACTCCCTCCACACACTTTATGATATAATGCGTAATTAGCGAACTGCCAGACAATTATTTATACCAACGAAGTGTCATTAGGCAAAACTCATTTGCTTTGTGTCATGTATATGTTTTGCAGGTGCAGCGCCTGCATGCGTTGCGTGTAATGCGTATGTGTGCGCACCCAGCCACTTTAATAAATCGCCCAGTGATTTATTAAAGCCCAACACTGTTCGATTTGTTTCACCATTACCTTTTTAAATTATCTCGAAAAGCTTGGATGGACAACACTGATCTCTGGTAGAACTACCAGCCAGCCAGCACTTACGAGGGAAGAAATTAGCCTAATTTCACGTAGTCTTGTAGCGACTACGTTAAATAAAGACTCTTGTAGTCTTTATTTTTTTCGGCGCCACATGCAGACCTGCTATCATATAACAGGAAGGTGACAGAGTAAACAGATTTAAAAAATATACGAGCTACTATGAGGATGAATTATCAGCAATACGGGACGCTTGAAGAATTAAAAAACACACAAACACACGACAACTCAAAGCATTTGCGCATCGCGGAGATATACAATTGTATATACACCGATTTTCGGTGTGTTTACATTGAGGACGACAGAATACTGGCTGGTTGGTCAGTGAGTACCTGATAGACTTCTAGTCTAGAGCTTGCTAGGTTTGCTTGCTATAATCAACAGTAGCTGAAACCAAGCATGTGACAGCTGTCAAAATTACTAGCAATTGGGATGATAGATGCAAATGCCTTCATTCATGTGAAGGGATTTGGCCTGTTGGCGGGAGCCAGAGGAACTGAACTACGCGTTAGTATGAAGGAACTATATTAGTTCAGAACCCGACCAAAACTATTGAACAAAATGGGCTCGCAAATGAATATTAATAAATGATTTGGCAACGAAATACAAATTAGAATTTCAAGGATCAATAAATCATTTTATTGATCCTTAATCAACAAGACTGCTTACCAAATATAGTAAGGTCTGTGAATAATACCAAATAAGCTGATCTACATCACACTGAATCAACATAGTGTACCAAGACGTAAGAGTGTTGAAAAACATGAAGGGTAGAAACACACCACCTTTCTGGAGATCAAATGAACCCGTTGACATTTAGAAATATCAATCTTAGTATTCTTAGCAGTCATATGATTACATCTTCTGATCTGTTATATTGTCCTAGTGACTAGACACTTTCTCGTCGTCTTAATGTTTCACCACTTGCAGCCTTGTCGAGATATGAGGCTCGAAGCATCACCGTCATCGAAGTCCCACACATTTAAGAGAGAGAACAGAGTATACATTTTTAGTGCTTACCTCAAGTGAGTAGTTTAAGCGTGCGTCCTGCTTACTGAACACACGTAAGGGCAAGTAGTCTGATTCTTCAACTCAGCAAAGACTGTCCCGGCCAAGCGCTCTGAATCACACCGCAACACAAGTTTAGAAGAGATGAGGTAATGAATGCCGTCCTTGTGGAAGCACAACCACGCCGCGCCGTTGCACTTATAGCTCTGCTGCGTCTCACCTCCGCACCCTCCCTCTTACACTAACACGATGCAATTGCGCACGTCCATTTTTATGCTGGGGCCCGGGTTACGAAGCGTCCCGGCACCCGAGCCCCCCCCCCCCCTCGTCAGAATTCATGGTCTAATGACAGTATCATACCCAGTCGAAACTGGTTTATGTGACATTAACCGGTATTTTATCGTACAGAACCTTATTGGAGATATCAGTATATTTATTCATTCTATATACAAATATATAATAATAATATATTTATCTAACAAAATGTAACCATCTTCGATGGACTAGTGATCACACATGATTATTTCAAAAGAAACAAGTTAAATCCCAGTGGAAAATCATGACAAGTGGGGTGCCTCAGGGCTCTGATCTGATACCTCCATTGTTTACTATAATATATACATAAGAACATAAGAAGGCAAACTATAGAAGGCCCATTGGCCCATACGTGGAAGCTCCTATTTATATCCACCCAAACTCATTCATATATGTCTAATCTACGCCTGAAACAATCAAGGCATCTTACGTCTATTATGTTACCCGGTCATTTGTTTCACAAATCTACAACCCTGTTATCAAACCAGTATTTACCCAGGTAAATCTAAACTTATCCAATTTATATCCATCGTTTTGTCCTGTGTTGATATAGAACATAAGGATGAAGGTAACTGCAGAAGGCCTATTGGCCTTTATGAGTGGGATTGGATGGTTATAAATAGGAGCTGCCAATAGGAGCTCGTATGGGCCAATAGGCCTTCTGCAGTTACCTTCATCCTTATGTTCTATATCAACACAGGACAAAACGATGGATATAAATTGGATAAGTTTAGATTTACCTGGGTAAATACTGGTTTGATAACAGGGTTGTAGATTTGTGGAACCAATTGCCGCGTAACGTGGTGGATGTGGGGTCCCTCGATTGTTTCAAGCGCGGGTTGGACAAGTATATGAGTGGGATTGGGTGGTTATAGATAGGAGCTGCCTCGTATGGGCCAATAGGCCTTCTGCAGTTACCTTTGTTCTTATGTTCTTATGTCCTGGACCATTCTCAAGTCGTTTGTCGTTTGTGAGAATGGTCCAGGACGGACCGAAACGTCGTCGTCCCTTCACCTTCTAGTGTGTGGTCTGGTCAACATACTTCAGCCACGTTATTGTGACTCATCGCCTGAATATCTACGGTGCCGATGTCAGTGTTCTCCCTAATCAAGACTCCACATCCTGCCACTCCATCCTTAACTACTAAGGTATCACAGTGAACATTCGGAGTATTTAATTAAGGAATTTTTATATTTATAAAATCATGCAGTAACCTCAACTGTCCTGCTCATACATACTATTCTTCCTTTACAGGGGAACAATCACATCTGCAGTAAGAACATAAGAATATACGTAACTGCAGAAGGCCTATTGGCCCATACGAGGCAGCTCCTACATATATCCACCCAATCTCATTCATATATATGTCTAACCTACGCTTGAAACAATCAAGGGATCCTACTTCTATTACGTTACGCGGTAATTGGTTCCACAAATCAACAACCACAGGTTTTTCCTGAGTAAACTTTCCTAAATCTAAACTTATCCAATGTATACCCATTGTTTCTGTCTTGTGTTGATTCTTCTAATATCCTATTAATATCCCCCTTGTTATGTCCATTCATCCACTTGTAAACCTCTATCATGTCACCCTTATATGCATATATTCTTGCAAGGCATCATATTTTGTAACAATAGAACATAAATCCTCGCTTATTATGCCTTAAAATACGGTACACAGAAATTACAAGATACGAGCTGGATGGTGTTGAGATTTTCCCGAATTTTAAAATACTTTGTTCGTTGCATCCCACTTTTGAACTGAAAAGATTAATTACCTGCCTCTCATTAGTCAAATCGGCGACGCTACATTTATTTCAGAAATTCTATCCCCAATACTCTGTAAGTTTAAGAGCATAAGAACATAAATAGCGAAGAGTTTTGGGTGACATGATGGAGGTTTAGAAGTGGATGAATAAGAACATAAGAACATAAGAACAAAGGTAACTGCAGAAGGCCCATTGGCCCATACGAGGCAGCTCCTATTCTATAACCACCCAATCCCACTCATATACTTGTCCAACCCGTGCTTGAAACAATCGAGGGACCCCACCTCCACAATGTTACGCGGCAATTGGTTCCACAAATCAACAACCCTGTTACTGAACCAGTATTTACCCAAGTCTTTCCTAAATCTAAACTTATCCAATTTATATCCATTGTTTCGTGTTCTGTCCTGTGTTGGTACTTTTAATACCCTATTAATATCCCCCCGGTTATGTCCATTCATCCACTTGTAAACCTCTATCATGTCACCCCTAACTCTTCGCCTTTCCAGTGAATGCAACTTAAGCTTTGTTAATCTTTCTTCATATGAAAGATTTCTAATTTGGGGAATTAACTTAGTCATCCTACGCTGGACACGTTCAAGTGAATTTATATCCATTCTATAATATGGCGACCAAAACTGAACTGCATAATCTAAATGGGGCCTAACTAGAGCAAGATATAGCTTGAGAACCACACCAGGTGTCTTGTTACTAACGCTGCGATTAATAAATCCAAGTGTCCGATTTGCCTTATTACGAACATTTATGCATTGATCCTTTTGTTTTAAATTCTTACTAATCATAACTCCCAGATCCCTTTCGCAATCCGACTTCGCAATCACAACACCATCTAGCTCGTATCTTGTAACTCTATCATCAATACCTAACCTCAGAACTTTACATTTATCAGCATTAAACTGCATCTGCCAATCCTTTGACCATTTCAAAACCCTATCTAGATCAACTTGAAGTGATAGTGAGTCCTCCTCCGAATTAATTTCCCTACCGGTTTTCGTATCATCGGCAAATTTGCAAATGTTGCTACTCAAACCTGAATCTAAATCATTTATATATATTATAAACAACAGAGGTCCCAGGACAGAGCCTTGAGGCACTCCACTTACAACATTTTCCCACTCTGACTTGATTCCATTTATACTAACTCTCTGTTTCCTTTGGTATAGCCATGCCCTAATCCAGCTTAATATAGCACCCCCAATACCATGAGACTCTATTTTTTTAATCAGTCTTTCATGTGGCACTGTATCAAAAGCTTTGCTAAAGTCAAGGTATACAACATCGCAATCCTTACCACTATCAACTGCCTCAACAATGCTAGAATAAAAAGATAACAAATTTGTTAAACATGAACGGCCATTTATAAAACCATGTTGCGACTCAATTATTAATTTATGTTTTTCAAGATGAAGACGAATTTTATTTGCTATTATAGATTCGAGTAACTTTCCCACAATAGACGTTAGGCTAATTGGTCGATAGTTAGACGCAAGTGATCTATCTCCTTTCTTAAAAACTGGTATCACATTAGCAACTTTCCAAAACTCTGGCACTCTGCCTGACTCTATTGATTTATTAAATATGGTTGACAGTGGGTCACAAAGCTCCTCTTTGCATTCTTTAAGCACCCTAGCAAACACTTCATCCGGCCCTGGGGATTTGTTTGGTTTGAGTTTTACTATTTGTTTAAGAACATCCTCCCTGGTAACTGCTAAACTCGTCAACCTGTCCTCGTCCCCACCCACATAGACTTGTTCGGCTGAAGGCATATTGTTAAGTTCCTCTTTAGTAAATACAGATACAAAATATTTATTAAAAATACTACTCATCTCTTCATCACTATCTGTTATTTGACCTGTCTCAGTTTTTAATGGACCTATCCTTTCCCTAGTCTTAGTACGATATAACTGAAAAAACCCTTTAGGATTTGTCTTTGCTTGCCCTGCTATGCGAACTTCATAGTTTCTTTTTGCTTTCCTTATATCTTTTTTAACATTTCTAACCAGTTGTACGAATTCCTGTTCTAAAGTGACCTCCCCATTTTTAATCCTTTTGTACCAAGCTCTCTTTTTACCTATAAGGTTCTTCAAATTCTTTGTTATCCACTTTGGGTCATTAGTATACGATCTATTCAATTTGTATGGTATACTACGTTCCTGTGCTTTGTTTAGAATATTCTTAAATAAGTTATATATTGAATCCACATCGAAATCCCCATTTAAGTCACCTATCGCTGGGTTCATGTCTCGCTCCAAGACCGGCCCACACCCCATACCCAAGCCATTCCAATCAATTTGACCCAAAAAATTTCTTAGGCTATTAAAATCAGCTTTTCGAAAATCTGGCACTTTAACAGAATTTTCTCCTACTGGTCTATTCCATTCTATGCTAAATCTGATTTCTTTGTGATCACTGCTCCCTAGCTCACTCCCTATTTCGATGTCATTAATTTGCGTTTCCCTGTTAGTTAACACTAAGTCTAAAATATTATTTTCCCGTGTTGGTTCCTTAATGTGTTGCGTAAGAAAGCAATCGTCAATTAATTCTAGAAAATCTTCTGCTTCACTATTCCCTGTTTTGTTCAACCAGTTTATTCCGCTAAAATTAAAGTCACCCATGACATAAATACTGTTAGATCTAGATGCTCTAGATATTTCATCCCATAGATGCTTTGCTTCCATTCTGTCTAAATTTGGACAAAATGAATAGACATAACAAAGGGGATATTAATAGGGTATTAAAAGTATCAACACAAGACAGAACACGAAACAATGGGTATAAATTGGATAAGTTTAGATTTAGGAAAGACTTGGGTAAATACTGGTTCGGTAACAGGGTTGTTGATTTGTGGAACCAATTGCCACGTAACGTGGTGGGGGTGGGGTCCCTCGATTGTTTCAAGCGTGGATTGGACATGTATATGAGTGGGATTGGATGGTTATAGATAGGAGCTGCCTCGTATGAGGCCAATAGGCCTTCTGCAGTTACCTTTGTTCTTATGTTCTTATGTTATATTCATATATTAAAACATCTATAATATCTGATGTAGTAGATTGCAAGCAGATGGTGAGTAAGAATAACGCGGGGAAGAATCGCTTTATAATGGTCCAGGACGGACCGAAACGTCGTCGTCTTTTCATCTTCTAGTGTGTGGTTTGGTCAACATAATAGATTGTAACTTTGTGAAATACAGTGTTTAAATCTAAAATTTACACCTATGGTCTTATGTATAATCCTCTGTCCTGTGTGACAGGGAATACAAGCAGTATCTTCCATGTAACAATACCTTGATGAATTCCTTCGATTAAGCACAAGTTTATATTAATTTTGTCAATATTAATAATAATAAAGGGAACTATCAGGAGAAAGCGCCAACCTATTACGACTATATATATATAACAGAGGAGAATTGAGATATTAATCTGCGTAATTAGATTCACAAATGATTATTAATTGGGCGGTAGAGCGACGGTCTCTCTTCATGCACTTGGGTGTTCAATCTTAACGGGATGGGTATAAGGTCCACTACCACCTACGGGATAGGAATGGGGGTCTAGTTCAAGTACGTTTATTGAGACAATAAAATACATAAGAATAGAGTAGCTTAGGCACAGAAGACATCTCCCGTCACGCAGGGTGCAGTCGCACCTCCACAGATCTCCAGTATCATCTATTGATACTGGTAATGACTCAAAAAGGCCTCCACTTACGGGCTATTCATGCCCGTGCTACCTTTTGGGTGGCTTAATCTTCATCAATCAAGTAGCTTAGGCTTCTTCTACCCTCCTCTACTTCAAGTCCCTCAAGGAGCGCACAAATCCAGTGAGTACAAATACACAAATCACATTTAACATTGCAGGTTAATATAGTAAGCACAATATATAATAAGTGTTACACTCTTGGGGCAAAATTCTCACAGCTCCTAAGTATTCTGTCTATCATACCATTATCACACATCCAAGCAATTTGATGTGGTACACTATTTATTTCCTTATTTCTATAGTTATCAGTAAGTTGACACTAATACATAATGATCTAAGGTGTGGGCGTGCGACATACTACATAATTTACACTCCTTATCTTTTTCACTGACATCAACACCGTATTGCCAGATATATTTGTATCCTAATCTTAATCTCATGTAAACTGAATCCTTCCAAGCAGACTTTCCTCTGCCAAAGGACAAATTTGTTTATTATTGCATAATTCTTAAGTAAATAAATAAATAATAAATATTTTTTTTTTATTCATGAAAAGTACATACATAGTTGATTTACAAACATAATACTACTGTCCACCATTGCCATTCTCTTAATCTTTTCTTCACCCTCTTGGATCAACTTGATTCTTGTCTTTATTTGTTTCAAAATTGTCTGACATGCAACATCGACAAGAGTTTTTCCGAGGCTCTCACTATCTCACCCCCCACTGCCTGCAGGATTGGGGTCCACCACCGCCACCGGGATGGGTATGAGGTCCACTACCCCCTACGGGATGGGTATGAGGTCCACTACCTCCCACGGGATGGGTATGAGGTCCACTACCCCTCATGGGATGAGTATGAGGTCCACTACCCCTCACGGGATGAGTATGAGGTCCACTACTCCCCATGGGATGAGTATGAGGTCCACTATCCCCCATGGGATGGGTATGAGGTCCACTACCCCCACGGGATGGGTATGAGGTCCACTACTCCCCATGGGATGGATATGAGGTCCACTATCCCCCACGGGATGAGTATGAGGTTCACTACCCCCCACGGGATGGGTATGAGGTCCACTACTCCCCATGGGATGGATATGAGGTGCACTTCACTATGGACTGCATAATAAATATAAAATATAAAATACTTTCAGCAGCTCATGATTCGGGGACCTTTAGTTCTGGATTATGCTTCATTTGTACCAGTTGATTAATAATGTAGGTAAAGTTATTACGTATATATATAACACTTTAACACTTTCATCAAAAACTTATTAGAATTTAACAGAGCGATGTAAGAAAACTATCTTATCATTGGTTAAAAAATATATATATATTAATCTTAATGCACTGTACATGTGGGGGTGATATAAATAACGACTGAGGTAGTGCAGCTGAGGCGACGTACCAACAAGAGGGTCTCAACACTGCCACCAATGATCTGTATCCTCATACAAAAGACGAATCATTGAGAATTATTGGTATATCAACACCCACGAAATCCATATGTATATTAAGTGCAATGTATCTGTATGTGCGTGCACGAGGGCTCTTCCCTGAGCCCCGAGGCTCACAGAAACATGTACGAGAGTCTTTCATGTAATAGGAACATGAGTATAAGCCAAGAGTTATCCCCTGGGCCAACTTGGCAGTCACCCCTGGTGATGCAACCAGCGTCTCTCACAGATAACCGCCGCCGCCCCCTCTAAGCGCGGCTGGCTGGCCGGCCTGCTCTGGATCCACTTATTTCTAAGAGCTTCAGCCTTGATGAACCCTTTCTGCACTTGTGCCGAAATGTGACCCAGTGCCAAAACATATATATATATATTATTTATAGCTCGCAACATCAGTAAACTCTAAACTTTTGCAGGGCTACATGGGGGATATGTATCGAGTGTGATGTACATTTAAACTGTAGACCTAAGTATTTAATTTATTTGATTTAGTTATTTATATACAAGAAGGTACATTGGGTTTGTGAGAATACATAACATCGGTGTGCTTACATTTTTGCAGAGCCACTAACATGCATAGCGTTTTGGGCAGCGTTTCACAATAAAGCGTTTCGGGCATAATGTTTTTCATTATACATTGTGTTTGAGTAATAAGTAAAAAATAATAATGAAACTGCAGAAAGCCTATGCGGGTAGGCTGGTATTTATGCCTAACCTACCCCTGTCGTTGTTTGTTGTTTGTTTTAGATTCAGCTACTGGGAACCAAACGTTCCAAGTAGCACGGGCTATGGTGAGCCCGTAGTGGACTTACCTGGCACAGGAGCGGGGCTGTACCGTCGTGTGTTTGTCCAAACCTGTGCCTGAAACTTCACACTGAGTTTGTTTTTATATCAATGCTGAAAAGCGCTGACAACGAGGTGGAAAAACACCAAGATCAAAGTACAGTAGACTTAATTGATATATCACTTTCCGCCTGTAACGGTCTTATCACCTCCAGCGATACCCAGAACTGGTCTTTAAAGAGAAAATTACTGCGTGACGGAGGGGGGGGGGGAGGGTTCTTGAGAAACATGGGGGATTATGTCTTGCAATTTATATCTGATAAAAGTCCTTATAGGCGAAGTGTCATCTCTAAATAAAGTCTCCAGGACTTCTTCCATCTTAAAAGTTTCTCAACATTCCCGTGATGCTACTTGGTAACAGGTTTGACGGCCAGGGGCCTCAATCATCACGGATACTACCCAACTGATGTTTCTTGTCAGCCTGAACTTGGCGGTGAGTCATCGTATAGAGTCCCCTGGCTGATGGGAGGAGGCCCCTAGGTGATAGGAGAGAATTCCTAGGCGACGTGAGATCCACTGGTGATAGGAGAGGGTCCCTAATTGATGGGAGAAAATTCCTGTGTAACAAAGGGCTAAATGCAGAGTAGAAGCAACAGCCCTCGGGGGGAGGGGGTAGAAAAAGCCTAAGGTACTCTATCCTTTGAGATGTATTTATTTCTTATCTCAATAAACATACTTGAACAGCCCAGAGAAGACGTAACGTTCCAGTTTGGCAGCAAATAGCTGCATCTGAGATCCTGCCTTCCTTACTGTGGCTGTTCAAAGCGTGGTTGATGTCTCCCACTCTATGGGACCAACCTCTTGTGCTGGACGGTAGGGCAACTATGTCGCTTCTTGCAGGTCGACGTTCAATCCCCGACCGTCCAAGCGGTTGGGCACATTCCTCCCCACCCCACGTCCCATCCCAAATCCTTATCCTGGCCCCCTTTTAAGTGCTATTTAGTTGTAATGTCTTGGCGTTTTCCCCTGATAATTCCCTCCCACTCTATGGGTCGGAGGTTCGAGGCTCCTAGGGCCCAAGTGAATGAAATGCTATTACTGACGTTTATTGTGGTTGACAATTTACATGACTGGGGCGTGGATCACCTAGTTTCTTCATGTTTGAGTGACAGCCCAGGGAAGGCTTAAGATTCCAGTTGGGCAGCAGTTAGTTGCTTCTGGAATGCTTCCTTGCTGTGGCTGTCCATAGAGTGGTTGATGAAGCTACCGTTCCCCGCTCGTATGACCTGCACTGCGGAAAATCAGGGGGATTGGCACTCAAGATACGATGAAGTCAATGACATAATTAAGAGGAGCCTTGCTCTTGCCCAGTGTCCAGCAAAGAGAGAGCCTCGCAATCTAATGAGCCGTAATTTTGTTAATTGTTCCATACCGACCGGATAGAATCACACTACGCCCAAGGACAAATGGCCGACAATTAGTGTAGCACTATACTTGCGTATCGACCTTGGTAGCCACATACATTACCCTCTCTGTCGGTCAAGCAGGAGCCGCGGCCACACAGAGAAAGATAAAAATCCATCAAGTACAGGGAAATGGATCACCGGTACAACTTTGTTCCAATAGATCCGAGACCCTTGGTCCATGGGGGAGTAAATACAAGAAGGTTTAAGGCTCTCGGTTCCAGGATCATCGAAATAACAAGAGATCGTTGAGCTTTCTCTTCCAGCGCCTCAGTGTGGCAATCCAGAGGGGGGAACGCGCGCTGTATCCTTGGTTCGGGTCCGGAGTCGGAAGAGTTAGAAGAAATCTACAGCCTCTAGGAAACAAACTTCCCTTATTTCTTCTTAATGTCCACATTTTGTACCAATAAGCTTGGTTACAAAAATGTGTTCAACTGTGTAACCTTATATAGCAGTCAAACCCTTCATGCAAACTGCACCTACTATCAAGAAGAACCTTATATATATACCTGAGTAATATACATACATATATACATACATACATACATACATACATACATACATACATACATACATACATACATACATACATACATACATACATACATACATACATACATACATACATATATCTTCAGAAGGAATTATCATTCCTTTTGAAGATGTATTATTAAATACGGAAGTACTTAAGGAAATTCCTGTTTCAATTCTTCCTTCGTGGTCTGACACTGTCATATATATATATATATATATATATATATATATATATATATATATATATATATATATATATATATATATATAACCTATATATATATATATATATATATATATATATATATATATATATATATATATATATATATATATATATATATATATATATATATATAACTAACTAACCTATATATATATATATATATATATATATATATATATATATATATATACATATATATATATGGATGGCTCGAAGGATCATTGTCTACTGACGTGTCTACTTGACGGAAACACGAATGCCGTGCAGAAAATAAGTCACAGTAACAACATGGCTGAAAAGATTGATGTTAATAAAAGGGACATGGATACGTTGCTCTGTGACAGTTTCCGGCCTGGAGGTATATACTTCAGGCCATGGGAATATAGAGAAACCGATACTAACCAATATCAAAATGGAGAACAACGTCGAAGACTTTAAAAGTAATTACATTCAACTGCGATGTGTTCAAACCCCGAATGTGTGAATTACTTCAACAAGCTTCGTAATAAGTGTTCGTAATTCCTATTTTGAAAGAGCACTGGCTTAATTTTTATGAATTTGAAACCCTCTCCAAATTTGTCGATGGTTCTTTCTACACTGTCAGTATTTTTTGTATTATTTTCTACCACAGACGTGGCCACACATTTACAATGCTATTAGAACTGCCAATATTGAAATGTGTGATGACTGCACAGGTCCTGGAAGACCTTGTGGTGGTACTGTTACTGCCATCCTGAGGCATAACAACATACAATGTAAAGTTGATGTCAATACTGTATCAGGTCGCTCTACCGCTCTACCGATGTAGAGCGGTAGAGCGACCCATGAATTTTGGGGTGTTTGTGGGGATAAAGTTTTATGAATGAAAAATAAAGAGTTCATATAGAATAATAGCAAATGTCACTGATGATGCCTCTGGGTCCAATAATATATGTAATGATTTCAAAGATAAATACTCCACGTTGTACAAGAGTGCGAGGTATAGGGCAGATGAGACTGAAACTAACCTAACTACAGCACTATGTGAGACCTGTATGCACCCTGCTCCTTAATGTTAAACACAAGCACACTGTAATCCCTGTAATGACTGAGAAAGCAGTAAGAAAGCTAACAATTAAAGTTGTGATAGCCCATTTAACATATACTTTGACAACCTTAAACATGGAACGCCAAAACTGTATGTTTTTCTAAGTGTCTCACACGCATTCTCTCCCCATGGTACGTCGCCATCAGTAATAAACACATCTGTACTTGTTCCCATTCCAAAGAACTGTCGAGCTTCTACTGTATGTCCTCCTCTGATAACTACAGAGTTATAACTACTAGGCTAACCAATGAGCATCCTCAGGATGTAGCCCACAACACCTGTCTAACTTTCAAAAATATAAAATGATAGGTGAACAGAAGCATCAGGTGAAAGGAAATGCTGCCCAAATGAGTCCATCCTGCCACCTAACTAACTGGGATAGGCGATGTCAGGGTTGTATTTATTTGTAAGAACGCAAAAACGATGATGATAAATTGTCAGCATGACATGTCATTCTTACAGGCATCAGGATGAGTGGCAGAAAATTATAATTCAACATTGAAGTGGCCATCTTAGGGGGTTGAGTTTGGATCGTCCATAAACATGAAGACACGTGATGAGGATAGCAAGCAACACAACCACGGAACTTACAGAGCTAAGGTACCTGTCATGACTACTCGACTGCATAACGTTATATGAGGCAAGAGTTCGCTTACAACTTTAGTATGTACGGCTTTGAGTATGTTTCCTAGCTAGCCTGCCAGGGATAGAGAGAGGGGGAGAGGGAGGTACGACACAGCATGTGGACACCACACACCTTACTGTGGATATATTAGCACCTGAAGAACTTGCCCTTGAGAAGCTAATCACTATTGTCGACCAAACAAAGGAATGAGGTACAGCCGAAACTGAGGCTTCATTCGTGTCTCCATTCAACAAAGGGAGTCGGAAAGGGACACTTGCAGTCAGTGAGTCCAGGAAATTTGGCCATTGCAGTGTGACCCCAGCACTTCCCATGCCTCTTATGCTTCAACTTATATAAACAGAATAAATCATATATATATATATATATATATATATATATATATATATATATATATATATATATATATATATATATATATATATATATATATATATATATATATATATATATATATATATATTGCGCAATTCCTGACATTTTTCCTTCCTTTACAAGCAGGAAATCACCCTACTTGAAGTGTGTAATATGAGCTATATTACTGGTGAACTTCCTCCCCGCGGATCATCATCATCAGAGCAACAGGTGGAGTTCGACCATACGCATGCAGCCTAGCCACTACGACGGTCTACCCGCTGGACCACGAACTCTCACAAAGAGGTCTGTACACAACATCCCGTAGCTTCCAGCCTCGCTCTTGAAGGAGCTCATGCTACAGTAACTGGACCAGAGTGTTAGCATTACAGTATACGAGTGTTCGAACCCCGCCTATTGCCTTAATGCATAGCGTTAAGTTTGTCATTAGATTCTCCAAGGAAACTGAATAGCTGATGTTTTGCCGGTCAATTTCTAATTTGTTGATCTTTTCTAATTTGTCTATTTTGTTTCTAATTTGTCTTGTTGATCAGTGAGGTACTTAATATAGATTTACTTGCTTTCTCAAAATATCTAGTTAAAGACCTCCATTTTAACAGCCCTGGCAGGGTCAATGGCATATGTATGGAGTAATTTGTTAACATTTGTAATTGTATGAGGTCAGTTCTTAATATTAGAGTACAACAGATCCACCAGTTGTGTAACAAGCAGAGAGCTGGGGATTCCTCAAGTGCTTTGCACACCCCAGATAAAATTGATCAATGGTGCATACATTGCAATATGAGCGCACAGGGAAGATAAATCGAGAATTCAGGTAGGACACCGGTCAACTTGGGACGTCCATGCATAGGTGTCATCACCTAGAGTCGGGATATTGCATGATGACCAACTTATGATATAAGGTCTAGAAAACCTTATTGAGCTTGGGTTAAGAAATTTTATGGATAATAAAATATTTTCCAAAAGAATACAGTAGCTTAGGCTATTTCAATCTTCCTCTATTTCAGGTCCCTCAAGGGGCTCACAAAGCATACCTGAAAAGGGTTTCGAGTTTTTCTACTCTCCGAGCCTGACCTAAGGTCAGGCTCGATTTTTTATAACTTTGTCCAACAGGCTGTTGCTTGGAGCAGCCCGTAGGCCCACATACCTACTACAACCCGATTGGTCCGGCACTTCTTGCAAGAACATATCTAAATGTTTCTTGAAGATATCCACCTTTGTTCCGGCAATATTTCTAGTGCTTACTGAACGGGTATTGAACAGCCGTGGACCCCCAGATGTTCAGACAGTGCTCTCTGATTGTTCCTATAGCACCTCTACTCCTCACTGGTTCCATTCTGCACTTCAGATTCAAAGTCATGCAGTACACAAATATAATAATCATATTGTACATTACAAATACATTTACAATCATTCAATAGTCATGACAGTACTGAACTTGGTGATAGCTCACTAGTGACGCCGTCATTCTGAATGGAGGAGCGGGGTGCTGTGTGAGGTGAGACTGTAATTAAGTAGCACCTGACCTCACCCTCTCCACCTCTCTCCAAATCTCCCCCTCTCTTGTTTTCTACCCATCTCTCCTCCCCATCTCTCTTTCCCCTATCTCTCTCTAAAATTATTATTATTAAGCACTTTTATCAATATAGATATATATAACAAAGTAGCGTCTACATCCAGTTGTAAGTCTATGAAGAGTTTTATATGATAACAAATATATACAATCATTATTATATAATGCGAATTTTGCTGCCATATATTAGTTGTATTATTGTGTTTGGTACTGGTGTGTGCTTTTGGTATTTGTGACGATGTCAACACCATCTGTTGAGCGCACCCGACCCCATTTTCAGTTTCCCGGTAAAAGGCTGTGATTTTACTGACACGTGTAGTTTCCTTCTTACAATATAATTTTTACTCCTCAGAGGTGATGTGGACGGTACCTTGGTCAACAATAGTCAGTTCACCCAGAGCAGACTTGAACTCAAGACTTATTCCAGTAGAAACGAGTAAGGTCGAGACGGTGAATTGTCTGTGAGAAAGAATGAACGTCGGTGATTGGACCGACGTTCCCGGAATGGCCCAATTTTGTTACTAGATGGAATTAACGTCCGTCTGTCCTTCACCTATAACAAATCACGGCTTGTTATAGGTGAAGCCTATCGAGGAAGCCAGCCAGCATGTTGCTGGAGAGCCGAAGTGGCGTTTTGACAGTGATGAATCTGTGGAGGACTGGCCTATGATTTACTGAGAAAGGTGGACTGTCTCGCTGGGATTGAAGATGGCATTAGTTTTTGTTTTTTTAGTGTCCTATGTGAAAGTGACACCTGCGGTGTTATGTGTTGTACGTATGTAATAAGTGCATTTAGTTAAAAAGTACACGTGCTCTAATCTCTAACAAGTATTGTTGAATAGCAAGAAGAAATCTCAAGGAGAATGTGGTGAGTGATCTTACTCCAGTTGTTAGTTTAATTTACATAAATAATATATAATTAGAATAGTGTGAGTAATATATGGGTTAAACATTCGTTCCTCTGTTACTGATGCAAATTAATGATGCTTCGTGGGACCCGGCGATGGTGCCAGTTTTCAACTGTCATTTTAAAGGAGGTGTATCAAGCTTATATGTCGGTAACTACTATATATTATTAGAATGTTAGTATAGATTAATGATTATGAATTACAGGAGACAGCTTGTGGCTAGCTAATGGAGTTAACTGATATAGTATTAAAGCGACAGCGTGTATATAATGGACGATTAGAATAAGTGTTGCAACTGGGAGCATGTCAGCCAGCAGCTGGCATCTATCTTAATTCAAATTAGTGGCGGGCAGAATTTCATTAGGATAGGGCATGTGCAGTTTGCCATTGTACACTTCTTTCCGTTGTTATGAGTAGGTATTTCAGAAGTGTACTCTAGTGATCATATCAGCCCAACCTCCTGTTTAGATAGTATTAACAGTAACAGTGTGGACCATCTTGCACGTATTGACGTACTGGACAATTAGAAAGTAGAATTTGGTACTATTGAATTTTGGACAAACCGGAAAAGATTTTGTATTTATGTTGATGATAAAACTAACCTAATCTACCCGTCCTAGCCCTAATAAATAGGTAAAACCCTAGTTTGTGCCTCGGAGAGGCTGCAGGATCCAGTAAGTTCAGTAGAACTTCGGTTTCAACTCCTTCTGACCATGTCGTAGCTCAGTCGATTAAGGCAGCGTCTGGGATGTTCTTGGATGCAGGTTCGAATCCTCGTCACGGCCCTTGTGGGTTTGTTCATAAATAGGCCTTTATGCTATATATGTTCTATACTAGGCCTACGAATATTTAAGTTTATAGATTTTTTTTGTCTGGACTCTATAAAGTGAATAGTACCAAATTCTACCATCTAATTGTCAATTACAGCTTCGTACAGGCCTTATACAGTTTCGTATATTCTTATGCTCCTGTGTATAATATCATTACGTCATCTTCCATTAAATATTTATCGTCTGAAATTTTCTTGGCAGTTCTCGCTAATCCTTACATGCTTTACTGCTTCTTTAAATTCCTAGTTCCTCAATCCCATCATTTGAGGATCATAACAAAGGTCACAAAGACTCTACATCATGTATCCTATTTACTCTATCATATCTATAGATATTATCTTATCCATGTAATCTATGATTTGCGTGTCATCGATGACTTCCTTCAGCGCACTTGTACCGCTGATAATGCCATCAACAACGTAACTTTATTTTACGTCTTTGTTTTTAGACCTTATATGTTAACATGTAAATGAAATCGAATGTTTTTAGATTACACTGAGCGGGAGAATGTCTTGATAGGTCCGTTATTGGGGCATACCATAAGCAACGTACAGCAATTACTGTACCTCTCAAAACCATTAAACTCCAATAATGTTCTAACCATCAGTGCCATCAATAAAATGAGATAATCTTGCGAGACGACTCATGACGACCAGGAGAATACTTCCCCTCGCATGCAACCCTCTTCGGTTAATTCACTGAAGCACGCACTCTACACGGGCCTTAGTGTGTAGTTACATACTTACACTTATAAACGTATAGAGCCGGGTCCAAGAACTAACTTCTGATACAGTGAATAACTGTTTGAAAATATGCACTTAAGTCCGTAGAGTTTAATTTAAGACCGCAGACTACTTTGACCTCCACTTCATATAGTCTAGGGTAGCTGCACTAATGCAGATGTACCTCATAACTTAATAAAAAAAAAAAAAAAACTTTGACCTCTGAATTGGACTCGTATAAGTCTTGGCTACAAGTATCTCTGGCAGTTCGGCTTGTATAGGGACCTAGATGAAGTAAAGTGTAAAGTGTGTGGACAAAGACAGGGACACACACTCGAACACTATATCTTGGATTGTAGTAAAATTGAGCCATTTAGAGAAAAATCTAAGCTCACTCTGTATGATATGGCAAACTATCTTATTACCATGGATAAATTACCTGAAATCCTTGCACTGTATCCACATTTCGCTTCCAGTAGATGAACGACATATGAGATTCAGAAGCAAGTAGTGTATTGAGGACTAATAATAAACAGAAGCTCCCCTATGACTCTGTAATATCCCCATTGGTCAAACTATTATGTATTAGCGATAAGACCTACCATTAATGTATGATGACTTACTGTAAATATATAGCTCTTGACATAGCACTTTCTCTGTAACTAGCTGACATTGTAACTATAAGGTGTGAAGCATAGATGAAATTGTTTATGTAATAATCTAAGATGTCTGATAAAGACCTTTTGTGCCCTCTGTAATGTTTTTTGCGCTACCGCTCACAGGATGGGTATGGGGTGCACAATAAACTAGCCACCTTCGGCGGCAACAATCAAAATCTGGGAGAGGTCACAAGCTTTTTTTATAATTATATTACATATCGTATATCATTTATCATATAATTATTATTATGAAGAGGCTCCTTGACATGAAAACTATTTCAAGGATTCCACAAGGGAGCCCCAAGGATAAAAAGATTGAGAAACGCTGGGCTAGAGGGTGGCGCAGGTGCCACGGCATGTGCAGACTTCCCAAGGGATTTGGGCGTAGCAGAGACAGGAGGAGGAACACTGAATATATAAGACACCGACCTCTGTACTTGCATAAAAGACGCCGAGAAAGGTGTGCCATGTGGGAGGAGGGATAGGCGAGTTCTGAGGCTGGCACTTGTTTATTTATCCGCACCACCTAACGTGTTGTGGGTGACGCTCCACCTTACTCTTCCATTTCAACAGCTGGCATTAGCTGTTGTATTAACTTATATAATTCGTTGCTGTGGTTTCTCTGGCATGTAGGTCAGCTACATAAGTTTGACGTCAAATTCAATAAACATTCAAAAACCTTATTCAATAATAGTTGTACATTTATCATTTAGTTAAATTATATAAAATTAGGGTACATCTATGTTTATAAAAAACTGTCTGCCAGTCTGTCTGTCCGCGGTTGGAGGTCAGATGCTTGGTGCTAGCCTCGCCCAACTTTCCAACGTGAAAAATGGGGGTATATGAGCGTTAAAGGCCAGTCGGGGTCAGCCAAAGTGTCCCTCTTTCAAGAAGAAAGAGTTCCTATTCCAAACCCTAAAGACTTCAACGAAGTTTGAAGATAAGATTTCGTCTTCGAGTTAACTACGTTGTTACAACACTCCATCAAAATAACAATTGTGAAAATAATGTTGCGAGTTTGCCGGGATTGAATGTTATAAGAGAGGGATGGAGTGGGGGGGGGAGAGGAACGGAAAGGGGGGGGGGGGAGATTTTGAATGAGAGAATGAAAAGTGGAAAAGAAAGGTGGAAAGGGGGGGAGATGGGGAGGGGGAGGAAAAGAGAGGGGGGGTTATTGGGAGAGAGGGCATAGAGATGTGAAGGGGAAGCGAGACCCGGGCACCACCGGTTACCTCATCTTGTTATTTGCATGAGACTATCCAGTAATCATTTTCACAGACATTTAGTGAAGAATTCTTGCTTAACAATTGATAGTTTCGGGAACCACGTCCCCCTGAACCAGTCACTGGCCAGGCTTTTTTGATGACCTGATCATTCAAGCTGTTTAATTGTAACTCAAGAAAGCTTGCAAGGAATCTGTACAGAAACTAAATACAGTACTTTAAGTTAAGGTGTTAAATAGCCTTGATCTCTTAATGCATTTATTGAAATGCTTATCTTAAAGCATGAGTAACGAAATTATTATGTATAGGGTTTAAAATTCCTGGTTATATTAAGGAAAATAATGTATTTTCATGATGGTTAGGGGAACTATATAGTTTCCAATTACTTATTATATAGTATAACTTGGTCTGGTATTGGACTTAAGAACCTCCGAAGGGTTAACACTGCGAACAACAGCTTACTGACCAACCAGCAAGTATACTTCACTTGTGAACACAGATCAATAGATCAGAACTAGAGTAAACCCCACACCTACACTAGCTACAAGGGAGAAGAGCTGGCCACACGAGGGCTTAACCTAACCGTGCAATGTTCATGAGGCTATTCGCAGTCCCCCTCAACCACGCCTATGGATTATTTCCATGGCATGGTCTATCTTGGGGCTGCTCCGTCATGGTTTAGTTACCATAGTATGATGGCAGGTTAACTTATGGGAATATTGCAAGAATATTTGAAACTGTGTTGGTGTGTCTGTTCATGATGTGGAAGTTTTTCTACTTGTGTAAAGTAGGAATGTATATATTTATCTCTCAGCATGTTCGGTAATATGTTTATTGTTTGTAATGTGTGTCTATGTATGCATTAACACGATGTACTGAACGGAGTGAGAATAGCTTGAGCTACCTCATCCCTTTGTGTGTATTTGACCTCAATAAACTTATTTCAATTTCTGGCGATGCCAGAGGCGCGTCAGTGAGGATAGTGACAGATGATGCTAGTCTCGGCTGAATCAACAATTAAACCTATCTTATTATTTTAGTTTCTGTATTTTTAATATTGCAAAAAATATATTAATTTGATTTTTACGTTTTCAGTCGCTGTAAGGTATTTACTTTTAATTAAATAAATTGGAAAGAAGTAGAAGCGCAGGTCACGATGATAACATTAGGCAGTAATGTTCTTAACGGTGGAAATAGTGGTCAGTGTATGCGTTAGCTATTGTATTTGTGTTGGTTAGTGAGCACAGTATATGTCAGCTATTATGTAAGTGTTAGAAGTAGTGGTCACAGTGTTGGCAGTAGTGATCAGTGAGTTTTTTTCTACCACAGACGCGGCCATACATTTACAATGCTAACCAGCATATATACATTTCCTTCTGTCCTCCATGGACAGAGTTAGAGATCTGTTAAACATAGAATTCAGGGATTTATTGAACAATCAACCACAGAAGGTGATTGTAGTGCTTTTAAGATGCTAATCTAACCTACAGACATAAATATTTTATCACAGTGGTGCCAGTAGTGGCCATAGTGTTGCTGTATTAGTGGTGGGTGTTGTGGGCGTGCAGCTGGTGTTACAGAATGAGTTAGCTAAATCTAAATTAATTTTTTGGAGTGAACTGGCATGAGTTGGCGAGAGGTTGAATTATTACTCGAGTTAATGTAAATAACGTATGCAACATATTAAATTATCTTTGTTAAAATAAAGAATTATTAGATTATTAATACATATGTATATCTAGATGTATAAAGTGCAGGGTGGTCACTTAGGTGTACCAAAAGTGGACTATTTCAAGACAAGATGCCAATGAAGTTTACTAACAAACCTAAAACAGGTTTTTACATTGTGGAACGGGCAAAGTATTGTCTGTTGCTATGGGCAAAATATTGTCTGTTGCCATGGGCAAAATATTGTCTGTTGCCATGGGCAAAATATTGTCTGTTGCTATGGGCAAAATATTGTCTGTTGCTATGGGCAAAATATTGTCTGTTGCCATGGGCAAAATATTGTCTGTTGCCATGGGCAAAATATTGTCTGTTGCCATGGGCAAAATATTGTCTGTTGCTATGGGCAAAATATTGTCTGTTGCCATGGGCAAAATATTGTCTGTTGCCATGGGCAAAATATTGTATGTTGCCATGGGCAAAATATTGTCTGTTGCCATGGGCAAAATATTGTCTGTTGCCATGGGCAAAATATTGTCTGTTGCCATGGGCAAAATATTATCTGTTGCCATGGGCAAAATATTGTCTGTTGCCATGGGCAAAATATTGTCTGTTGCCATGGGCAAAATATTGTCTGTTGCCATGGGCAAAATATTGTCTGTTGCCATGGGCAAAATATTGTCTGTTGCCATGGGCAAAATATTGTCTGTTGCCATGGGCAAAATATTGTCTGTTGCCATGGGCAAAATATTGTCTGTTGCCATGGGCAAAATATTGTCTGTTGCCATGGGCAAAATATTGTCTGTTGCCATGGGCAAAATATTGTCTGTTGCCATGGGCAAAATGTTAACAAAATAAGCTGACATAGAAGCTGTCGTAGAAAAAACCTGCATGACCTCCGTTTAGATATTCAGGAGGAATAGTAACACACCTCCAGGTCGTCTCAACAAGCTAAAACTATCGCGCTATGAGGGTAATTCTACAACCAAACTATCGCGCCATGAGAGGAACTCTATAACCAAACTGTCGCGTCATGAGAGGAACTCTGTAACCAAATCATCGCGCCATAACAGACATTATACAACCAAGACCATCAATGGGTCATTGAGACGCTCGAGGCAGGAATATTAAGTGTTAACCCAGTACGTGATCAATTTTAATGTAACCGATGCAGTTCTTCTTGTCAGGAAATTTATAAATTTCTGCAGATTAATTCTTTTTATTGAATCAGAGAAAAGCCTTCTAAAAGTGCATGTGGGCAAAGGCAAAGATACGGTGGGGGAAGAGACAGGGTAACTGTGAAAATAGTGTGAATGGTGAAGTGCTAGAAATGGTTCATCGGTTTAAATACCTGGGATGTGTGAGTGGCAAAAGAGGAATTTGTGTAGAGGCAGTTGAGAGACAGGTAAAGAGTTGCCTGTCAACTCTTCCAACTGTCTCAACTCACAGTTGAGACACACAGAAATCACACTAACGTGATACATCAAATGAACAAATCCACAAGGGCCGTGACGAGGATTCGAACCTGCGTCCGGGAGCATCCCAAACACTGCCTTAATCGACTGAGCTACGACAGGGCTAAGAGAGTTGAAACCGAAGTTCTGCTGAACTTACTGGATCCCGCAGCCTCTTCGAAGCACAAACCAGGGTTTTACACAACTCCCCCCTGTGCTCGATCTATGTCAATAGGCCGTTCTCCCTCTTCGCCCTTACATCATTACACGATGTAGGTCAGAAAAACCGTTGAAGAATGGGACTCACTATAGAACATTCTGCACCTACATCCGCCACCAAGATAATGTTATTAAAACAAGACTAAAACCAGTACACTAAAACAGAAGCGAAAAAGAAACAGAGAAAAAGGAGGAAACCCCACCTCCATTTAAAACTTTGACCCAAATATCAGAGTAACAAGGTTATCGCGAATAACCGAACTCAATTATGGGCTCACCATAGCCCGTACTACATGGACATTTCGTTCTGAGTAACTAAAACAACAACATAGTGGTCAGCACGCCTGGCAAGGTTAATAAACAGTACTAAAGTAGTGGAGAGGAGTCAGGCAAGGTGGCAACAGCTGGGTACGAAGATCCGGGAATGTTTGTATATGCAACTGATAAAAAGCACGCAAGGGACGACGAATGTGATACTGCCATGAAGTGGTTGGGTGTTGATGTAGATGAGTTGCTGAAATGTTGGGCGTTGGTTCCCCGTGATGCTGTTATGTGTAATTTAACACCTATTTAGACAAAAATTTTCTTTCTTTATGATGCACCCCCATACCCATCCCGTGAGGAGGGGGGGGGGGTAATGGGTTACAGAGGCTGGATGAGTACTAACATTTGCAAATTCGCAGACGATGATAAATTAAAATGCCTCAAAATCACGGCAAGACGATTTAGGTAATGATAATAGTTTCCAGATATCATCTGGTCAGTCCTGATATTTACAACTATGGGAGTCAAGACCAGTAGAGATCTTAAGCCAAACAAATAATGTAAAAATGTTCGAAATAAGGCAGATAAGATTCTACAAATCATATCTTCAAGCGTTACCAATAAGGCCTCTAATGTTATTCTTCAGTTCTATCTCGCTTTTGTTAGCTCTCATTTAGATTATGCTGTTAAAGTTTGGTCACTAAAGTAACTATATAATAGACTCAATTAATTTGAACAAGTACTGAGAGATAAAAAAGTTAATCCCACGAATTAGAACACTTCCATGTAAAGCGGTTAAAAACTTAATTTTACTTTCTCTATAAATGCAAAGAGAAAAGGGTAACATGATTGAAGTATATAAATAGGTGAAAAGGTATATATATATATATAACAAAAATATTAGTAAGGTATTAACCATATTTTACACAAAATTCAACACAAATCAATGGAAGCAAAATCAATACGTTATCAATACTTTATCAATATCAAAATCAATACTTTAGAGTCACTAAAGACCTGGGTAAATATTGACTTGGAAATATTTGTTTTGATTGGTGGAAGAGATCAACCGGGTAACATAAAAGGCGCGGTGTCGCTGAATTGTTTCAAGCGCAGATTAACTATAATCGAGTGAGTTTGGTTGGTATAAATAATAAACTGCCTCGCGTGGGCCAACACACTCTCTGAAGTTACCTCTGTTGATACGGTCGTGAGATATGGTGAGTTGATGGCTGTCATTCCTGTGGGCTCTTTACCTTTATTCCCAAAGCGACCACCTCGTCACCACAACGATGCGGCGCTTCCACCGCATGACGTGGGAAGTGGACGATGAAGAAGATGATGAAGATGAATTGCCATGGCCACAAGGGTGACAGTAAAATCACCAGCCTTCCCTAATTACCCGCGGAGCCTAATGTTGCAACGAGAAACATTGAGCACTAATAATAATAATAAGTGCTGACAATTAAGGAGGTAATTGTCGACGGGGTCCAGGTAATGGCAGGAGCGACTTTGAAAAGGAGTTGGTGAGATAGAGCAGTTGGCCATATTAAGGAGTGGTCGGTGGTGCAAGTGCAGGACCACACGTACACCCATCATGCTGGAGGGGGTGGTGGGGGGGGGGGGGGTGTAGCACACTCTCACCCCTTCATTCCCGAGTTGGTCACTGGGTACGTCCAACAAGTATGATGCTGGAAGGATGCCGGGGTGTTTGGGTACAACCAGTCACATACCACCGTCCTGGTCCTTGAGTACACCCTGCACAACCTGTTCTCTGGCCAAGCTTGCTGTATGGCCGTCCCTCAAGACGGCATGTATCAATTTTAATATGCTGTGTATTGAAACTCGGTTTGTTCTCATATACAAATTAATATTATTATAAAATAAATTTTTATGTATAGATAGGGGTAGGTTAGGTTAGGTGTTTAGGTTCTGTTGGCGATTATTTTTTATTTGTAGTACGTGGGTGAAGCATTTACAGCGTTGTGGTTCGAACAAAATTCGTTAGTGAAGCACTTGTTCCGGAAGTGTTCGAACGAAATCGGTTGCGAGTCGTGTGTAAACCGGGTTTCATTCATAAACAGGGGGTTTGGCGGGTGCATGGAATCACTTTCGGGTCTTTGTTTGGAGGACGGGCTGACGTGAAGTGAAGTATTTACAGAGTTGTGATTCGAACAGAAATCGTCAGCCAAGCATTGTTCGAGAAATATTCGAACATCATCAATTGTGAGTCGTGTGTAAACCGGTCTTTATTCAAGGGGGTTGGCGACTGGATTAACGAGTTGTTGTTGTTATTATAGATTCAGCTACTCGGAACAAGTTCCAAGTAGTACGGGCTATGGTGAGCCCGTAGTGGACTTACCTGGCACAGGAGCGGTTCTGTGTGTGGGGATTAACGAGCATTTGGCCTTTGTATATAAGGACGGGCTGCGAGCCTGGCCTGAGGACAGGTTGACTTTTTAACCTGACCTGAAATTCTTTTTCGAACAGTGCTTCGTTCACGTTCCCTGCTCGAATTGTACCGCTCTTAAAAAAAGTGATAAATGCCAATATAACCTAAGCATTAAACCTCAGTTAATCACAGATATTCAACATATTCTAACATATAACACTAGAACAACTAGTATATGATACGAGAACAAGTTATATTTGATAACATAACAATTTTGAATATGCAGTACGTGAAAATGGACGAATGCGTCTTTGGGGGGTGGCAGCCGCTTTAACGAGCCTCGCCTGAGGACAAGTACAACAAGACTAGTAGGCGGGGCCTAAAGAGCTAGGCCTCACTTGCCCGTAGTCACTCTTAGGTAAGAATACACAGCATCAACCCAACTCATGAAAACAATCAAGACAATAAAGACTTTAATGGAAAAACAAGTGGGTGAGACGCTGGTGTAGTGGTGAGCTGGGTGTGTAGTGGTGAGGAGCTGGTGTAGTGGTCAGACGTAGGTGTAGTGGTCAGACGTAGGTGTAGTGGCAATGACCCAAGTGTAGTGCCCAGGGTGAGGGTATAGTGGTGAGGCGTTGGTGTAGTGGTGAGCTGGGTGTGTAGTGGTGAGCTGGGTGTGTAGTGGTGAGGAGCTGGTGTAGTGGTCAGACGTAGGTGTAGTGGTCAGACGTAGGTGTAGTGGCAATGACCCAAGTGTAGTGCCCAGGGTGAGGCGTTGGTGTAGTGGTGAGCTGGGTGTGTAGTGGTGAGCTGGGTGTGTAGTGGTGAGGAGCTGGTGTAGTGGTCAGACGTAGGTGTAGTGGTCAGACGTAGGTGTAGTGGCAATGACCCAAGTGTAGTGCCCAGGGTGAGGGTATAGTGGTGAGGCGCTGGTGTAGTGGTGAGCTGGGTGTGTAGTGGTGAGGAGCTGGTGTAGTGGTGAGGCGCTGGTGTAGTGGCTAGGACGGAGTAGGGGTGTGGCGGCGAGGGGTCAGAGCACCAGTGTACAAACTGAAGCATTGACCAGCCAAACCTTTAGTCAAAAGTGTATGGTTATATGAATGTTTTATTTATATTAAACGAGAGGCTCCAAACTGTGAGAGGTACTGGACAAGAGGTCACAAAGGTGCTGAACGAGAGGTCCCAACGGTGTTGAACGAGAGGTCCCAACGGTGCTGAACGAGAGGTCCCAACGGTGCTGAACGAGAGGTCCCAACGGTGCTGAACGAGAGGTTCCAACAGTGTTGAACGAGAGGTCCCAACGGTGTTGAACGAGAGGTCCCAACGGTGTTGAACGAGAGGTCCCAACGGTGTTGAACGAGAGGTCCCAACGGTGTTGAACGAGAGGTCCCAACGGTGCTGAACGAGAGATCCCAACGGTGCTGAACGAGAGGTCCCAACGGTGCTGAACGAGAGGTCCCAACGGTGCTGAACGAGAGGTCCCAACGGTGTTGAACGAGAGGTCCCAACGGTGTTGAACGAGAGGTCCCAACGGTGCTGAACGAGAGGTCCCGACGGTGCTGAACGAGAGGTCCCATGGTGTGATTGCTGAACGATAAGTGCCTCCAGAGGATGTGAACTAACAACTTGAGGATGGAGATGCAACTAGAGCCAGATGGACTCTCCACGAGTATGGAACAAGTCAGCCTACCTACCCACTAACCAGACCCGCTGCTGAGATATTTTCACCTCTTCACTACAAAGGTGTGTGAACTGCCAGAGGCGTGTGGAGAACAACTGATATGAGGCATATGCACAAGAAGCATAAAGACAAGAACTACTGAAATATAAGTCAGAATCATTAGGCTAATAAACATCCCCCTTGAAACGTGTTGCAGATCATTGATCATTGTGAGAGAATGGTCTTTCAGGTTTCCCACATGTGACTCTGAGTGGCACATCTCAAGAGTACTTTGTTGGGAAATCCGCTGTCGAGTGCTCCAGTGTATAAAGCCAGAGCACAGTCCCATTTTCCTTAGGTCTGGATTTAAGACTAGCATTTGTGGTATCCACGGAGAGCCCACATTGCTAGCAACATGGTGATGATATGATGGTCGGCGTGTGTCCAGTGGATGATTAGATGAGTTAAGCATTCATGCCATTAGAAGTGAGAGACGTTATTAACATCTTTATTGACAAAATTAATTACAATTTTGCCTAATTTGAGGATTTCGATAAAGTCTTATTAAAGTGAGGATAATGCTGGTATTCACTGTCACGCAGGACAGAGGGTCATACATAGGACAGTGGGTCATACATAAGACAATAGGTCTAAACTAGAGACGGACACTCACCATCATGAATGGTGTAGCCGTTGGAAGAGGGGGACGCCAGCCAGTCGGGAGAAGATAAGCTCATGACCCAAGGATTAATTTGGAACCGTCGTGTTGGGGAAGAGGGGAGGAGCATGACTTATTCGTGAGGTCACCTTCATACCCATCACGTATAGGTGTGTACTGTTAATTAGTTCGTACACCTGACGGCTGTGCTCCCAAAGAGGCCCTGGCTTCACCTGATGAATCACCAGAGGACCCTTACTCGAGTAGAGCATCCAGGCCTTATATGCATTGCTCTCGTAGTTGCTGGATTCTGATAGCTTTTGCTGAGATCTCTGTCATATGCAGATTGGTAAGATTGCACGCAATTGCAGTCTGGAAGAAGCAATATTCCACAACCATGAAAAAACTCACTGAACATTTAGAAAAGTTTGATTTTGTTTGAAGAATATTGCCATAAATTCATGGATATAAGATCACGCACAACGAACATTTTGGAATTCTATGACAAGATGATATTGATGAAAAAATGACAAAGAAGGCTAAGGGTGCGGACGAGGCGGCAAGGGTGCAAGTGTGGCTGTTGGAGCAGTCAGGGACTGAACTCACTATCTTCCTTGATTGCTGGACAAATTTACATACACAAGAGGCTCATATAGACTAAACCTAAGAACAAAACCAGGTTAAATAAGAAAAAGAGTGCTGGGTTTGGTGAAAGAATGCCCAAGAGCTTTAGAAAGAAATTCAATAAACATATTCAAAGATGACCACGACAAGTAACATAAGGAAAGGTGACTACTACAATGATTGGCAAGTGGCAGGAAAGTCGGGACATGGTAGCTAACACTCGATCCTGCAAGCACATCTAGATAAGTGCACCCAAGTGAGTGAGTGCTCACTGCCCACACCCAACCTTTCCACTCCCAGCCCACATCCAATTCCAACACTCATTGTCCCAACTACAATATTCATCACATAGGTGAGTATAACTTGGCGAATACTAAAAACTCACTAACCTCATTTCACCCCAATATGTGTCATTCACACCCAACTCCAACACTCACCACCAATACCCCCACCTCTAACACACCCCCCCCCCCACACACACACCTCCAACACCCCTACACCCCCCCCCCCCCCAAACACACACCAACACACAACGCCCACATTCCATAACTGCCAATGAGACCTGCCTCCCCCCAGGGCGCGTCAGCATGACCACCTGACCCTGCCATATATTCTAGTGGCTGGGGCCTGGGTCGGCCGCCCCACACAACGCCACCCACCGCTCAGCTAGAATACACGCTCGCTATTTCTGTCCGTTCTCTATGCATATTGGACACCAGGGAGCAGCAATACTCTCCAGCTCTGAAGAGTGCTGCTCTCACTTACCTTATAGACTTCCAAAGTCAAAATATGCCAAACCCACTAGTAATTTTTGCAAGCTCACTCTAAAAAAAAAATGAAACCAGCAAGCAATATACAAAAATATTTCCTGGCCCACCCGGGGCAGTTACCATGCCTTTATGTCTACAGGAAAACTATAGGTATAGTATAGGTCTATATAGGTCTAAAACTATAGGTCGAGTTGTCCCTCATATATTGCAACCCACATGGTCTTCTATCCTATATGCAAATAACATCTGCTATCATCATATTAACATACATATTTTCTCATTCATCTAATAGAGTTGGTTTAAGCCTTAGATAAGGGTGAGAAAGCTTACATTAGCATGATGATATAAATACCACTCTGGCTTAGGTTGCACTACTCTTATCTAAGGTATTTGGAGCCACAATTTAAGGGTGAGGAAGGGGGAGGAGGATGGATGGGGTGAGGGAAGAGGTAATGGATGTAGATAATGGGTGAGAGAGAGGGAGGGAGCGACGTTAGGAGCAGAAGAATTGTAGTGTAAGGGGGTATGGACAAAATTCAAAATGACGCCAAAACCCCAATAGCATGAAAATAATATGGATTCAATGATAAAAGTTAATATACGGGTAAATTATGCTAATAATTTCGGTTAATTTTATATTAATTGAAAATAAATTCGCTAGGATAATAACAATTACGATCTCGTGGAGTAATATAAAACAAAATATAAAACAAGCACCCAATGAAGTAAAGTTTAAACGCGTAATTAACACAAAATAATCAATTTCAAGTCAAACAGTTTAAATAAGGCCAACCAATCCCGAAAATGAACACACGACTATTATAAAGTGGTTCACCCCATACCGTCAACATCCTCTTACTTACCCACTTCTTCAACCACTTGTAATATAAAAAAGACTATTGATACACAGTACATACAGTATATTAAAATAGTGTAACTACCACATAATGGAGTTCAGGTCCTGAACCCATTATGTGCCTCTGTTCCCCTTTCCACCGCCTCCCACAGGATGGGTATGGGGTCCACCGCCTCCCACAGGATGGGTATGAGGTCCACCACCTCCCACGGGATGGGTATGGCGTCGACCACCTCCCACGGGATGGGAATGGGGTCCACCACCGCCCACGGGATGGGTATGGGGTCCACCAGCGCCCACGGGATGGGTATGGGGTCCACCAGCGCCCACGGGATAGGTATGGGGTCCACCAGCGCCCACGGGATGGGAATGGGGTCCACCACCGCCCACGGGATGGGTATGGGATCCACGGCCGCCCACGGGATGGGAATGGGGTTCCACCATCACCCAATGATTTACTTTTAGAAACGATACGCATAATTAAGTTGATGTTAAGGAAAACTTACATAATCATTTTCGCAAGATCATTATAAAAATCAAATGATAACTATTTTTGGAACATTTTATACCTTATAACAACAACACAATTTTTAGCTGCCTTTACTGCGACCAAATGCCATTACATCTTAGATCGGGAAGATCCGTGTAACTGGCCAGGTCCGGGAGAAGCTGGCGCCAATGGGATCCTTACACATCTCACAAGTTTCTTCAAGGACGCACTTCCTGTGACCAAGGCCAGCAATTATGTACATAGCGTCAAGTTAACAAAAGTTTCTCCGTGACACATCTGCTGAAAACATTCGCCTTGTTTAGAATTTGCACGCACGGAACTTTAGCTAATTTTGACTCATTAACTTTGTGCATAAGTAAAGGTCAGAAGACGTGACACAGGCGCCTCCAGCTTCATCAGGGGTCAGATGGAGGCCACTAGAGAGGGGAGAATAGGCTACACTCTACAGGCGGCTGCACTTGCCTCTAGGCGCGTCAGTACATGCTCTACCTTACAAGTTGTTTTTTTCGCCCCTCTTGGCTGTCACATAAACACTTTCATATGTCAGTTAAACACTTTCATATGTCAGTTTAATTAATGTCGGGAAAAGGACTTAATTACTTTTACACTGCACGGGGAAATCTTAAGTTTGACTTTCTAGTATTCAGTTAAGTATCATCGTTACTTATGGAAGCAATGCTGCCTTATTGAATTACGTTAGGAATTGTTCTGTGCATATTACTTATGTCGTTTCTTATACTTGAATTATTATATTGAAGTCTTTTCAATAAAATTTCAGTCAATTCAGTAATTGAAGTCGAAGTATTATTATATTGGGCCGTTTCTTGTTATTGAATTATTAAACTGAAACAATTAAACACACTTTCTAAACTGCATCTGTCACGTTTTACACGATACAGCAAGATTCCATGAAGGCCATTAGCTTTGACGTGGAAGATTTGCGTTTAATAGTTTTCAATTAGAGGTACGTTCTAAGACATGACATTACAGGAATTAAATACAAAATGTATAAAATATACATATACATATATACCCCATCTAGCTTGTCTAATTTATGTCTCCATAATTTATTTATCTCTAATTTTTGTATACCTCTAACATATTTATATGTCTGTTGAATATTTTTTAAACACTTGACTGTAGAGGAATACATATCTTCTGACTCTTGTTCACAATCTCAAGAGCCCATATTTTGCCCTGCCAACCTAAGTTTTCCCAGAGCACCATCTGCTTATCGTCACACAACCAGGTCCCCAATTACTGCTGGGTTAACAGAGACGAACTGTGAAGAAGCAGTAGCAGGGCCACACAAGCCACAGTTCCACCCCCCAGAAGTTATCGTCTGAGAGCCGGGATCAGGGCTCAAGCACACCCACTGGCGTAGCCTCATCAGCTGCATCATAGGCTATTTCTACAGTTTTTAACCTCTCTCTCTCTCTCTCTCTCTCTCTCTCTCTCTCTCTCTCTCTCTCTCTCTCTCTCTCTCTCTCTCTCTCTCTCTCTCTCTCTCTCTCTCTCTCTCTCTCTCTCTCTTTACGTAGGTAGGTAGAAAAACCACTTTTGAATTTTGTTAGTAAGCTTAGAATGTTACTTTCCTATAGATCATCTTAATAATTATACCTGACATTACTAGTATTCTTTGGAACACGGTCCGTTTCCTCAAATTCAGATTCAATAACTTTATTCTTAAACGGTAGTATATTTATAATTAGGATAGTTTACATAATAAGGACAGTACAGTATATTAATTATATAAGTCACAATAAGATAATAGTAAGTAGACATTATTATTATCAGAATCAGAAACTTAATTGGAAACATCTGATACAAATCATTTCAATGCTGGCCAGATTGAATAGGTGTCTTGCAATTTAACTAAAAAATTACATTTTAGGCATAAAGTTAGTGACATTTAGCAAGAATCAGAAGGATGATATTTTGTAAAGACGCGGTATATATATCACAAAATTGGAATGATGAGACAATTAGCTGTAAAACTAATACAAGTTAATTAGACCATAACGTATGTATTTGCACACTCACCATTCTACACCAAAAAATTTTGGGACGATCATTGGTGCGGTGGTCACGGCACTGTGTACGTTTAGGGGTGATCCTAGACGGCATGGGTTCGAATCCTGGCCGGGTCAAAGAGTTCTTAGTGATATATATATATATATATATATATATATATATATATATATATATATATATATATATATATATATATATATATATATATATATATAGCGATAGCAGGCGGCTTGACGTTTGCGAGGCACTACACATCAAGAAGTCAACACCAGCAATCAACAGCCAATTATTGCACAACTATATTCTACCCACCTCAAGACTCCGCTCCAATATAGAAGCATCAAGAAATATGGACCAATAGGCTTTCTACAAACACTTCTATTCAATATCCATTGTTTCGTGTTCTGTCTTGTGTTGATACTTTTAATACCCTATTAATATCCTCTAATGCCACATCATCCTTCCCACCTCACTCAAATGTAATGCCACATCACCCTTCCCACCTCACTCAAATGTAGATATAAAATCAGGGAAACGCAAGTTCTAATCAGTTGTGTATTTGTGAAGTCTTTGAAAATGTAATAAGTTTTACGAAACGCGCCCGTGTCGCGTCAGACTAGAAATAAAAATGAATTTTGGAGAAGTGATTTTTGATTTACCTCCAACAGTGAAGCATAATGTACGAAAGATTGAGAAAATTCGTGTTAGAATTATTAATCTTACTTTTTCGGTCATATTTAATAAAATATATATATATATATATATATATATATATATATATATATATATATATATATATATATAATATACACACACAAGAATAAGCTCTGGGGCACTCTGCCTCCAGCGGTTTCCCAGGCAGGTGGAGTTGACTCTTATGCAATGGCGACGCGACACTCAGACGGTCCACCAAGAGACCCACATTACCCACGACAGACCCACATCACCCACGACAGACCCACATCACCCACGACAGACCCACATCACCCACGACAGACCCACATCACCCACGAGGTCTTTACCCACTGGGTAAAACCACCTCGACATGCAGGATCACAACCTTTTTCTTCCCGCCATTTTGGGGAACTTTTACCACGTGTTTCCATTTGTTACGCTATCCCTGCACAGGATGTGGGGGTGTGTCCCATAAATAAGCTCCTTTAATAGGACAAAACTTAAAAAAAAAATATATATCCTGAAGACAAGGTCGTGGTGGCCTGCGCAGTAGTTGCTTCGCGAGCCTCGAGTTCTGACGGTGGAGGTCCTTGCGTCCCTGGTGACCAAGTGGGTGACGCAGCACGCTGCTTGTATCAGTATTGATAACCGCGTCAGTATTGGCCTGAGCTCCACACTTGTTCTTTCCTTGTACTGCATATACATTATCTTAATGAGTTGTGATACGTTGTACAATGTCATTTTTTTCTCGTGCAGGTGTTCTTCAAAGGAATCTCTATGTAAAGCGAGTAGATTGGCTAGTTTATCTACAATGTCACAGCCGTTGAAGTCTACCTGTGAAGGTCCCCCACATGAACTTAGTAGTATGTCCTTTGCTGTCTATGTTATTAATTGTATACATTATGAGCTTGCTGATCAGCGCCGCAGGTGTTGTTTTGAGCCTCTGTAAACCAGGTGTGCTGCCACTGGCTATAATGATATCTCCATCACGTGCCCTCTTTCATATAGCATATAGAAATGTCAATATATTCAGACTTTTTGTATCCTGGTATCCACCAGGCAGCTACGGCTCCCCAGTGTTCATATACTGACCAGTTGCAGTAGATGAGGGGAGGGCTTGTAAGCAGAATATTATTGTAGTTATCAATGTGGTTTTGTAAGCAAATTTGTGAGATTTCCCTTGGTATGTAGTGTTTAGCAACATGCAACTGCGCAAAGTTAGGAGTGCAAAACTATATTTATATACCACCATGTTACCAGACGGTGGGATCGGCTCTTATTACCCTCCACAGAGGCAAAGCAAATCATTCCAAAGGTTTACTCTCTCCCAATATTATTGTATTGAGCTTCTCACAGAGCCTCAGCCACTGTACTTGTCGAGATCTCCCTTGGCACGGGTGAGGATGTCAACAACTGTATAGTTATTGACCAGACCCAACGATACTTAACTCATCGAGTGAGATGCACATCTGCAATGATCAAAATGTTGCTCCGTATACTATCTTTAACTCGACAATTACATATTACATAGGCTCATATGTAGAGATATATGTGTATAGCGTTACTTAAGTGTTGTGTAGCACTTTACCTGAACTTAAGTAGACTTGATTACAGCTGCCCTCTCAACACGTACCTCTGCAAGACAGAAAATACAGAAACTAAGTGATGTTGTTCGAATTAACTTTAGGAATCTCTTACATGACCTCGACATTATCTCTGACACAAATAAACTTAACAATATATAACTGTGTGTGGCAAACAAGGAAGTAAATATGTATAACGAACATTTTTACACACATCAGAAATATTGCTAAATTACCTGGGTCATGTTTAATTTGCTAGTGCAGGCAGGGACTAGGCTCACATCTCGTGTTTTCCTATTATTCCATGTATGACTAACCGTCCTCTGAGATGTGGATATTAGCCGAACTTATAGCTAGCGTTTTATCTGTAATCCCATATAAATCCCTTATATAGGGGTAACAACACACTGCTTTCTGTCAAAGAATAAGACTAACAAAAAAGTTGAACACAATTGAAAAGGGACAATAAATGAGTGACAAAACAAGACTGCCCTAATGATTTACTATAACCTGTCGTCCTTGGATTTACAGTAGGCATACTAGAACTTGACAACACCAGGCAGTTTGTAAGGGGCAACATTTATTATTGCATTCACGTACCCCTTAAAGGTTTTTTTATTTTGTATTTTTTGTATTATATTCTACCACAGACGTGGCCACACATTTACAATGCTATCTTGCATATATACATTTTTATTCTGTCCTCCATAGACGAAATCTGTCAAACATATAGTTCAGTAATTTATTGAACAACCACAGAAAGTGATTGTAGTGCTTTTAAAATGCTAATCACCTACAAACATAAATACACAGATGGAGTGGAAGATAAGGGGATGACGGGTGTAAGTGGTGCTTGTGATGACTGGGCCTGGGGTTGGAGTCGTGTTGTGTACCCAGGACTCTCTTCCCTCTGTGTTTAAAGTTGTTGAATCTACACTCATTAGCCTTGACTGCCTTGACCCTCAATTTACACTCATCTGAGATTAAAACAACTTAATTTACATTTTTTTATAACGACGAAGAATAAGGGGTGACACGATAGAATTGTATAAATGGATAAAAGGGCATAATTAATATAAAACAGATAAACAAGGTTTTAAATTCTGCCGCACGATACCCTTAATTCCTTCTTTCACGCCGACGTGGACGATGCTGGGGTGGGGGAGGTCGGTATCCCTGATCTCACATCTACCATCCGATTTTAAAAAGGAACAAGCTACGCGGGTTGACGCTGCAATCGGCGCTTCCGACACTGACCGCTGGCTGCCCCGCGACGTGGGGAACAGTGTTGGTCTGGTTCCGCAGTGAATGCCGGAACCCCGATCGTCACCGCCACGGAGCGCTCGAATGCTTGAGAAGCAAACCTATACCGGTCGGTGGATGGTGCAAGCTTGGAGTTTACTTGTGAAGTGTAACCATGCCACAGGTGGGCCTCCTCCGACACCCGCCTACCGAGGAGCGGTGGACAGTATGTACACGCCGTACAGGTGAGGGAAAGCAAGCCACACCCGTCCATAGCGGCCATAAGGTAAACCCGATACATATAGCCTCTGCAATACCTGCAGACCCACAAAGCACCGCTCTTGTGCCAGGTAAGTACACTCACCGCTCTTGTGCCAGGTAAGTACACTAACCGCTCTTGTGCCAGGTAAGTACACTTTACCGCTCTTGTGCCAGGTAAGTACACTTACCGCTCTTGTACCAGGTAAGTACACTCACCGCTCTTGTGCCAGGTAAGTACACTCACCGTTCTTGTGCCAGGTAAGTACACTTTACCGCTCTTGTGCCAGGTAAGTACACTCACCGCTCTTGTGCCAGGTAAGTACACTCACCGCTCTTGTGCCAGGTAAGTACACTTTACCGCTCTTGTGCCAGGTAAGTACACTTACCGCTCTTGTACCAGGTAAGTACACTCACCGCTCTTGTGCCAGGTAAGTACACTCACCGTTCTTGTGCCAGGTAAGTACACTTTACCGCTCTTGTGCCAGGTAAGTACACTTACCGCTCTTGTGCCAGGTAAGTACACTCACCGCTCTTGTGCCAGGTAAGTACACTTACCGCTCTTGTGCCAGGTTATCTTGAGATGAGGTAAGTACACTCACCGCTCTTGTGCCAGGTAAGTACACTCACCGCTCTTGTGCCAGGTAAGTACACTCACTGTTCTTGTGCCAGTTAAGTACACTCACTGCTCTTGTGCCAGTTAAGTACACTCACCGCTCTTGTGCCAGGCAAGTACACTCACCGCTTTTGTGCTAGGCAAGTACACTCACTGCTCTTGTGCCAGGCAAGTACACTCACCGCTCTTGTGCCAAGCAAGTACACTCACCGCTCTTGTGCCAGGTAAGTACACTACGGGCTCACCATAGCCCGTGCTACTTGGAACTTATTCAGAGTAGCTGAACCTAAAATAACAACAGCAGGTTGAATTAACAACCTGAAGACGTCCTGGCTCTCTAAGTCACATATTCCAGGCCTGCCCCCTAGAACTCTCGAGGCTTTGATACATCGTCACGACGAGATTATCCAGTTCGTAGCCAGCAGATTGAGACAGACAGATGTACAAAGTAGAACATGCAGTACACGTGCCCAAAAAGGCGTAGATCTTAGAGAACTGCACTGCCAAGGCCCTGACCTTTACCTGCTCAAAGTCAACGGTACTTACAATAATACCCTTAAACGAGAGCATGGTCTAAGGGTACCATAAAGGAACAACCACCTTAAACCCCGGGAATCTAATTCACAATAACGTAAGAATTAAGGAAACTGCAGAAAGTCTATTCCCAAACGAGGCAGCTCCTATTTATAACCACCCAAACTCATTCAAATATGTCTAACCTAAGATTGAAACAATCAAGTGAACCCACGTTTACTGCTTTACGCGGTAATCTGTTCCACACATAACCAAACTAGTATTTTCCCTGATCTTTCCTGAATCTAGACTCAACCAATTTATATCCACTGTTTCGAAGTATATTATCTACACAAACTAAAACATGAAACGATATAAATTGGATAAGTTTAGAATGAAGAAAGACCTGAGTAAATACAGATTTAGAAACAGGGATAACCGGATATCCTGTGGATATTGCTATTATCCGTCCAGATAGCCAAATAGGAAGAACAAACTGACATGCACGCCCTAATATTTTCTTGACTCCACGAAACATACAGTAACCCTCGCCTCTTATACATACTGCTTTACTATATCATGTCTACTTCCCTTCCTTCCATGTCTCCCATCCTTATCCTGACCCCTGTAAAGTGCTATATAGTCGTAATGGCTTGGCGCTTCCCCCCCCCCCCCTGATAATTCTCCCCCCTCCCTCCATGTCTTACACAGTCTATATCCACCCTCACACAGCCATTATACGAAATGAAAATTGGAGAGAAAAAATTAGAAAGTCGTATAAATTGATGGCTACCTGCGGCACTATGGGTTGTCCACACTCTGATAACTATCATGATGTCAGCAATTGCCTAAATGCCCCTCTAATTACTTCGTAAACCTTATGACTAGGATAAGTTATTAAGTCATCGCCGTACCTTTGTAAAATATGTTATCTCGAACAATTATTGAACAAGTTACATGTAATAGGGCTCATTGAAGGTAGTTTACTAGTAAATTACCATACTACAGAGTATAGTTAGCTCCAAAATAAATCAATGATATATTCAATATTTAGACCTTCTGAGGCAATATACAAGGGTGTATGAAACAGTTGAAAGGAATTGCTGCTTTACTGAGAACTCTATTTCTTTTGGACTCCAGAAACCTCAGTATAAATAATCAGTAGTATCAGAAACTAAACTGAATATCCTTATATTTAATATAGTAAACATGCTTACAAAAAATGAATAGTTGTGTATTAAAACATTAATACACACCTTATAAACATAGTGCGTATCACATTAACCACATTCATTCCATCTCGTCACACATATTCCATCTCATGACACATATTCCATCTCATTACACCCATTCCATCTCATCATTCCCATCCCATCTCACCACAACCTACTTATGGAAGAAAATACGTCTTGAATAATTCAGGAATCCTTTGTATAGCTCAGGAACTCTTTACTTAACACTTTGTGTACTTCAGGAACTCTTTACTTAACACTTTGTGTACCTCAGGAACTCTTTACTTAACACTTTGTGTAGCTCATAAAACCTTTACTTAACGCTGTCTCCCTTCGGTACCCTTTACTTAACGCTTTACATAGCTCAGAAAATCCTTTATTCACAATAATCCAACCCACACACATGAAATAAAATAAAAATGACGAGCAATAGTGGGACAGGGAGCTAATATAAGGCAAGAGAGAGAGAGAGGAAGTATAGTGAAGAAAAAAAGCATGAAAATCGAGCAAGAGGCAGCTCCCTACGAGAAAATAGGAAAACTATAAAATTTGGTAGAAAAGGGAAGAAGTGAAAGACAAAACTGATTAGGATAATTAGATCACACGGAGGTTGTAAAAATAATTAGGACCTGGATGGTTCATGAATAGTCGGAGAAATGGCTGGCTACTGTGACTGCTGTCCAGAAATACCAGGTAATGTTCAGACAAGGGGTCACAATAACGTGGCTGAAGGTATGATGATCAAACCACACATCAGAAATGGAGAAACGACGACGTTTCAGTCCATCCTGGATCATTATCAAGTCGTATATGTGAGGAAATATAAGAAATGACGTCGTTTATCTATCTTCTGATATGTGGTTTGGTCGTACGAGTCGCAAGGATGTTAAAAAATATTTTTTTAGCATAAGACTTTTGAACAAATGGAATCACACTAAAGGAAAAGATTGTAGAAAACAATAATAAATATCTTCGAAATTACGTATGACAAAAAAATGAGTATTGGGAGTCAGTGCAATAGATAACGTAGGTTAATAAGGCGAGGCTCAGAAGCTAATGTTCAACCCCGCAAACACATTTACGTGAGACCACTCCTAGTTTATGCAAGAAGCACTAGTCAAAGTTTCCTTGACTATTATTAAAAGGATGAGATGGTAGGCGTGATCCTTGCATCATCCTTCATAACTAAAAGCGGCACCTATCGTTTTATATGCAAATGTGTTTCAGTGGAGGCGTATAGTTGCCCAGAGGTGAGTGTATAAGTCTCGTGGGCACGTCCACCAATAGGAGTGGACGAGGCAATAGTGGTGATTGCGGACACGGCCGCATGAAGATCTTCATGGTGGTAGAGGGAGGAATAGGGGGTAGGATCACGGGAGGACAATAGTGGGACAGAGAAGGATAGCGGTGCAAGCAGCAGAAAAGTGGAAGATATATATATATATATATATATATATATATATATATATATATATATATATATATATATATATATATATATATATATATATATATATATAATATATATATATATATATATATATATATATATATATATATATATATATAAATATATATATATATATATATATATATATATATATATAATATATATATATATATATATATATAAATATATATATATATATATATATATATATATATATAACTGATAACTCACACCCCAGAAGTGACTCGAACCCATACTCCCAGAAGCAACGCATCTGGTATGTACAAGACGCCTTAATCCACTTGACCATCACGACCGGACAAAATGAGGTGATAGCCGAGGCTATTTGAACCACCCCACCGCCGGCACTCGGATAGTTATCTTGGGCATAGCATTTAACCAAATCACCTCATTCTTTGGGGCAACACGTGAGGAACACAAATGCGAACAAGCCTGAATGGTCCCCAGGACATATGCAACTGAAAACTCACACCCCAGAAGTGACTCGAACCCATACTCCCAGAAGCAACGCATCTGGTATGTACAAGACGCCTTAATCCACTTGACCATCACGACCGGACAAAATGAGGTGATAGCCGAGGCTATTTGAACCACCCCACCGCCGGCACTCGGATAGTTATCTTGGGCATAGCATTTAACCAAATCACCTCATTCTTTGGGGCAACACGTGAGGAACACAAATGCGAACAAGCCTGAATGGTCCCCAGGACATATGCAACTGAAAACTCACACCCCAGAAGTGACTCGAACCCATACTCCCAGAAGCAACGCATCTGGTATGTACAAGACGCCTTAATCCACTTGACCATCACGACCGGACAAAATGAGGTGATAGCCGAGGCTATTTGAACCACCCCACCGCCGGCACTCGGATAGTTATCTTGGGCATAGCATTTAACCAAATCACCTCATTCTTTGGGGCAACACGTGAGGAACACAAATGCGAACAAGCCTGAATGGTCCCCAGGACATATGCAACTGAAAACTCACACCCCAGAAGTGCCCAAGATAACTATCCGAGTGCCGGCGGTGGGGTGGTTCAAATAGCCTCGGCTATCACCTCATTTTGTCCGGTCGTGATGGTCAAGTGGATTAAGGCGTCTTGTACATACCAGATGCGTTGCTTCTGGGAGTATGGGTTCGAGTCACTTCTGGGGTGTGAGTTTTCAGTTGCATATGTCCTGGGGACCATTCAGGCTTGTTCGCATTTGTGTTCCTCACGTGTTGCCCCAAAGAATGAGGTGATTTGGTTAAATGCTATGCCCAAGATAACTATCCGAGTGCCGGCGGTGGGGTGGTTCAAATAGCCTCGGCTATCACCTCATTTTGTCCGGTCGTGATGGTCAAGTGGATTAAGGCGTCTTGTACATACCAGATGCGTTGCTTCTGGGAGTATGGGTTCGAGTCACTTCTGGGGTGTGAGTTTTCAGTTGCATATGTCCTGGGGACCATTCAGGCTTGTTCGCATTTGTGTTCCTCACGTGTTGCCCCAAAGAATGAGGTGATTTGGTTAAATGCTATGCCCAAGATAACTATCCGAGTGCCGGCGGTGGGGTGGTTCAAATAGCCTCGGCTATCACCTCATTTTGTCCGGTCGTGATGGTCAAGTGGATTAAGGCGTCTTGTACATACCAGATGCGTTGCTTCTGGGAGTATGGGTTCGAGTCACTTCTGGGGTGTGAGTTTTCAGTTGCATATGTCCTGGGGACCATTCAGGCTTGTTCGCATTTGTGTTCCTCACGTGTTGCCCCAAAGAATGAGGTGATTTGGTTAAATGCTATGCCCAAGATAACTATCCGAGTGCCGGCGGTGGGGTGGTTCAAATAGCCTCGGCTATCACCTCATTTTGTCCGGTCGTGATGGTCAAGTGGATTAAGGCGTCTTGTACATACCAGATGCGTTGCTTCTGGGAGTATGGGTTCGAGTCACTTCTGGGGTGTGAGTTTTCAGTTGCATATGTCCTGGGGACCATTCAGGCTTGTTCGCATATATATATATATATATATATTATATATATATATATATATATATATATATATATATATATATATATATATATATATATGCCCTCATGTGCAAGAGGAAACTGTAGTATAATAATAATAATAATTGAAAAACACGAGGTAGCTTCCTGGGGAATAACTATAATGAATTAGGAAATGGTTATTCGCGTTTCAAAAGATCAGTGTGTTTTTATCGTTGTTGCATATATATATATATATATATATATATATATATATATATATATATATATATATATATATATATATATATATATGTACAACAACGATCATATCATCAAGGACTCTTGTGCCCTTGATAACCTCATAATGAACCCAGAGTTTGCCAGTGCAGGCTACTGATCACATGGCCCTGTATAACTAACCATTCTGCGAGATGGAGTTTTAGCATACGTAACTAGTTCCCGACACTCTCTACTCCCCTTCATACAGCCTAGGGCAGGTGCACAAATGCTGATGTAACTAAATGTGTTAATAATAAAAAAGTTAAACTGCTGTTCAACCGATGCTTGAAGCTTTCCATGGAGTTTCTATGATGTTATGACAGTGTTCAGAGTCCACCGCTCTGAGGTGATCGTCAATACTCTTCTATAATGTTACTAGGTTAAAACTTTTAAATAACTTGTAGGCCTACACTTCAATCGTATCTCCTCTTACTTGACGCCTTTCTAAGGAATGCGGCGATACCGATGGAAATACTAATGTCCAAAAATGATTCTTAACTCTTTATTGTACACAAGTCAGAAACTAGGCTCTAATCTCAGAAGAGAAAACAAATATCAAATCGGCTCCCACCCAGACAGGAAGGAACCGTTCATAAAGTGAAAGTATGAGGGCTCCCAGCTGGACTATGTAACTAGATTCAAATATCTGGGTCATGTAACCAGACCGTTGTCACTACAAAGAGAGGCTCAGTGTTCTCAAGATTGAGGCAGGGTATCAATCAAACTCTTGGGCAAATATTATAATTGTTAACATTATTTACTATATTAGATTTTTAGTTAAATATGCTGCAAATCTTCTTGCTTTAGCAATTAAAAGATTGATTGGATGGCTTGATAAAATTAAAAACTATGACACTAGTATAAGTAGTATACTTAATATGAGGAAGGAAAACACACGATCAAATCAAAAGAATGTGACATATCAATGAAAAATTATTGAGGCCGTACGATCATGGAACCTGATATTCCGAGCGTCATTGGTCAGGTTATGTTAGGTTTCATTGAATTTGGTTATGTAAATAAGGCGTATTATTGACGATAATGTGAAATATGGAATTCGAAAACTATTTCATTGTGCCCTTAAATTCCGTTTACAGACACCCAAATTCTTCTAAGCTAACTTTTCAGTATTCACTTTTATATATTCTAAAACGATTTATAATGCAATATGTTATAATTAGAGAATAATCTCTGTTATTCCGTGCTACTTGCCTCGCTCCTGTGCCAGGTAAGTTACGGGCTCACCATAGCCCGTGCTACTTGGAACTTGTTCCGAGTAGCTGAATCTATAACAACAACACTCCACGAGGGAGAGCGGGCTGAGACTCCACACACACAGGTTGTGTGGTGTGTGCTCCTGAGCTACTGTGTGAGATTGATTGATTGAAGATCCATTTATATCTGAGTGACTGGAACTGTAATCGTTAATCTGGTGAGCGAGAGATTTTCCCTTATTTGTGTATTATTCCTTTTCCTGTGTTTAAATAAATGTAATGCACGCACTTTGATTGTTTTTAAGAGTCCCGCCAATGCAAAAATATGGTACAAAAATATTACCACATGGTCATTCTGGTGTTTAAAGTGTTTATAAATGCATATTGGTTCTACATCTATGGTTTAAGGTAACGTACCTATGCTGTAAATAAGAGAGTACGAACGGGTTTCATGAGTTCGTACTCTAGGGTACGGCTTGCAGACCCGTGCCCTTTCAACAAATACCTACACAACTATCCAGGTGGTTTGAAGAGGAGGTGGTTACTCATGGCAATAGATTTGCTGTGAAGCCGGGCATTCATAGGAACACAGCGTAAATGGTATAAGGCCACTACGACCCGTAGAGGGAGTAACATCTAGGACAAGTTACCAGCCTAAGCATCTATGGTATAGGCATCTGTGGTATAAGGCTAAAGTACGCTTTCCGGAGAACCAAGTCCTCGCCAAAGTTGAAGTACTTCAGGCAATCAACAACACGGCCCAAATCTCACCTGCCGACATAGCCGGCACCCGCGATGGCGCGACACTTTTTTTCCAGTGAAAGTGACCTTGAGAAATTGTTCACGACCCCTACACTGGCAGCTCTGCGGGCCACTAACCTTACTCTCAATCCACCACGATGATACATAGCTGGTCAAACGGGTTTTGCCAGGAGGGTCAGCTCATGGATCACGGACCGCGACATCACCGATATCATCACCAGCATCAATTTAGAAAACCCTGACATGACGGTTACCACGGCAAAACTCATCACCAGCGACGAGACCCGGTGCCCGACCTTGAAGATGTCTTTCTCCACAGATGCCGCGGCCGACCTCGCCACAAACTGCGAATTCCGATGCTTCGGAATCACCACACCATCCGACCTAGTGAAGAAAGAACGATACTTGGAGCTGAACAGTTACAGCCCCGCTCCTGTCCCAGGTAAGTCCATTACGGTCTCACCATAGCCGGTGCTACTTGGAACTTTTTGTTCCAAGTAGCTGAATCTTAAACAACAATGGAACTGAAGCAATGCTTCAGGTGTTATCAGTACTCTCACTACACCGACAAGTGCACGTTGCGCGCACCGAAGTGCAGCATATACGCAGAGGACCACCACTACTCTGCCTTCACAACCACCCACGAAAAATGTCTCCTCTGCAACTACCAACATACAGCTGTCTCCCCTGACTGCCCTCGAAGGAAATCAAGATGATGGAAATCTCAGCAAACGCCACACCTCGACCTGACAACCCACCCAAGTCTGCAGCTTAGCCTCAGTTACAAGTACCACTAGGAGTCTACACGACTTGATGAAGTAGATCTGACCAAATGTAATCTAACAAGAAAACTATTCGCATACCTCTTACTTCATTATGCAAATGAATATAAAAAAATAAGAGATAATTGTATCTCTTAATTTCTTGAACAAATATTCAAGAAATGTACATTTCATCCCACCCTTCCCATCAAAGAAGCAAATTAAGGATCAGCCCAAGCTTCGTTTGCAAAGAAAAGTACAACGCCTTAAGCCAGACTCATTCTGCTCACAACACTCATAAACCATATTCACCGATGGTTCCTTACACCGCCCCCTGATTCTGCTGGAGGTGCAGCTGTCTTGACAATGCGGCAAGATAATTATAAGGAGAAACCGCTTAGCCAGTAAGATTATATATAGCACTTGGAATGGATATGCCGACAAAGAGAAAAGACAGAGGAAAGAAATGGTGTCCAACCACTTGAACCATCGGGAATCGAACGCCAACCTGCATGACGTGAGGTCGTCGTTGTAAAGACTAGTGCAAATGATGGCTCGTATTTTGTGTATTGAGTCCTTGTAAGTAAATAGGCCTCTACCCTTCAGACCCAACTACATTATTTGCCATACTCCTTGCGCTTAAATGTGTAAATGACTCAACAATGGACCCATTAATTGTAAGTAATTATGATCCTTTATTGAGCTCAACTCTTTAAGATACAATTGTAACATGTTTATATCTAAAGATAGACTCAGATGCAAACAAATTATTAATGATGGTAAGAAAAGGAGTCAATTTCACGAGGATTCCATCTTCAGACGTATGATAGAACTGGTGAGATAGTTCTAGATACAACGTACATTCAAAGAACTCCAGCAAAACTTTGTAAATATGAGACACAGTGAAATCTACACTAGCTCTTCCCTGTATTATATAACCATACAAATATTCTTACACGTCTATGGATCGAAGAATAAAATCAGCAAACTCCTAGAAGTAACAACTGTTCGGCTTAGACTCGATTATAAATATATCCGGGAGATTACATTATCTACCAGGCAAGACCTGACCAAATGTAAACTGTGCCAGGTGGGGCAGCTCATGGATCACGAGGTTATCATGATGGTTATCACGGATAACCATGATTGTATAATCCGTGATAACACAAATAAAACAAACTGGTATTAAAGCTATTTGTACGCCCTGCATCACCTTAAATCGTTGTTAAGTATTCCAAGTCGAGTACTGTGTGCAGTGCTGCATGTGACTAACCTTTTCACCCGCCGCCCACTAGATGGAGACAGGGTGCATGGTAGGCTAATCAAAGTAATATAACTAGCTAACCAAAAATGTGAATTGTTTGGCTTAAAGCTCTTTATGGACCACTACCTGAACCCATTATAATGATATGATAGTGAAATCACTCGCCCGCAGAGGCTACAATAAACTAACGAAATGAGCGAAAATTATATTTTAATTTCGTTTTGTCTCGTCGTGTTAGGGCCTCTTTAATTGTATCACGATAATGTTACTCTGATAAACTGTGATTATACTGTTGATGTATATGTTAGCAATCTCTGTAACTAGTTCATCAATGCTTAAATAAAAAAAAACTGGGGTTAGGTTTGAACCCAATATGTGGCCGTGAAACCTTTTATACTGTCTTAATAGAACGTCACATTTTAGCGTATACTCTATCTATTGCTAAATATTGTTGTACTAGAGAATGGTAGCGGCTCGCGAAATGGACATGCATACTGTTCCATTTTCTGTTTTGGGTCCTCTGGTAGGTTAGGATAAGGGCACTAGAGTACGACAGTTTCTTGGCGTTAGGAAACCTTAGGAGGACGAGCTCCATCAGCACATGAACTAAACTAAATCAAACTTAAATATATCTTCATACTGGTGGTTTCTAATGCCTAAGATAACTTGGCCATCCTTCTCTATACACATTGAACAAAATTTACATTAGTTACTGTCTGAGAACTGAGGATGCTTGGAAGGCGGGATAGGAACCGATGCTCGACCCTGGAAGCACGTCTAGGTGAGTGTATCTTGGTGAGTACGGTGCCCAATACTGCTTAACTTATGTGGGGAGATTCTCAAGGACATTTTTTGCCCCCCCCCCCCAAGGGCGAGTTTAATGAACAACGTCACTCAGCCCGCGAGTGAACACTCAGCCACAGCAACAGGAGCAACGCCCGCTAAAAGGAAGAACACCCGCTAAAAGGGAGAACACCCGCTAAAAGGAAGAACACCCGCTAAAAGGAAGAACACCCGCTAAAAGGGAGAACACCCGCTAAAAGGAAGAACACCCGCTAAAAGGAAGAACACCCGCTAAAAGGAAGAACACCCGCTAAAAGGAAGAACACCCGCTGAAAGGAAGAACACCCGCTAAAAGGAAGAACACCCGCTGAAAGGAAGAACACCCGCTAAAAGGAAGAACACCCGCTAAAAGGGAGAACACCCGCTAAAAGGGAGAACACCCGCTAAAAGGAAGAACACCCGCTAAAAGGGAGAACACCCGCTAAAAGGGAGAACACCCGCTAAAAGGAAGAACACCCGCTAAAAGGGAGAACACCCGCTAAAAGGGAGAACACCCGCTAAAAGGAAGAACACCCGCTAAAAGGAAGAACACCCGCTAAAAGGGAGAACACCCGCTAAAAGGAAGAACACCCGCTGAAAGGAAGAACACCCGCTGGGGTGTTCATTCTGCCACTTGTACCCAGGCGCAGCTGGGTACAAGTGGCTGGGCCGTTGCTTAACGCTCTCTTAAGTGAATAATTCATTAAACAAGAAAATTGACATAAGGATAAGTCTTTGCTTCTTATTTGATAGTCATAACACCAAGATCCCTTTCAAGATTTGATTTCGTAGCTTCAGTTTGTTAAGCTGATATCTAGCGGGCCTGAATACTTATGAAAATATATACAGAGATATATATATGTTCTTTTCCTTTTGAGTTCAGAACCGTAGATTTTCCATGTTCAAATGTATGCTTGGCGAAGTATCCTTGGCATGAGAAGGCAACTGCTACCCACAAAACAATCAAGATGAAGCTTACCTTTATAAATATCGCTTCAATTACTGCGATAACCGGCTAATGAGATGTTGGGAGGCGGAGGCTGTGATTGGCAGCCTCCACTACCTGCGGACCTCCTCCTCTCACACCAATTCAAACCCTCACTCGGTGGGCTTCCTCTGCTTTATTTCAACCATCTATAACCTCTTGGCTTGATTCTAAACTTCTAGCGGTCTTACAACGGCAGGAAAGGTTCTCGCGAGAGAGTAGACAATGCGATAGTTATATGCGAGGATAGGGTGAGAGAGGGAAGGGGGTTGTAAGAGCGTGCGACACGCGGTTCTCGACGCACCGGCAGCAGCGACCTCCTCCTCACCTGGCGGTTGGGCACATACTGATCTCTGGGAGCCCGACCCTCTCCCTCCCTCCCTCCATCCCCCGTGGCGCCCCGGTCAACATCTCTTTCCAGTCACGGTCAACCTTAGCTTCTATTTATTGGTGTATTTTATCTATCCATTGCACGAAGGTATGATGGATTGTGTCAGTATATATTCTGGTGTATAAATGGTATATTCTTGCAATGCCACTAACAAGTATAAAGCGTTTGACCGACTGTAACCTCTCGCAAAGACTGTGGGTAGCAACAGTGGGGTGTGTACCTTATATAAACTTGCTAATGAAAAAAATATATATTTTCCATATTCTGAAAATTTTAACTTAATGCAATGTTTATTAAATCTTTTCTGAAGTTCTTTGAGCGCAAAGATAAAATTCAAAAGTAAATTTCTGAAACAAAAATAAGACGGAAATAGTTATTATATTTTATAAGAAATAGTTATAAAGAGACCGAATGGTTTCCCCAGAACATTCCTCTCACTCCCGGAGACTTAACGATATTATCATACTCTACCCAAATAAAGTTTGCTACTTCAGGCTAATACAACCCATGTCTTTCTTTAATACCATGTACCCATCCTGCGATAAGGATATTAGATGAACTCATAGCTGCAGCTCTTGATCTGTGATACCTCGTACAGAAGAGGGTAGCTGAAAAATATAACAAAATTAAATCAAATAATTTGCCTTCCAGAATGCAGTCTGGATACCAAGACAATTCGAAATAGGGTGATGAGTCAGCCACCAGAGCTCACCTTAGCTTAACCCAGTCTAACATAACTAAATCTAACCTAGTAAGTACATTAAGCGTGAAAATATAACGAAAAGATGTTTGGTTTAATGTATAGGTAAACTAGTTTATTGTGCTCGGCTCCTCACCACATACCTTTCCAGTGAGTCAGTCCTGGATTAAACATTGAATATAGGCACGTGCCTTAGGGCACCAAGGGAAGAGGGCCATCAAAGGAAAAGGGCATCAAAGGAAAAGGGCATCAAAAGGTAGAGGGGTATCAAAGGAATGAGGGCCACCAAGAGAAAGGGTCACTTCAAAAGTGACCTCTTCACCGTAATCCAATGACCACCGTAATCAATCAAAAAAATATCAACGTAATTCAAAATGGAAATATATTTTCCATTTAAATTTTGGGCCTTTTTTTCCAAAACAGCAAGTTAAGGATCCTCTGGTCCGTTAGGAGGGCAGGAAGTTCTCCTAAGGGTTCAGAACGTCATGAAAACTGTTAATTGAACGTTTCCTCTACTTACCTAACAGCCTAAGCCAGAGGATCCAAAACAGAAAACGGGACAGTACGTCACTTCCATAAGCCCGATTTCAATTTGAATTACGTCGATTTTTACCCTGAGTGCGCATACGAGCGAAAAGCGACGTAATTTGTAAGAGGACGGGTTGCATTTTAATGCGATCATAATTATTTTTTATCTTTATTTGTATTTGTTCTCAACACTTTTTATTCTTTATGCTCAATTAGTATTAAGTTCTAGATATTAATGTTTTTCTTGCCCGAAACGCATTGCGTAATAGTGGCTTTAGGCATTGTATGTACTAGCTCTATCTATATATCAATCCATTAATGTAACATCACTTGTATGTATATACCTTACCTGAATAAACATATTTATTTATTTATTTATTTATTTATATATTAAACAAATCACTTAATTTCGTACACCAAGCTCGACAAAATCATCAGGAAAATTGGAGGACCTTCGACAAGTCACCGGCTTCCTGTCCTCGTCGAGGTCACTGGAGACAATGACCCTCGGGTAACAGGTAAATATTAAGATGCCTTATCAAAAGCCTGTAAGTTACTTACGTTTTCTATGTTTCATATTTGATAATCATTAAAAACTATTTAGGAGTAAACTAAAGTAAAATAACTAAATAAAGCTTAATGCACGTAAAACCAATTTAATAATAATAATAATAATAATAATAATAATAATAATAATAATAATAATAATAATAATAATAATAATAATAATAATAATGATTTATTCATACAATAGATAATACATTGGAAATGTCAAAGTGGTTAGATAGTAGGTAAAGTAACTGTTTGTTATATATATATATATAAGACACTAATTCAAAAGTAAAAAAAAAAGTACCTACAGTCATTTTATCCTCATAGTTTCCTGTCTAGTCCTTTAAACTCGCACTGGGTGTCTTGTGCTACCCACTCCCCCATTATATGTGCCTAAGCCATATAACTTCATCACTGTTATCATTGCTATCTTCTTATATCATGGTCGCTATATTGAACGCTATTTTACTACAATATACCAAGAATTAATCCACAAATTATGCTACAAGGTACCTGCTGATAATCATCAAATTTTACTATAATGTACCTACTAATCTTTAAAATTTACTATAATGTACCTACTAATCTTTAAAATTTACTATAATGTACCTACTAATCTTTAAATTTTACTATAATGTACCTACTAATCTTTAAATTTTACTATAATATACCTACTAATCTTCTTCAAATTTTGTACAATGTACCTGCTAACATTTTTCAATTTTGCTAGAAATTACCGACTTAAAATTATCTACTAGATTAAGGACCTGTCCGAAACGTTATGCGTATTAGTGGCTTTACAAGAATGTACAAACATCAAAGCTATGTACTCTCATAAACCCAATGTACCTCCTTATATATATATATATATATATATATATATATATATATATATATATATATATATATATATATATATATATATATATATATATACATTAGTATATTTTGATAGTCTTTCTTGTAAACATATGTTGTTGTTGTCTTTCTTTTCGGTCATATTCAACAATATTATATATATATATATATATATATATATATATATATATATATATATATATATATATATATATATATATATATGTCGTACCTAGTAGCCAGAACGCACTTCTCAGCCTACTATGCAAGGCCCGATTTGCCTAATAAGTCAAGTTTTCATGAATTAATTGTTTTTCGACTACCTAACCTACCTAACCTAACCTAACCTAACTTTTTCGGCTACCTAACCTAACCTAACCTATAAAGATAGGTTAGGTTAGGTTAGGTAGGGTTGGTTAGGTTCGGTCATATATCTACGTTAATTTTAACTCCAATAAAAAAAATTTGACCTTATACATAATGAAATTGGTAGCTTTATCATTTTATAAGAAAAAAATTTGAGAAAATATTATTAATTCAGGAAAACTTGGCTTATTAGGCAAATCGGGCCTTCCATAGTAGGCCAAAAAGTGCGTTCTGGCTACAAGGTACGACATATATATATATATATATATATATATATATATATATATATATATGTCGTACTTCTCAGTACGCACTTCTGCGTACGTTCGTTCGCAGTTCTGTGGTACGAACGAAAAGTGCGTTCTGGCTACTAGGTACGACATATATGTATATATATATATATATATATATATATATATATATATATATATATATATATATGTCGTACTTCTCAGAACGCACTTCTCAGCCTACTATGCAAGGCCCGATTTGCCCAATAAGCCCAGTTTTCATGAATTAATAGTATTTCGACTACCTAACCTAACCTAACCTAACTTTTTCGGCTACCTAACATAACCTAACCTAGAAAGATAGGTTAGGTAGGGTTGGTTAGGTTCGGTCATATATCTAAGTTAATTTTAACTCCAATAAAAAAAAATTGGCTTCATACATAATGAAATGGTTAGCTTTATCATTTCATGAGAAAAAAATTAGAGAAAATATATTAATTCAGGAAAACTCGGCTTATTAGGCAAATCGGGCCTTGCATAGTAGGCTGAGAAGTGCGTTCTGGCTACTAGGTACGACATATATATATATAATCTAATAATATATATATATATATATATATATATATATATATATATATATATATATATATATATATATATATATATATATATATATATATATATATATATATATAGTTAAGCACAGTTTTTGGGGTATAGTATAAATTGCAGCCCATCTTCATCAACAAAGGCCAGAAGTGATTATATGCAGCCACACTACACCAACTTGTCCTCAGGCCAGACTCGTTAAAGGTGCGACCATCCCGCTATTAAGACGCATTCATCAATTTTACATATTGTGCATTAAAAATAAGTTTGTTTTCGTAATGCTTCGGCCACGTACTTCATATACAAATAATCGCCAACAGAGCCTAAACACCTAACCTAACGTAAACTTAACTATGCAAAAAATATATAATAAAATTAACTTATATAAGAATAAACTTATTTTTAATACACGTGCATTGTGTTAAAATTGATGAAAGCGTCTTGAGGATTGGTCGTCTCTGCCCCCCCCCCCCTCCCAAAGCCCCTCAGCCCCTCTTCCTCTCACTTCCCCTCTCTCAAAAAAATGTATTATCAAGATGGACTATCTTGATAATATCAAAATATACAGAATATGAACAAGAGGTAAGCATTTTTACCCCAAAAGGTACCAACAGTTATTCCACAGAAAACGGGTAATTGGATTATACACTAAGGTAAAAAATAACAAAAATTGTGTGAGCAAAGCTTGATTGGTCCCCATCTAAGGTCGACTATGCCTAGGCCTCTCTCATCCACTCTTCAATGTCTCCCTCCACAGATTGATTGATTGATGAAGATTAAGTCACCCAAAAGGTGGCACGGGCATGAATAGCCCGTAAGTGGTGGCCCTTTGGAGCCATTACCAGTATCAATAGCTGATACTGGAGATCTGTGGAGGTGCGACTGCACCCTACGGAGAGGTCATGACCTCTTTCCTCCACATCAACCTTCCCCGTTAAATTATCAAGACCTGATAACTTTTTCCAGAACCCATCCCTAAAACCTGATAACTTAACTGGTTCCAGTACCTGGCCCCAAGCCTGAGAACCTAAATGTCTCAGAAGCCAGATGTCGGAACCTGACATCTGGCTCCGGGCCTAAAACCTCCAACATATATTCTACGTTAAGGCGGGTCCGGGCGCCGGCAACAACATTACAAGATGAGGAATGTTTACAAACAGGAGTGACATCCGACAGTCGGCCGGCGCCCACCAGGTGAAGGCTCCGTGGCTAGCGGCGCCCGCACCTGCAGGCGGCTAGCAGCGCCACACCTAGGGGCAAGTGACGCCCTTACTTGGCGGATTGCGATGCCTTTACCGGGCGACTATGAGCATCACACCTGGCGGCAAATGACACCTTCATCAAGCGGATAGCAGCGTCCTCACCTAGCGGCTAGTAGAGCCCTCACCTGGCGGTTAGTAATGTCCTCACCTGAAGGAAAAGAACACCCTCACCTGACGGAGAACAACGCCCTCACCTGGCGGCTAGTAATGTCCTCACTTGAAGGAAAGGAACCCCCTAACCTGACGAGAGAGCAGTGCCTTCACCTGGTGGCTAGTGACACCCTAACTTGGTGGCTGATGGCGTCCTCATCTGGAGGCTGGTGGTGTCCCTCACGAGGCGGCTAACGACACCCCCTCACCTAGCAGGCAAGGTTAGAGGTCAGACGTTTGAGGTTAGCCTCACTCAACTTTGCAGGGTGAATAGTGGAAGAGGTGGGGAGAGGGGTTTACGGGGCTGTCATAGGCGAGTCGGGGTCGGCCTCATTGCCCACCTTTAAGAGAGGTTGGGTCCCATTGCGACCCACACAACCCCAATGAAGTTTGATATGATTATTTTCGAGTCTTTTTGCTGTTTGTAATATTATGTCGGATTTGTATTCTGGGCCAAGCTCGACAACGCCATTAAATGTGTTCCACTTTAATGACACAACCTTATGTAGTCGACCTGGTGCCCGGGTCGACCCGGGCTTCCTAACTCCCCTTATGTATACATAAGGGGGATACACCTCGGGTTGAGTAAAAATGTGGATTTATAGTTAATGGAGGGTGTCATTTTTAAACACGGCCGCCAACGCTCACCAGACCCACCTGGCAATGGTTCGCTATCCAAGTCTATTCACATCCTCAGTCTCCGCGAGTGTGCCAGATATGGTGTTTTTATCATAAAGTGTACAACTGTTATGTAGTTTTGGGTTATGAAGCCCACGAATTGTGACTCATGCATGATCCGTCCTCTCTAAGGACATAATCACCTAAGTGTGCTAGCAGGGGTTGAGCCTGAGCTCTTTAGCCCCTCCTTTCAACCCTTGAATCAACTAGTGAAGAGATTTCAGAGCCTAATGGACTCTGTCATGTTTACATTTGAAGCTGTGCACGGAGTCTGCCTCCACCACTGCATTTCCTAATGCATTCCATTTGTCTAATTTTCTAACACTGCCAAAATCATTTTTAAGATGTGTGTGGCTCATTTTGGCTGCACACAGTCATGATCCGGGTATGTGATATCGCATTAATTATGTTGTTTGCTTAACATAAAGTCGACTATGCTACGCAATTTACGTTTGTGTTGAATTAAATGTCTTATATTTGTGTTGGTGTACCATACATCACAACACAACCTCAGGTTATGCTCCTCCCAGTTGTGGCCGACCTCACCTGATACATTCACAAATTTTAACATATTGTGTAACAAAATAAAAATTCTCAAGTATAAAATAAAATTTATATAATAATTTTGTGTATAGTTTGGCCTAGCATAGGTTATATTAGGTGATTTGGTTCTGTTGGCGATTATTTGTACTTTGAATACGTTTGAGAAGCACTTAGAGATGTGCTATTCCGATGTGTTAGAGACTATGAGTCTCTAACTCATCTCAGTGCAGTCTGCTCTCTTGAGTTCCCACAACAGGCAAAATTCGGGGTACTAAAACGCGCGTGTCCAGTACAGCAATCTAATTTAACAAAGCAACGCATAGAAAACGTGGATGTTTGTGAGCCGCTACTTCAATTCTCACAGTACCCCGCACTGAGCCCTCAGGATAATCCTTGAGTGTCCTCGTACCACAAAGATACTTAACCTGAGAAAGGAACTTAACGTTCCAAGCGTCGTTGGTCGTGTTACTGACATTAGCGGTCAAATTGGTATAAAAATGCTTAGTGATAGCTCATCCTAACCTTTGCACAGAAGCTCTCCAGAATTTCTTTATTGAAGGTCAACATTGTTCCAAATGGATAACTAAAACTGGAACTGAACTCAGTATATATCAGCTTTATCATTTGTACCAAGAGAGAGACAACAACGGCACTTTCCTGCATCGTTGTAGATTACACCCTTTCCAATTTTAATCCCTCCCTTTCCATCCAAGAAGCAAATTAGAGATCAGCCCAAACTTCGTCTTGAGGCTAAGCTCAACGCCTTAAGGCGTATTGATGCTCTGTCCACAGAGCATTCTCTCTCTCTCAAATCACATACACTGATGGTTCCCTACACCGCCCCACGGGTGCAGCTGGAAGTGCAGTTATTCTGACAATGGGCGAGGGCTTATATTTTGAGTCCGCAAAAACAACTGGGCCTCTTCCCTTCAGAAAGAATTATTGGCCTTGCTCCTTGCACTGAAATGTGTACGTGTCCAGACTTGATACATTAATTGTAAGTGACTTTATCATCCTTAATTGCTCTCAACTCTTTAAGACATAACTGTAACATGCTCGTGTCTGAAGCTAGACACAATTATAACAAAATTATTAATGATGGTAACAGAGTCCATCTCATGTGGACTCTATCTCATGTTGGTTTCCGAATGCATGATAGAGCTGATGAATTAGCCAAAGAATCTGCCTTTAAAGGATAATAATAAATAAATTATTTATAATTTAATGCATAATAAATGAACTAAACTAAAAAACTGTGGTTAACTTGTGAGGGGAGCCGGTCGGCCGAGTGGACAGCACACTGGGCTTGTGATTCTGTGGTTCCGGGTTCGATCCCGGACGCCGGCGAGAAACAATGGGCAGATTTTCTTTCACCCTATGCCCTTGTTACCTAGCAGTAAAATAGGTGCCTAGGTGTTAGTCAGCCGTCACGGGCTGCTTCCTGGGGATGGAGGCCTGGTCGACGACCGGGCCGCGGGGACACTAAAGCCCCGAAATCATCTCAAGATAACCTGTCCGTTGGGGGACCAGAGCGGACACAATGCGGGGTATCATTTGAGAGCATATTAAAAATTCTCACTCCCAAACTTTCGCCAAATTAACTTTAAGAGTTAATTAATTATATCTTTGTCCATTAGGACAGGAAGCGTGTTGTCTTATCAAGGTGCCCTTCTAGGCTAACTATACTGACATTCCGAAGGATGCAACTCATGTCAGTTGCTTTAGACCTCTGAACCTATTTTATGCTAGATGAATAGAGTCATCAGATGAAAGGAAACGTCCCCCCCCCCACCCAACCACCCGGAATCCTCGGTTGTGAGCCGAAGACATGGACCACTACGCTACAGGACCCCATGTACCTGGATGGGGTTCTGGGAGTTCTACTCCCCAAGCCCGGCCCGAGGTCAGGCTTTGGGAGTAAGCTTGTGAGAGCTTGGTCCACCAGGCTGTTGCTTTGAGCGGCACGTAGGTCCACACATCCACCCCAGCTCGGTTGGTCCGGCATTTCTTGAAGAAAACTAGATAGTTTTCTCTTGAAGGTGTCCACATTTGAGAAAATGCGTCATGCGGATTGTTAGCGGGTAGATGGTTTCCTGTCGGTGACAAATCATCTCCTGTGTTCTGTCCTACATTGTGGCTTGTTGAGCTTGAAGCTGTTGCCCCTTGTATGTGTTATGTTAAATCTTTTAAAGAAGGGGTCTGGATTAATATCCTCCAACTCGTTCAGTACTTTGAAAGTTTCGATGAGATCAGTCCTGTCATTTCTGGTTTGTAGTGTTGTTTGTCCTGTAGCCCTCAACCGTTCATGAATATACTAAATACAAAATCCTTACGCACATTCACGTGTACTCTAAACTGAACAGCAACCTTAGCAAATTTGCAGGCAATGCAAATGTAGAATGGGAAATGAATTTAGTTGCAAAGCTCCAGGTACCTCATGCCGGCGGGTTTGCATGGTCTAATAGCTGGACATTCGGTGATGTAGTGTGTGAGGTCATGGCCCAATTCCTGCTCAGAGTATGCAGTTAGAGCGCTCGGGATTGGGAGATTCGTCACCTGTAATCAATTACCACAGGTAACGGTAACCCAACTTGATCCTGGCAACCACTGCTTTTTTTTTTAATAACACATTTAGGTACATAATTTTTTTTTAACTTTCAAGTGAAGGAATCTAGGGACTCGGCCAGCCACCTTTCACTGATTTCGTAAGAGAGGGGAAGTTCACTGTTCAGCCCGTCGTCCTAAGGTTTCCCACCGTCAAGAAAACGGTCAAATTAAACTGTCCTCTCTAACCTATCAGAGGACCCAAAACAGAACACGGGACAGTACGTCTCTTTCGCAAGCCGCTTCCATTTTCTAGTACGACAATTTTTGTCCATATTTACCTAAGGGCCACTAATACTAGTGACCTTGACGAGGACAGGAAACCGGTGGCTCGTCAAAGGTCCTCCCCATTTGCCCTGATAATCTTTTCCAGCTATATTTTAAAACCCAGCCTAGTTTTAGCGTTTTCGACTTCGGCGGGTAGGCGGTTGCACGGGTTTACAACCCTATGGATGAAAAAGCATCTCCTCTTTTCTGTCCTACATTGTGGATTGTTGAGCTTGAACCTGTTGCTTCTCGTTCTCCTCCTTATGTAACGCATACGATCGAAATGCGACGTTCTTTGTAAGAGAACAGGCTGCACTGTTTTGCCTTATTTGCTCTTAGTAGATCCCATAGGACCGACCCCAACTAGCCTATGTCAATCCCGTACTCTAGACCATTTCCCTGCAAAGTGGGTAAGGCTAGCCTCAGGCGTTTGACCTCCAACTTTGGAAAGCCAGACAGACAGACAGACAGACATTCTCATACCCAAAATTAAGCTGTTCGCTAGTGCAGACTATAGAAGACTTAGACTCACATCCTATGCATGATCTACCATCCGGCCCGTGAGATTAGGGTATTACCTGAAATTACCTGAGGGGCCACTATATCTCTAGTGGCCTCGATGAGGACAGGACGTCGGTGGCTGTCTAAGGCACTCTATTTGCCCTGATGATTTTATCTAGGTGGAGTTCGAATTGTAGCAGTGTTTTGACATTTACGGCTTTGGCGGATATACAACGGTGAATATTGTACACTGGTGAATATTGTACACTGGTGAATATTATAAAGCGGTGAATATTATACAACGGTGAATATTATACAGCGGTATTATACTGCGGGGTATATTATATATCGATGAATATTATACAGTGCTTAATATTATACAACAGTGAATATCATACAGCGGTGAATATTATACATCGGTGAATATTATACAGTTGTGAAATATGAACTTATTATCTCTTGACATAGGACAATCCCACGTATATAATAAAGTAGCAGCAGACCCCATACAGTGCATCTAAAGATATTAATTTAATAACAATATAAATATCCATCATACGTACTCTCTGTAATTAACTTCTCATAAAGCTTAAATTAAAGAGCTCGGTAGCTGCACAATACTAGAGTTATGTATCCAGGTTTGTTAATTAATTATTTGTTGTATATAGTTATATAATTTTTAACAAATATATCGTTTTACACGCATTCAGGCACTTCAATAATTTATTGTACAATATTATTTATTATATTTATGTTTTCCGCAGAGGAATATGTGCAAACATGACCAGCAGCATGTCCCTGCAAAATAAACGGCCTCGAATAATACAAGAATAATACAGTAAGCTATTATATAATACAGTGGGCCAGGGCGCGCGCGATTTCATCATAAGTAAAAACGAGTCAACCCGAGTTGGTGCAAAATGGCCTCTACAGGTAGTGACTGTGGGTCGCCCTGCACCTAAACCGCGGGCCTGTTTCCTGCCTCCTACACCCACCCTGGGGAACATGTACAGTGTGGTGAGTGAGAGTGGCTCTCATTCTGGCACACCTGGCCATCTTGGCCTCCTTTGGCGCCTCCCCCACATTACTGCCACAAGGGGAGTGCCATTCACTGGACTGCCAGGGACAGCCCATTTCCTTTGGCTGTGCGTGTGTGTGTGTGTTATCCGTTTCCTGCCATTTTATCGCTTTTTTCAGAAGCAGGCGAGATAAAAATGGTGTTATGTGCATGTTACACAGCCTGGCACTGGTGCCATCCGTGACGTGTTAGGTAACTTTGGGTGGGAAGGACGAGGGGGTCACTTCATGTTCAGTGTTCTACAGTGGTAGTGAACAAGTGTTGTGGTGTTCTGGTTAGTGTTCACCGTGTTTTAGCAGACTATTGTGTGTGTGTGTGTTGAGATAAAGCATATTGTTAACAAAGCAATAGTCAGCAAGGACTCTGCTACCGGCACCCCTATAGTGTCAGCCTTTACTAAATACAGTTTGATTGTACTTAAATTTTGCCAGATCTTCATGGTAAAAGTTTACACAGGAATTTTAAAGTGTTTTGCTTCAGTATTCACAATATCCAGTGAGTATCTAGTGAGGAAGACTCATTTCCGCTGCACACAACTTCTACAGCCGTGGTCGAGCCCCTAGATAGGTAACTTTGCACGCAAGATGGTTCACCATCAGGTAATAAAACCAAATCGAACCCAGCTTGCCTGTACGCAATCCAACGTGAGTTTATCCGAGTTTACCTAAGGTCTTCTATCTCTCTAGTGACCTTGACAAGGTCTGGAAGCCAGTGGCTTGTCAAAGGCCCTCCCCCTCTCCCATTTATTCTCATAATTTTCTTGATCCAGATTTTGAAATTCGGCAGTGGTTTGGCATTAATGGCTTCGGCGGGTAGACTATTCCATGGGTTTATAACCGAGTGAAAAAAGCATCTGTTTTCTGTTCTATATTGTGGTTTGTTGAGCTTGAAACCATTCAAGTATGTTTGAGACAAGAAAAAATATATCTCAAAGGGATAGAGTAGCTTAGGCTATTTCTACCCCCTTGAAACCATTGTTATTTGTTTGTGTTACATCTGACCCTTGAAGTTGTCTGCGTCAACATCCTCCAAATTGTTAAACATTATAAAAGTTTCATTAAGATCAGCCCGTCGTGTCTGGTTTGTGGTGGTGTTAGCCCTGCAACCCTCATTAATTCCTGGTATGAGAGTCGAATACTGTAACATAACCTAACCAAACTCGGCCTAACCTTCTTGATAGTAGGTGCAGTTTGCATGAAGGGTTTGTCCTCCCGATGACTGCATAACCTAATGATATACAATATAAAATTTTATCAATCGGGAAAACAAACTATGACCAAGTGCCCATTAATGATTTGAATGTACTATACAGTATAAAGTTGGAGCAAGAATATATACAGTACAGAGTAACTTCCATGGTGTGTAAGTTGTGTGCTGCTACCTTAAGCTTGCGAATGTAAGGTCCTGTAGCAAAGTGGCCAGTGCAGAAAGTTCACAACTGGAAGTTCCCTGGTTCAGGTCCTGCAGTAGGACAGATATTTGGGCAAGTCTCCTTTCACCTGATGCCTCTGTTCGTTTAGCAGTAAATTGGTACACAGGAGTTTGGCAACTGTTGTGGTTTGCATCCTATGGTAGGTCTGTTGTTGGCCTAGAGAGACATTAATGAGCTTTACTGGATTCTTTTTCCCAACACAGGGGAACCATTATTATGTACACACTGCCAATCCTGGTAATTGCTCAAGTTTTTAATAACTTAGTTTTATATTATTGGTGAAAATATTTTAATAATTAAAATCTTGAGTATTGTGTAGTTTATAAATATGAAATGTAATTAATAATAATTTATTGCATTTAGGAACAGGCAAACAGTGTATATATATTGTATGCTAGGCTTGTATCAAGGTAACCCAAAGGTCAAACTACTGATTCCCCAGGATTCAACTCCACAAGCTGACCAACTCCCGAGTACTTATTTACTGATAGGTGCGAATTTACGGGCTATTCATGCCCGTGCCACCTCTTGGGTGGCTTAATCTTTATCAATCAATCAGTTGATAGGTGCAAGAATAAAACCAACTGTACTGTGAGACCCTATTTAAGGGTATTGGAGATAGGAGGCAGGTATTGCAATATTTCTTATTTCAGTATATTTTGGGAACTACATTACATATGACATGTTCAGATTTTTTGCTATGCACTGGTGCACATCCCCCCCCCCCCCAATGTCCACTGACTGGCGATCTTGCTATCTACTGTACTGTATATCTGAATTTAGGGAAGAGTTACTTCACCCAGTATTTATTTATTTAAGGCACTCTATGAGCCACACAGTGATCTAGCTGAAAGCTGTTCCTAAGAATTGTTTGTATACCTTTTCTACAGAATTTTAATATATATGAGGTACAGGTATTCATTTTTTTTTTTCAGAAACACATACTGCAGATACTTTATAGAAAAATTTGTTGGATGATCAGTAGAAACTAATTACCAGAATGGTATCCAGTAGTGGAGGTCCAGAAGGGGGAACAGGGAAGGATGGACGGGAAGTTATGGAGGAGGAAGAAGCTATTAGACTGTCACTTACCCCTCACTTACATGCCTTCATGTTGGCCTCTCACCGGCGCAACTCCTGCTGCCCCATGCTTTTTGAGCGAGCTGCCTCTACCTGGTGGGATCCCAGGTATGGTATTACTAGTTACAGTACTAGTTAATTTACTCTAATAATGCAGTTTTGGCCACATTTCTAAAGTGACTAAGTCATTTTTCCGTACGTTAAATTACTGCCTAGGCAATGTAGGAAAAGGGGCTGAAGAATATTCAGAAATATAATTCATATCTATTATATACAGAAATATAATTCATAAATCATAAAATATATCTGGCACTTAATAGTACCATTCATATTAAGTAACATCAGGGGAAAACAAATACCACCACTCACAAGCAAATGTCTATAGGAATAAAAAGTACAGTACAGTACTCTATAGTATTTAAATAATTTTGTAGGTTTGGCAGAAAAGAATTCCACACAGGTTTACAAAAGCTACTATAATTATTAATCATTCACAAATATATTGCTTTTCTGTGTTTACATGAATACCATATTTCTAATTTATTTTCTGATTTTTTTTTATAGCTTTTCTCTTCGTTACCTAAAACATTTACCTGCACTCTTTTAATCACTCATTATTCATTCATATAACATGCTCACAACTGCAAAGGGGTAGTCTTACATCCAAAGTATTTAAACTTGTCAAATTTTAATAATTCCCTATACACATTCATTTTGTATCTATTAATTATTGATATTTCTTGTATACACTGGCAGCCATTATTTCATAAGATCTAGTTCAGTCTTTCTTGTCTTTCTTGCCTAATGCACACCTTTGACCATTCTCATAAATCCATACAATACCCACAAAGTAACTATGGGTATATAATACACCCTTGACATATTCCTGCATATAATAAAATTGGTAAGTCAGGACATCACTAGATTGCATGCATGCACACATGCATTGGGCTAATGCGTATATCTGGACCTAAAAAAAAAAAAAAAAAAATGTGAATGGAAGATTTCTGGCAGTATACAAAACATTTTCTGACAGAAAAATGAGGGCAGTAATCAGAGGCAATATATCAGGCCAGAGAAATGTTACTAGTGGAGTACCACAGGATTCAGTTTTAGCACCAGTAATGTTCATTGTGAAATATAAATAATGCAAATTGAGATCATGCAACTTTAATAACTTTATTTTTTTTTTCAGATTTGACAGTGACATTCTTGAAGGACAATACCAACAGTCATCATTACCAACACTTACTCTTCGGTTTCAATATGCATTAATTTACATAATGATGAGCACCATTACCTGGGCATTGTACTGGGTGATCTTACGCACTTCGCACTGGCCCTCATGCTTTGCTGTTGCCCTAACACTTGCTGTTGCCTCCATCTCACAACTTGTATATACTCGATCAGAGAGCTATAAGGTTTGTATTTACCTCTCATTACAGTTGATTATTACGTATGTATGTATGTATGTGCACATACCCATTCACAACACTGATTAAACATGCACTAGACACACACACACATGCATACATTGCAGGCACATGCACACACCAACTAGGGCAGCCGTGTGAGAGATGATTTCACACAAATGGGAAACGTGTTGGAAATTTTCAGAACATCAGTTATGTGGTTCCATTGAGTCAAACCAATGGTACAGTAGGTAGCAGATCAACCAGATAAGATGTTCTTGCGGATAAGATGTTCAGCTGGAGTTGAAAATGTCTAGCACAATTCAGTTCAGGGAAATAAGTATCATATATGGTACAGTAATAATAGACTGGCATACAGATGCCTTGCATGTGATGTGTAGTCACATGTTTAATATGAACTTGCTGTGGAAGGTGATGGTGGCTGTGTTCATATCAAGTATACATTGTATGCTCTGAATGATTTTTGTTTGTGGTTCTAACATTGGTGATTGCAATTGTTTGACATTGGACGAAAAGTACTTTCGAACACTATAATATCTTGGCTTTTTGGTTATTACTTTACTATCTCCTTTGTGAAGTGGAGCTATGTTAGCAGCTTTTAGTGTCAATGAGATGTCGCCACCTTTCTAGGGTTTTTCCTCGTACTGAATATCCTATATAATATGGCCTGTATTAATTAAAAGTCTTCTCAAAAAGATTTCTCTTCTATTTAGGTACTTATTTTGTACCTTTTTAAATTCTTTTTATTGAATGGAACATGGACTTGAAACTTGCTGTGCTAGTGAAATGAACCTTGTTTGAATCCTGGGCAACATTTCTTCACTCCATTTGTCCTTGTGCACTTGGCAGTAATTGGGAATATGGATGTGAATAAACTGAAGGATTGTATTCTTGGTAAAACCTATAGGGTCAGGTTTAAAACAAGCTGTAGTAGGACAAGCTCATATCCAGCAAAAATATAGCTCAAAAAGTTTCTGTTCTCATTTGTGTGTTCTGAAGGGTAGGTATAAAACACACACACACACACACACACACACACACACACACACATGTAGCTCACTAGGCACCAACACACGCCTTGTCCATCCTGCTGTTACTTCATTTCAAATCTTCATTTGTGTACTAACCATTCACTCCACAGTGCTTGAATGTGTGTGTTTGTTTTAACAATAATGAAATTGTTATTAGGTGCAGATAAGGTAGCAAGTGCATACACTTGCTACCTTGGCACTTGGCATACAGTTGGGCTAATCTTAGACAAGTAGATGTTCTGTAGCAAGTGCATACACTTGCTACAGTTAGCACTTGGTAGCAAGGGCTAATCTTAGACAAGTAGATGTTCATTAAGTTTTTTCATGAGTTTTTAGGGTGCATGGTAAATTGTCCCATGTGGCTATCATTCTTATTCCATTGTGTTATGTCTGTGAAGTTGATATGAATGATACTATCCATTTAAGCTATGATTGTCCTTTTAACAGAGTCATCAGGTAGTTGTGTCTGTAGTCATGTCCGTATCCCTGATGTTGGTGAGCCTTTTGCCATATTCACTACATCAGTCATCCTCCGAGATGATTCCTGATCTCTCGGAAGTGGCAATGTTTGCCATTTGCATTGAAGTAAGTACTGTATATAATACTTTTTGTGCTTTATATTCTAGTCTTTAAGGCAAATATTTGCTCTGCAGACTTGTAATAAATTATGGAGGAGGATAAATTATGGAAAAATTATGGATTAATTTTGTTCAGGGTGTTGATACAAATGGATGCTAGTGCTTTACACAATTGCAGTGAAAATTAGCGAACTCTTGACAAGTAAATTGTCTTAATTATGCCACATATATATACTGTTCATGTACAGGAATTAAGAGATCTATCAAAGTAAGAATATTACACGGTGTAAATCCAGTATATGATTAAGGGATTGGAGTACATCAGGTTTGATGTATGCAAAGGATTCAGTTCTTTGTACCTGAGAATGATGAAGATTTATGTAGGTAAGTTTAAACTTTTATTGATACGTGTATAAGAGATGGCTGCTAAAAGTGAATATGGACCAAAATATGTTACTGTGGTGGAGAGAGAGAAGGCAATGTTGATTATGAGATGTGTAAAAGAAATAATATTATATAGTTAATTGTCCTAATGTATTGTTGGAAAAAAATTGGAATCTGTGCATCAAATTTGAGAGAAGAGTGAGTCAGAGAAGGAAAGTAGCTTCACCTGACTAGCTGCTACAGTGTAACTGTTGGCTAGAGTAGATCATTTGTAGCTAGAGATCATTGTAGGATCAAAGAACCAGAGGTATGTGTGTGTTAGATTGAGTTTTTCCCTGCTGCTGTCTGTCACTAAGAAAGTACATATACAAATGCACAGAATTGCACATTAATCCCTTCTACTCGTGACTTATCACTCGAGCTGGCCAACATTATATCAATTGATAGCCCTTCTTAACATTAAGACTTGTCATGCATGGCATGGGATTTATTGTCAGTAGGAGAACCAGAGCAGAGTTTGGAGGCAGGCCACTTTTCTGCTGTTTGACCCTCTACCAGGTGACCATCAACATGGGTGCCACTTTTAGGGTGGGCCAGATGGAGTTTCACCGTTTGTTCCAAGAGAATATGCAACTGAGCTAAGCATTCCACTTCAACTGATTTTTCAGGCATCCCTGTGTACAGGATTCCTAGCAGATGTATGGAAAAAAGCTAACATAGTTCCAATCTATAAAAGTGGCAGCAGGGAAGACCTCCTCCCCCCCCCCTTTTCCCTCAGTTATAGATCAGTATCATTGACAAGTGTAATAGTCAAAATATTGGAAAAAATAATGAAAACTAAATGATTGACTAGGGAAACAACCTGGCTACTTCCATTAGGATTCAACGCCACAAGTTGTCTTGCAACACATTCTGTGCTTGTGTTCCTAATGCAAGTGCAATCAAAATAAACAGTTTCATATCTGGCAACCAGTTATGCTTTGAGACTGGCAGTCTTTCTCTGGTACACCAGTGTATACCACTGGCTGTACCAGTGGTACACACTGTGTACCATAAGCATAAGATACATAAGCCACACTGTGTACATAAGGCATTACCTTTAAAATTAAAATGTTGAAATTTTCTTGTCTATCGGCACCGCAGTCTCTCTTATCACAATTACTGTACCAGATACAGTACCGTCTAGCATCATGAAATCTACATCTTTATTTCTTATTTCCTTTGCCCCTTCCAGATTGGTGAAGCCAGTTCCATCCACAACTTTAAAATGAAATATGAGGAAAAACATTAGAGTTGAGATGGGTAAAGGTAATTAGCACACCAGGTATGACTGGCTAAGAGGAGGGGGACATGAAGAGTTAGACCTCTCTTTCTTTGTAGTCACTGATGGGTAAACACCAATAGGTAACCACCAATCTTTACTCATAACCCTCCCTTGTCCCTGTATTACAGCACCCTATAATTATAGCACAATGTGTGTGTGTGTGTGTGTGTACTTATTACACCACTTTGTTCTTGTCCCCAAGATTTGCCAGCCTGGTGATGCCTTTCTTGATTAGCTTCATGTTATCAATTCACATACTGTATATAGTTGTACGTGTGCATAAACCTCCGAGTGATTTTCAGTTGAATGAGTAAAATTGAGTTGTATGTGAATAACTTTTTGACAGGTATATAAATTTGGATGGATCATCTTGTTACTTGAAAAGTATCAACATTAGTAGACATTGATGTGCAATTTTTTTTATATAGGGCTGAAGGCCTGGGGCCAGATTCACGAAGCAGTTACGCAAGTACTTACGAACCTGTACATCTTTTCTCTATCTTTGGCAGCTTTATTTACAATTATTAAACAATTAATGAGCTCCGAAGCACCAGGAGGCTGTTTATAACAATAACAACAGTTGATTGGCCAATACGCTTGTAAACTGTTTATTAAATGTGACCAAAGCCGCCAAAGATTGAGGAAAGACATACAGGTTCGTAAGTGCTTGCGTAACTGTTTCGTGAATCTGGCTCCCAGGTCATTCGTTACATACATATTTTAGATTGAACTTTCTAAAAGGCTTTATGCACTTCATCTTTCTTGTTTTAGATTTTACTTATTTTTACAATGTTAATGGTAAACGTATCTTGTGTCTTAAGGAGTAAAGAATTCTGCAAAATAATGATGTTGAAACTCTCTCTAAACACCCATAGGTATTGCTCCTCATCTACACAGTCATTCCCCTGCCACTGTATCTGACTGTGACTGTGACAACTCTGTACTCAATTACTTTTGAGTTCATTAATGGATTCATCGTCGATCATAAGGCAATTCTGATAGGTGTCAGAATAGGCCTGCACATCTGCATCCACCTAATTGGTGCACACATTATGATAATGACTCAGGTGAGACAATTTTTATACACAGAATTTCTACAATAAGATTTGGTATGGGATTACATACTTTCATTATATCATTTTATTTATGTAGTATGTGTCCCTATAATGTAAAGGGGCATTGTTTTTTTAAAGTTTTTATACAGGTTTGGCCCCCTTTATAGGCATAGGGAAGTCAACAGATATTGTTTGTTAAACATACAAGCTATTCGTGTACTTGTGCTTTTGATATCTGCATTGGTATATTTATTTATATTCATATAAAAGTCTACATCCATTTCTATCCATGAGATATATCTTGAAAAATTCTGCAGTTGTTTTGATATATTTATTCATTATTGTATGTGTCTCGGACATGTAATACTCGGTACCAATGACCTTGCAGTTATATACAGGGAAATAACAGTACAGTACAATCAGGCTCGGGTACATATTATACACTTTTGCCTTTGCAAAATGTAGGGGCCTGATAGCTGAGTGGACAGCGCTTCGGATTCGTAGTCCTGAGGTTCCGGGTTCGATCCCCGATGGAGGCGGAAACAAATGGGCAGAGTTTCTTTCGCCCTGGTGCTCCTGTTCATCTAGCAGTAAATAGATACCTGGGAGTTAGACAGCTGCTACAGGCTGCTTTCTGGGTGGGGGTGACAAAAAGGAGGCTTGGTCGAGGACCGGGCCACAGGGACGCTAAGCCCCGAAATCTTCTCAAAGATAACCTCAAGATATGTAGGAGTATAATCCAAAAAATGTGTAAAATAAGAAATGCCAGTTCTGGATCCTACTATGTGAAACACCAACTCCATTCACTTAAAACTCCAACTTGTGCCATGTGACACTCCAGCTACATCCACATGAAGCACTAGGTCAAGCTCATGCCATGTGAAGCACTAGGTCAAGCTCATGCCATGTGAAGCACTAGGTCAAGCTCATGCCATGTGAAGCACTAGGTCAAGCTCATGCCATGTGGAGCACTAGGTCAAGCTCATGCCATGTGAAGCACTAGGTCAAGCTCATGCCATGTGAAGCACTAGGTCAAGCTCGTGGCATTGTTGTGTGCTAAGGAACATGGTTGCACTACATAAAATTCATACTGCAGGATATGTGTGCAATAATGAGGGTCTATTGTACAGAAAATCAATTGAAAAATTATTATAGATATTTATGATATAAAATTATAAAATAATTTCTCTGTTTATTACTACCTGTATAGATAATCAACACTGATTTAAAGAGAGGAAGTCATCATAAGGGTTTTCTTACAATAAATAGTTGTGGAAATTAAAAAAAATCTAATGACACATTCACAATTGCTATAACAAATAAAACATTTGATGCAAGAATTATTGACCAAAAGTTAGAGTAGAACTAAAACGTAGTTAGAACTTCGAGTGTAAGAATTGAATATTCTTGATTACAACAGCATATAATAGATATACATTTGATGTTATGCACGAATGTATATCCTTTATAATTTTTTATTAAAATTTGAAGGCTAAATTACATAATGAACATATGAGAAAAATTGCCATGGTTAAATTATGTCTTGAGTAAACGTTTTAATTTTAGTTCCACAAATAATATTATTTTGAATGGTCCTTTACATATCAGTGGTATTGAACTTTGTTTTAAAAAGAGTACGTACTGATATGATACCATATTTCTATGACTCTTGGGTAATCTCAGGTGCGGATGCGTGGTACCTTCATGAGCATTGGACAATCGTTGCTAGTCCGAGGCCAGTTAGAGGTAGAGAAGGCACTGAAGGAGAAAATGATTCACTCGGTAATGCCTCCTAAAGTAGCTGATTGGCTCATGAAAGAAACTCTCGCTGAGGAAAATGAAGACTCTGCCAATTATGGAGAAGATGGTGCCATACTGAGAAATGTAAGTTGTTCACCATTAGAATGCATTTCATCTGCAGAGTGAGGGGAAACGCTGCACTTCAGCTGTTGCATGATTAAAATATTTTTGAGTACAGTTCATGGGGATCTTTGTTTTCAAAAGCATGCATAATATTTTGTTACAGCTTTGGTATATGCATACAGTATAATCATATAAATATTGTGGATAGCTATAATTAATTTCAAATGATAAAAGTGTCAGAATGGAGTACAATTTTGCAAATACATGCACGGCATATCAGGTAAGTCTTGTATGTAACACGATGGTTACATTATACATAGAACATTAGTAGTAGAACACACTAAGGTGTTCATGAAAGTACGAGAAATCTTAAGCTAATTCCGGTTACTTAAAACTAGTGAATGTTTGTATAGTTATTATGTTAATGGAAAATTATACTTAAAATAAGATAATGATGAGTCATCAAGCTGGAGAGAAAAAGGGAGATGTGCTTGTTACATTGGGTGTATCGGTATGTCTTGCTGAGGCAACACATCACCCTTCCAAAGTCAGGGGTACCTCACCTCCCAGCTGGCAGCTATTCTTAACTCTAGAGGAGAGTTATCATGACTAGTGGCTTAGTGTGGATGGGTCAGATCAGATGTAGTAGTTCATTTATTTCCAGTGCAATCACTTGCATAGAAATAGGCAGTCATACCAGTACTGGCAATGATTCTTTGTGTAATTTTTGATTCCTTATGCAGGTTTCCATATCACACAGGGCAGAATTGTACAAGAAATTCACTAAAGGTTTTGGTCACTCTTTGGTAGATTTATGGAAGTTAAACATTAATAATGCATACATATAAAGAAAGGAAAGGTGGGTAGTAGTAGGGAGTAGGGTATGGGGTAGGAATCCCATACATTTTCAGTTTTCAATTAGCATTGGAACTGTGGTTGGTGTTGTGGTGTTAAGTTAGTTGGTGTGTGTGTGTGTGTGTGTGTCTAAATTGGTGTTGAAAGTGGCTGATATGATATTAATGGCAAACTTGACTTGTTTGCCATTAATATATCAATATTGTTGGTTGCTTGTTTGATGGGGTCCAGTTTGGTTGTTAAAGGACTGTAGTAAAGTAGCTTACATTGTCTGCTGCAGATTTAATTTTTTGTTTCAACTATCCATTGCAACTTAGACAAGACATGGATAATGTGGCAGATAAACAAATAAAAATGGCAACAAAATGCTAAAAACTGCCATATCCTTAATTTTATGCATATATTTCAGCACGAGTCTCAAGACGGATAATGTCCTTGATAAATAAGGGGGAACAAAATAGGTTTTCTGCATTTGGCAATTGATGTTTCATACATAGTTAATTAACCAGTTCATTGTTCAATTGAATCCTGAAAAATAACTGTAATGCCTTGTGGGATTTCCAGAACTCATAAGACCTGCTGGGCACAGATATGAGTTACTGCATTACAGTACTGAAATACCTTGTTTGTTCATTTTTCAGCAAGTTGATGCAGAGTATATATGTCTACTACTGTATACAAATGTTGCCATTTACCACAGGTGCCATCACCGAGAACATCTCATACAGGCGATATCCAGACACTCTTCAGGCCATTCAACATGCATGGAATGGACAACGTCAGTATTCTCTTCGCTGACATTGTTGGCTTTACACGGATGAGTTCCAACAAAGTAAGATGAACTATATATATCCATACAGACGATTGACCATTCCATTTCCTTGCCATTTGTTTAATACTGTATTTGAGAAATAGGAAATTGGCTGTTTTATGTTAATGCTGTTTATTTTCATGAATGCTGTACAAATTGAGTTATTGTAGATGATGTTTTTTTACAGTATTGAAGTCGACTGCATATATATTTTATCTAATAGTACAAAAAAAATTTAACACTCTAATCGAGCAAGCACTATATTTGTTCATTGATGTCGAATTTAGTTTGTATGATGGTGCTGGCAGGTATGTAGCTTTGGCAAATGTCAATACATAGAATAATTTTTATGACATTTTTAATGTTTTTTTTTTTCAGACAGCAGAACAGCTTGTGGGTCTTCTGAATGATTTGTTTGGCCGATTTGATGTCCTATGCAAGAAAAATAACTGTGAAAAAATTAGTACACTTGGAGACTGCTATTACAGTGTTAGTGGCTGCCCTGAGCCCAGACCAGACCATGCTGAGTGTTGTGTTAACATGGGATTGGATATGATTGATGCAATTCAGGAATTTGACACCGACACCAAAGAAAATGTCAATATGCGAGTTGGAATTCATACTGGCAAGGTGAGATATTATAGTCTTTCTGAATTATTCAAAATACAGTACAGGTATCCCTGAAGTAGCATGTGGGTTACCTTCTTGCAAACCCCCCACAAAATGTGGTTTCCATGTTTTGCCTACTGCCAGTTTAATTCATTGACTTTTAATCATGTTTTATAATTCTGTGCATAATTGCTTCATGCTTGGCATATACAATAGCCAAGACAAAGAGAAAAAAAAATTGGACATGAAGCCATGGACACATGTACCTCACTGCTTTTAATATAAAATTGTACTCGAGTGGTCAGTTGTTGCTGTAATTAATGGGAAAACGTATGGAATTTGTGTGCTGTTCCTGTATTGTTATCAATTGTCCCCACATAGAAGCCTGCTTGGCTAAAGAGAGCACAAAGTGCTAGCAACGATGTAGAGAAGCACCAAGGTGTGAGTAGACTTCATTAAGATGGCTTTTGCCTCTATGGGTTTTGCAAGCATCTTTCACTGAAATTTAGATATAATATGAAAAGAATTTATTGAGGCATCTTAGGGCTACATTATTTTTAAGGTTTTAATTTGGTATTTCACCATTGTTGCACAACAGTACTTGTAGTTGTAATATGCTGTTCCACTAATTATTCAAACTTCATTAATTTTTACCAGCAGACTGTAATTATTATAATATTATGATCGTTATTTATTTCTTTAAGTGTTGATACAAATAATTGTTTTACAGGTATTATGTGGTATTGTGGGAACAAAGCGTTTCAAGTTTGATGTTTGGTCAAATGATGTGAGTCTTGCCAATGAAATGGAGTCAACAGGAAGGCCAGGTCAAGTTCATGTATCAGAAGCCACCCTTAAGTTCCTACCCAAAGATACATATATTACTGTAGACGGACAAGTTGTTAAAGGTATGAAAACATTATTTAGAATTACATAGATTTTTATTGTGACAATATCAAGTGAAGATGTATGAAAATGTAAATGCTGCAGAATGAAAGTACAGTACACAAACAAATAGGAAAAAAAGTAAAGTAAAACTTGTGTATGCAGAGTGAAGAAAGAACAGAAGCAGAAACAAAGAATTATAATTATAGGTGTGTGCTGTGACTAATATTGCAGTCAAAAATTAATACAGTATTGAATGATGGGCTAGAAAGTAGAAATTAATACATTTTTGAAGGGAAAATACTGTATACAGTGGTTGAAAGAAGTGAGGAAGTTCGCCAATAAAATTGGCAGTAGAGTTAATAAGAAATATTAAAAGTAAGCATGTGAGTATATTACTGAAGATCTCAGTTTGCACAGTGCAAAGGTTAAGTCAGATGAGGGGACTTGTGTTTGTAAGTATATTGTAGTCAGATTTGATGATGTAAGGTAAGAATAGTACAAGATAGAATACTGGAAGAAGTCCAATCATTAATGATTTGAATCAGCTGTTACAAATAAAGTTTGATTCTAATGTAAATAATAATAACAACATAGGATAAAAACCAATACTTGTGTATTTGTGAAATTTATGTAAAGAATTTACACCAATTCTTTTGCACTCTCCTGAGTGCTTTGTCAAGATCTGAATATGTTGTTAAGTCTCATCTTGACAACATATTCAGTGTTTAATCAATGTTTGATTAGACACTGAGATGTAAGTCTCGTCTTAGCCACATACTCAGACCTTGACAAAACACTCAGAAGAATGGGAAAGAATTGGTGTAAATTCTTTACATAAATTTCACAAACACACAAGTGTAGGTTTTTATCCTATGTTATGTCTGTGAGAAGACATTACCATTACTTAATAATGATAATATCTACTTTACTGTTATTGTGACACACACTTAGGAAATAAATGTACAGGTACTGTAATTTTCCTATAAACTTTCCCAATTATAAATGTACAACCATTTATGAATAATGCTTTTGATTTGATTTAATTTGATATGTTTATTCAATAAATTTATTGTAGATAGTGGAATAGGCATAGAGTATTTGCCAGTCGATGGTAAAAAAAAACACCTCATTAGCGATGACTGAGTAGGTTGCCTAAGAAACTGGAGAAGTGACGAGTGTGTTCATAGGTGTCAACAGGAAAGTGCGGTAGTTCTTTGTGTCCTGCTTACCAACCCAGGGCCCCTTAGCATTGTAGGCCCTGGACAAAGCAATGCACTGGGGCCCCCTTCCCAGGTAATGGACATTTGGGGGCTCCCCTCCCCAGATAGTGGGCACTGGGGGCTCCCCCACCCAGATGATGGGCACTGGGGGCTCCCCCACCCAGATGATGGGCACTGGGGGCTCCCCCACCCAGATGATGGGCACTGGGGGCGCTCTCACCCAGATGATGGGCACTGGGGGCTCTCCCATCCAGATGATGGGCACTACCTGTCTGCTACAGTACATAACTATCCTCAGTTATGCATCAATTATTTGTATTATAAATATGTATGAACATTATTTCATACAGCATCCATGAAATGTTGGTGTAATTTTTAAAAGCACATGTTATATGATGGTACAAATATTGTTGATGCGTGGAAAGAAAGATACAAAAAAAGTAACAGTTCTCCTCTGTTTTAGGGCTAAATACATACTTCATTCTGGACTTTGAAAATAAGCAAGTGAGTGCTGACACCCTTGGAAGTGCTGATGATCAATATGAGTCTCATTTGCAGTCCAAGGTTTGTACAGTGAAATTATAACATTTTTGTATGTCTGTATTCCAACTGCATGTTTGATCATATTTTGAAATAAAGCTAAATTTGATTTAGTGTTTATTCAGAAATATGAGAGGCCTTTTAGAGCAATTAGTTGAGTAAATCTTTGTCATTGCAGCCTGCATGATTGTTCCAAATAGTAGTTCCATACAGTATGCTTAATTGATGTGTGTAGGTGCCTTATAATGTAATATATAACTATGTATTATAGCTATAATAAATGAAAATATAAAAATCATTGATAAGTGTATTTTAATGGGGATTACAGGGTTTTCATAATGAACTGGCAGCCAGCAAATTTGACAGTTTCAATCACGACATTGGCCGACTCGGATTTGGAAAAATATACAGCAATAAAAGTAGGCTTTCCGAAAACATACTTAATAGTTTATAATTAGAAATGACAAATACAAATATTATGTGCCATATTTTTTCCATATTGATATTGGAAATTCAGGTCTAGAGTATCACTTGCTCTCTGCTGGTAGACTATATCCTGTGTGCAGATAATGGGTCACAATAACATGGCTTTAAATTAGTAACCCCCTCCCCCCTCCACACACACACATGAAAAGAAGAGAAGTAATGATGTTTCAGTCTGTCCTGCACCCTTATCAAGTCTTGATAAGGCTCCAGGATGAACTGAAACATTGTCTCTGTCCTTCCTTTTATGTATAGGTTGGGTTACTGCTACTACTGTACTACTATACACCCATTCCTGTTGCTAATATTTTATATAACGGCACGGATTACTATTGCCACAAGTTGTGGATGAGCGAAGGCTTTTATTCTGAACTTGTTAACTAACAGATACATGAGTACAGTATAGGATTAAAGTGCAGACAAAAATATAAAGCTGGATGCTCATGGTACGAGGCTTTTAAAGGGGCACAGCTGTGGCTAACTACCGAGGTGCGCTGATACTTGATTGTCAATGATAATATACAGGATCATGGATCTCTGATGGATCAGTGACACTTTTATTATTTGATTACTTCATATCTAAAAGTTGTATGGTATACAGCTTAATTTTTCCCATTCCATGTAAGTGGGAAATGAGGTGATGAAAATGCGTGTGTGTAAAATGAGGAAGAATAAGTAACAGAGGAAGTGGGCTGAGATAGTGAAAGGAATTGATTTTGTGCAGTATAAGTAAGCTTTAATAAATAGATACATAAGAAATGGTGATAAGGGCTTTTTAGAGTAATTCTACAGTGACCAATTTGCATGGTAGCATTAAAGTGTATTAAAAAAGAAGCCAAGCAAATTTTAATAGTTTAATCACATGCAACCCATGATTTATTTTTGAGTTTCAACAAATTTCCTAGCATTTTTCAAGATTTTTTCCCCCACTCTACACAGTTGGGTACAGAAAACAGGCGATTTGTGACTTATGTTAGCAGGCTTAAAGCTTTACCTTACCATAGCTCATGGTAAACCTTTCTCACTAGTTTCCCCATGAAACATGACCTACCAATTGATTTACAACCAGGTACCCAATTACTGCTATGTGAACAGAGGCAAACAGTTAAGAGGTTGACGCCTTGTCAATCGTCACTGGCCAGAACTTAAACCTAGACCAAATCGCTCGTGAGGTGTAGGGTGAGTGTGTTATCGGTGCACCTCCAGGACTGCCTTACAAGTTATCTTGGATTTCATGAGATTACTACTGAACACAGTTACAGAGCTTTAAATTAGTCTTTCTTTTGTTTCAAGTGCTTATTAACACTTCACAATCTTCATTGATTTCTTGAGGGTTAAATTTGAGATTTTGTAATATTATTGACCAGACATGACTGATTAACCAGGCTATTGCTCTTAGTCACTCACAATCCAGTATAACCACTATTAATTGGGTGGTCAAAAACCATTCACAATCTTAGCCTTCAAGGTTCTTCCTAGAAGACTTCTACATTGACACTGCTACTCCCTATTGAATTTATATTGAATCTTACATTGTACAGTATTACATACTGCAGTATGTGAGTACTTATTTCAGACTGGGAACGAGACCTTAAAGAGTGTTAATAGTTTAGTGCGAGCACTTTTAATGATTGCAGCAGTGTAAGATGTTTGAGCCTTGTGCTGGCAGTAATAGAAATTTGTTTACATTTTAGCTTTAATATTTTGTCTGCCTCAAAAGGGGACTTCAACAAAAAATAATAGTATACTGCATGCCTGTTTGTTCTTGCCTGTGTTAGCGTGCAAGTAGGAAGGATGAACTCTTTGGGCCCCGTCTCCTAACTTTCAGGTAAATGGTGCAACACCACTTTCATATCTACTAGTAAAGCAACAGATTGAAATAATTTCCACTGCCTCAGTTCATACCATATCTTCATTACTCATGCACTGAAGGCATTTTTCCTTACATCCTTGTTACTCATTTGTGTTTACAGTTTCTATCCGTGTTCTTTACCCTTCTTAAACATTCTGTCTTGGTCTACTTTGTCTCTTTCTTTCTCTTTCTCTAAGTACTTTAAACATTATAACCACATCAGGTCTTGTTCTCCTTCCAGTATTTTAACTCTCCTGCTGTGGATTATTTTCAAGAATTCAGAAAATATGATTTGTTCAAAATTATTTGGAAATGTGGATATGTATTTATTTTTTATTTTTTTTTTCACCATGTTACATTACACAATCATGCATTACCTTTGGTCTGGAACCTTGCTGCTGTACAGCAACCCTCAATCTGTCTGGTGTTGGAAAATGCAAATTTAGTGGTATAGGGTAATTACTTTTATGCAGTACTGTACTGGGTCAGATTTTGATGAATTTCACTTACGTAAATTTAGCATAGATTGCCAAATGACCTGTAGTCTACTGCATTTTCTGTAGTGTCTTGTGCTACCATACATGCCTCATGTCTTGTATTTTAGGAACGTTTTGAATTCTTGCATCATTGAACGTCCTGAGCAATTATGGAGAGTGGAAGGTGTTTTATTGAATAAAAATTTTAAAAAATTACTTTTTTGTGTTCCCATACACACAACAACCCTATTTATCTCATGAACCTTAAAGTTAAATTTCTTAAATTTTTGCCTTAAAAGCATTTTAGTGTTCGGAGTACTGTACTGGAGTTTTCGGCTGGAATAGGCCCAGTCTATTGTATGTGGATATTTGCAGAAAATGGAGGAAGAGTGGTTTCACACCATGCAAGTAAAGAATATTCACAGTGCTGTAAAGAATAATGTTAATGAATAATAAGAAAAAAATGTGGTGCAGCAGAATAATGCAGATCACCACAATTGATGTTGAAAGAGCAGCAATTGAGCTGTCTATTTAGAGAGGAAACTAGATATTAGTTTCTAGTTTAGTTTCTAGAAATTTACAGACAGGTGGTGGAAGATTGTTTAATGATAGCAGTTTGAGGAATATAAATTCCTGCTGTATATTGTCTTAAACTTTGTAAATACAATGGTACCATGGTTTTAAAATTTAATCTGTTCCAAGAGATGGCTTGTTAACCAAAAATTCGCAAACTGAAATTATTTTTCCCATAAGAAATAACGTAAATTAAATTAATCCGTTCCACACTCCCAAAAATATTAACTTAAAAATACATCTCATACATAATACACACAGATATTTTGTACTGTAATATGCACAAGTTATAGCTTACCTGTACTGATGGCTCTTGTTGGCGTATGGAAGACGGTGAGGAAGGGGGGGAGGGGAGGAGGAGATGTGTTAGCATTTGAAAGGGAAGTCCCCTTACATTATAACATCAGGCAGTGATGACTTCTCTGGGGTACTCTTCTCTCCTATGTTTTGCCTTCATACCACTAGGACCTGGTTGTGGCTCACCTCTTGTTTGTATCGCTAAGAACCTTTCCAAAGAGACTTATTTTTCCTCTGTGGTCATCCTCACATGTGTTTTTTTAGGTTGAACCTTACCACTGGCTTTCTTGGGTCCCATGGCATGGTATTTAATAATTACTTTTGTTTAGAAACCAAAAAAGCTGAAAACAATAAAATTCTTTACAAAGAATTTAAGTACTGTACTATCATCACTGAAGCGCAGTCGCCCGTTCCACCAGGAACCACGCGCTCGGTCGATCCATACGTCTATCAGCAAGGCAATGCTCGTAAACTGATTCAAATTTTACAAAGGTTCTTGAGCTTGTAACCCAAAAAATTTGTAAAGAGGGACGTTCGGCAACTGAGGTTCCACTGTACATTAACACTTTGGCGTACCCCACGCGCCACCCCTCAACTGTGCGATATGGGACCCAGGGTGTCACGGGAGCGCGCGTAAAAAATTCTGAAAAGTGTATACTCTCTTCAACTTTGTCACCTTAATTCTCGTCCTACGAGATTAAATTTGGTATCATTGTGTTCGCAATAGAATTCTCTACAGCACTAAATGCATATAAACTTCAAAAGCCCGGCTAATTACCCGCAGCAAACAGAGAAAGTGCGAACGAGTTACCCAGGAGCGCGCAAAAGCGATAAAATGTTTTCACTATTTTCACTCTGGTCACCTCAATTTTTGTCCTAGGTCTTTCATTTTGGTCTCAATGGGTTCGCAATAGAATTATCTAGAGGAACATTAGCATATAAAATAAAAAAACCTGGTCACGCTCCAACCGCCGACGAGTAGAAGACGGGCCACACGTTAGCCGCGAGTGAGCGCTCAGACGCCTTCCAGCTACACTCCCAATTCCCTCCCTTTTCAAGCCTTTCTTTCGCAATTTTCTTCCTGGAAGGGCCTTGTTCATGATCACTATCCATCATGGAGTAAGCGTAGATAGTTTCTAAAGCCGCAGTAAGAAATATAGCCACGGAAAATAGCCGAAATGTTCACACGTTTGAGATGCAAGGGGAGGCAACATTGGTCACAACAGTAGAGCGAAAACAATGGGCCCACGGCGTGTGCCAAGCCATCTGAGGGCCACGAGGCTCAACAAAGAAAATGGGAAGACATCGGCGCACATTTTAAAGCCAGTCCCCAAAAAATCGGATAAAAACCTGATTTTTGGCGATTATTTAAAGTGGATGACGCAATGCTGCGTCATCCCCGGTATTACCGACAGTAAACGGATGACGCAATGCTGCGTCATGCCCGGGCGAAAGTGTTAACTAGCTCTGTGGTAAAAGACTTGTCATAATCACAAAACAAGGTTTGATTAACATGAGTGAGGTAAGAAAAAGATCGACATTTGAACTGTGTAACAAAACGCATACTGATGATCAAAAGAAATATGGCAATGTGCAGGATGCTTTATAAATTTGTCATTGTGTAACTTTGAACACCTTTGAGGTAGAAGGTGTAAGGTACAGGACTTGTTAAAAGGGGTTAGAAGAGTATATCAGTGTTTAGGACTGGTTGAACAATTCTTTCTCTTTGAGGAGGAAGTGGGAGGAGGGCAAAATTTTTGTCTGTGGTAAAACAAATGTACAATAGGTGGTAGGTCTGTTGTTTAGCACATGGGGAAACAGTGTTAACTAGACACTTCTTGATACTTGTTTTTATTTTTATTTTTTAGGGGAGCCTAAGAATTTAGTGTATACATCCATGTTTTTGCATTTATTGTTTAAACATTATTTCACTTTAGAATGCTTTTAGTATTAAGTAATCATCTTCATATGATACATAATAGACTTGCATGTTCTTGCTTACAAATTGGTCCTTTAAATTATACAGAACTACATAGGTTTTTTAAATTCTGTTGCAGGATAGCAAGAAGGCTTCAAGTTTGCCCAATATCCTAGATTGTGGAACAGAATCTGATGGAAATGAAAAAATTAAACCCAAGACCTTGACTGGTGGGACAAAGTTTAGACGGTCTCTAGCTCCAGCAATTGATCTACCACGCCTAAGACTACCCAAGATCTCCAGACATACTGACAAAAGTAGGATTAACTTAGATATTCTGTGTAATTTTCTATAATACCAAAATGTAGGATTTTAAGTGTGATGTTATCTTAACATTAATATCCAACTCAAGTCGGATGCATAAGTTAGGCAAATTGTATTTATTACTTAAGCCCCTTTCCCCTCCCCAATTAAGGCAAATTTTCCCTACTATTAGTGCAGTAGCCAGAAGGTTATGACACAACATTCTGTTTTTGGGTCCAGAAGTACTACCACAGGCTAAGTGAGAAGCAGGAAACTTGGATTTCACTACTATTTTGTTATACTGTACTGTAAGTGTCCTCATTTGTATAAGCAAGACTCATCAAGTGCTTCTTGGAGTACAATGTTGTCTTCAAATATTTTCCTAGTTTGGTGTATATATATATTTTTTACAGTTTTACATAAATTTTAATGAATTATGTGAGTACTGCAGTTGTTGGGAGATACAGCTTAGAAGGAGCTATATACTGTACATGGAATTCTAAGTGAGAATGAAAATGGAACTATGATTAAAGGCATGCGTGTATACCTGATCAGGTACCAGTGTGTAGGTTTTGTGCCTACCTACAGCATGGTAGGTACAGCATTCATAAATATACTTGTGTTGGCAAAGAGCAAATGGACTGGAGTTTAGATGAAAATAAATTAAGAAATGATACAAAAGCTGTAAAGGGGTTAATTGAACTTTGTCCAATTTTATGGTATTATGTTGGTTAGCCTATACTCTAGATGGCTGAAAGCTATTAAGGAAAATATAAAACTAAAATATCTAGCTATAAGTGTGAAAATAATATTTTCTGAGCATTCCATTTGGTTGGTCACAAAAGGAAAATACTTCTTGCCTCGAAATAATATCAACATCAGTCCGGCCTGTCTACATTATGCACCGATTAAGTAATAAATAATAAATAAATTTTTATTCAGGAAAAGTACATACATAGTTGATTTACAAACATAATGTTGGATTTATAGATAGAGCTAGTACGCGTAGCGTTTCGGGCATGTGGGAAATGGTTCGGATTACTTGGGAAACCTTTTGAACTGTCCTCGGTGAATCATGCTGATGCTAGAGAGATGTTGGAGAACACTCAATCTTGCTCAGATTATTGACAGAAAAGATGTTGGAGAACACTCAATCTTGCTCAGATTATTGACAGAAAAGTCCTTACAACAAAATCCTACCCATGTGCAATTTAGCAACACATAATTAAGCTGCATCCTGACAGCTTAGCTACCATTGGGTTAGTATCATTAACCACTACCAGATAGCATCACTTCACTACAACATATTTCCCCCCTCACCCCACCTTCTCACATTTCCTCCTGCAGCCAAAGCTAAGATAGAAAAAAATCCTTGCCAGGATGGGAGCGATAGGATTTACTGCTCGAACAAAGTGGATTACATTAAAAGCTACGTTTCTAAGCTCTCCCAACCGGTTTGTCCCAAAGGCAAGCCTAGGCAGATGCTGCCTAAAATTACAGGAAGGGTAGAGTGGCATGGATAAAATCTGCAGGGAAAGAAGTAGCAGGAGGAATCCAATCCTATCTACATAGTAGATGGCCATCATGATGAAAGCCTGCCCAAGGTAACACACCAATGGCACAGACTGAGAACCTTGAGAAGGTACCAAGAGGCATACGTTAAGGTGGTCTTTCAAAGCTCTCGTGCAATGATGTTGGCACATGCCGTAAAAGAGCCGAATGCCTTTTATGTGGCAAAGGTACAGTGATCAGTGACTGTAGGATATGTCAGAGGGCTGACTCAGCTTAACCACTCTGAAGTAACTAGGAGATACAAGAATTCAGGAAGAGTTTTTTTATTTTTTGTTTTCAACATGATTGGGTACAGGAGTAGATGACTTCTGGCTCCTGTTAGCAAGCTTAGAGCTTTCCCTTCCCATAGCTCATGGGAAGGGTGGAGTACTGAGATGCCAGGAGATACTGTTGTAGAGACGCCACAAGACAGAGTACGATGTATCAAAAGCGTGTGATAAGGGTATGTTGCTGTAGCTTCCTCCTCACAGTCTTCCACCTCATCATTAATGCTCTGAACAATCTTGTCTTCAGTCATCGTACCATAACCTGGATCACTAGCACCTTAAAGTTGATTGCTGCTGTTCCTGTCATTTTGTTCACTAAAAATTAGCTCTTTGTATTAAAGAAGATATTTCGGTTAAGAAAATTCTTCTAATAGGGGGTGTCACATTGATGTATCACACAAGAATGCAGAAACATATGGTTAGTTATTTTACTAGGGAAATACGGGTATAATATTTCTAACAATAATGGCTTGTTGTAATATTTTATATTATATATTTTGTTATAAATTTTATGTAATTTAAGCAATATTTTAATGTGTTTGTAAACAAAGACTGCCACTCATCATTAGGTAACCTGACAGGCAAGTTCCATAATACATATTTTACCCAAATCAAGAGATAGTCAAACTCGGCCTTGATTTTGGCCGAGTTACCTGTAGATTAGAGTTAGGAATAACTGAATAGCTGATTAACATTAGTTAATTTCTTTGTGTCATTAATAGATTTTATTCTTTATCTGATTCTGGCATCATCTGTGGAATACAAGGGGAAATTGTAGTTTATATATATTGTTCATTCATTTGTTAGGAAGTGGATCCATGGTTCAGTTTCTAATACTTAGGTACTGTACATTGATTGCAGTCATGTTTTACAAGCAATAAACTAAAGAATCTAGATTTTGATGAGATTTTGTCCAGCATTTAATGGAAAATTTACAATTAAAGGCTTTAGATGAAATATTGGGTTTATGTATTTTTAGATATATATTGAGCTCTTATCTGAATACACAATATTTTGAAGTTAATATTGGGGGAAAATGCAGCTAGACCCTTAGAAGGAAAAAATAGACAATTTTGGTACTATATTTAGTGATTTTCTTCCCTTCCCAGGCTCATATCTGTACATTCCTCTTGCTGAGTTCAGGATTTATGGTAGGTTGGTGGGTTTAGCTCTTTTATTTCTGTGCTCCCTAAGGCAAGATCCTCTTGGTCTCATTGACAATATTATGCACAGCAAAGGCAGGTTCTGCACTACAACAGTAGGGAACCATTAAAATTGTCTCTGTTGGGTTTTACAGGTGCTAGGGAAAAGCAGAATAATTCTCAGTCCAGCCTAGAATGACTTCCAAAGGTACAGTATATTAAAAGAATATTCAAGTCACATACACATCAACAAGGAACCACCCTAGGAGCTCTCCCAGCGTTGAATGTAATGAAATATCTCTTTCTGGTGTGTCCTTGGTAGTCTTCAGACTCTCCCTTTCTTTCAGAGGCTTTGGTTTTCATCTTCCTGGCTCAATGACAGATTCTTTAGTGTAATTAATTAAACTTGTTTGCTCATTTTCTATGCTTTGTTTATTTTGCTAATTGGCTGTTTTGGCTCGCCCACCTTTCTGGTAGCCTTTTCTTGATTAGAGTAATCTAGTATCCCCTGCTCCTTAGGCTTCTATAGAGGGGGGGGGGCAGGTTTTGGTCTCTGGTTCCCAGTAGGCTTTCAATTGCTTGCAAGGGCCTGGTGCATATTTAATTGGGTGGAGGTATCCAGATAGCTAGCAACAAGGGTTCACCAAGCAGAGGTGTTTCAATATATTGAGCACTGTTTTTTCGTTTTGACTGCTCCAGTGGGTCATGGTTGTATGCTTTCTTGCTGCTCTTCATGCAGGCTTGCTGTTTTGGTTTTTATTCAGGTGTCTGCTTGGTCACTTTCCATTGGGGTTTCTGGGGTTTTGGTGGTGGCAGGTGTGGGTGTATGTATTCAGTTGGTTCCAGTTCTGGCCAGGAGCTGGTGTGATTTTTAGACTCCTGGTTGAGATAAGTGTTATAGGGTATCAGTCATCCATGTGTGTGTGCCTATCAGCAGGTATTTGAGCTCAGAGCCTATAGTGATCCTTCAGATGATGACCTCTTATTCTTTTGTTAGGTGTGTGTCTAGCTACACTTGTGTGTGCTTGATTGTTTTGTGAGCAGTTTCATTTCTGTGCCCCCTTGCCCTTATTGCCCTTTTCTCTCCTGATCTCTCCTACAGGTTTAAATTACATTAAATGCTCCTCCTTTTCTGTTATTCCAAAAATTGGCCTCCTTTCGTATTGCACCGTTGTGAGTAAGCTCTGGACGTCAATGAGGGGTCTCTCCCAGAAATCAACTGTTGAATATAGTGGAAACCCGCTATTCTGGTGGACCCCAAGTGGCTTTATGTCCCCACCCCCTATCCTGCTCCCTTCTTCTCAGTGGGGTTTTTACATAGGTAGATCTGGTGAGGGACAAGCTGTCTAGGACCTAAGGTGACCTTGAGTTGCCATATGGTGGCAATTAGGCTCATCAGACAGGCTATTTACCCTGTAGCATCGTGTATTTGCTTTATTTTCCTAGAAGGTGCCTAATTTCCTTCAAGCAGTTGCATGTTTTGTTACACCACTGTTTTCTTTGTTTCACTAGTTTTGTGGCTGATCTCTGAGCCTCTGCTCCCGTTTCCCCTAACCTTGTTGAATGAGGCAGATAATAGTCTTAGTTTCTAGTAGGCTAAGGAAAGGGAGTCCTTGTGTGTTGAGCAAAGGCTTGATGTTCCCAGAAAAAGAAGTTTCATTACATTAAATGCTTAATTTTTAATTTACCTTCTGGAGGTCATTCCAGGTTGGATTGAGAATTCTCCAATCTTCTAGAATCAGTCCAGTGGTTGGCCTAGATCTTTAACCCTATCACATCAATCTAACCTAACCTTAGTACTAGTATGATCCAACAGAAACAGATGGGAAATATTCCTGCTGTGCCAGGTGCAGAATGACAACTTGTTCTGGCCATGCATAATCCTATCTAAAGGATCAGGAGTATCTAGCCAAGGAGAGTAATAGAGGTGGCCGTCGATTTGCACAGTGGTTTTCCCTGCAAAAAATATACAAATACTGTAAAAAATTAAAATTAATCTAAAATATGAAACAATAGAAAATTTCACTTCTAAATTTTTGGTGGTGGGGGCTTCCCTCAGTGGCTCCCTGTACTAAGCACTTATCCAGTCAGGCTTTAGGGAGATGCACTAGGCCTCAAGAAACCCACACTTGCCTACTGGGAACCAGGGGCTGGATTCATGAACTGTTAAATGTAATAGCATTTATATTTGGTAGACCCTTGTCACTCCCCATCCTCACTGTAACCTTTCCTCGTGGGGTGGAGGGATTTAATTCATGTAGCTTGTGACTGGGTTTAGTTCCTGCTAAGCTCCCCACTCTAAGCTTAGATGGTGTTGGCAGTTGGGTGCATCACGGTTGGGACATCTACTCATTGGCAATGATCATTTACCTCATTGTCTCTGGGAACCTAATATTCTTCAAATAGGTTCCTTTATCTTGTGCTTATTTTTAGTTTCTTGGTCATAAGTTAATCTCTGACCTCCAAACCTGCTTTGTCTCATGGAGAGGTAGATTCTGATCCTGGCTCCCAATAGGAAAGGGTTGGTCTCAGAGGTCTGATACATGTCCCTAAGGCTTGGCTGGACCAGTTCTTAGCTAAGGAAGCACATGAGGGTCCACTGGAAAAGGGTATTTTGTTACATTCAATACTTGACTTTTTAATCTTTACTCTATAAAACAGCTACCTTTATATTACAATAATATATAATGGTACAGTACTGGCACTTTTTACCCACAAATTCAATACATAATTAAAGCTAGAACGCTTGGGATGTGTAATAGTGCATAACTGCTCCCCAAAATTTGTGTAAAAAAACAAGAATGTTTGGTGTGTGGGATCCCCCCTTGCTTACTGCTGATGGTTACTGCTAATTATTTTTGAATCCATGTTGATCTATTCTTAACCCTCTTAAGTCAGAAATATACCTGTGCAATTTAAAGCCTGGTGTAAATGTGCTTACTAAATAATTCTCAATACATTTTGTCCAAGACCACGCAAGTCGCAGGCCATCTGTACATTCAAAGTCTCATTTTTTAACACTCATCAACGTTAAAATTAAATGTCTCGACTATAATCTCTCTCTCTCATGGCTGGCATGAAATTTTCTGCATGACTTGTAAGGCACTGTTAAACTAAGGTAAAGCATCCTTAACAATATATTTGCCTTATAAGCTTTCAGATGTACAATTAATGTACTGCTTTATAAAAGCAAGCAAAGCAGCAGGACTTTTTTTATTTTGTTTTTATTTGTAATTTGTAATTTTTTCTCAAAGGAAGGTGAGAATGGAGCATGAAGGAATGAATCGAGTTAATAATCCCCTTAATCATACAAGATGCACTTGTACTGAGAGAGAAACACCTGATCTGGGTAAAGAATAAAGTTCAGATTAGAAATTTGTTGTCATAAACATATTAAGAAAAGTATAAAGGTTAAATTAATGTTATATTTTTCGTAGGAGCATTATGTGCTGAATTCAATTTGCCGTGTATGTTTTGTTCACAAAATATGGCAGGAATTTAGAATCAGGTGAGATCTTGACCTGAATTTTGCAGTAATTTGCTTGAAGGATGGAGCCTACTGTAAAGTTGTGAGACTGGCTGTTCTCATATGGTTTGCTTCTCACTCGGCCCTCTACTTCCTTGGAAGGACAGCTAGATCAAGGAGAGATGCCCTGCCATTTCTGTTGGTGTTTGGTTGTGACTCATCAGCATCTGAATGAATTAGCATGTAATAAAGTACATCTGAATAAATTAGCATGTCAAAAAAATAATTTATTTTTGGCCACTACTGTGAGTGACCATTTTTTCTCTTGCTGTGTCCTACATACACAAGTTTATAAATATATGATCTTCCCTGCACGCAATTCTGCAACTGTATGAACAAACATCTCGGACATATTCTGAAGACTTTTGTACAGTATGTTGTTGATAATATGACTTTCTTACCACATAAATAAGTGAATTGCCATTTTATATTTTATTGCAAAATATGTGAAATAAGAAAGGTATTTTTTGCAGCAAGTAACAGAACACATTATTGCACATTTTTGCACAATAAAAAATCTGCACAATTTAATTTTAATATAAAAATATTTAAATTGTGAAATTGTTTTTTAATACTGTATATTATTTATTCTTTAAATTTGGAATATGTACTGCATAGGCAGATCCCCAGCCGAGTTATATGGAGATCTAAGTTTCTCGACATTCTTATGGCACATGTAAAAAAAAAATTTTACCACAACCAGTTTCATTTGTATTTCCATATATAATAAACATAGATTTACATTATGGTAACATCTTTATAAAAATAAGTAAAATGGAACTACAGTGACAACAATTATAACTTAGAGTTGTCAGCTGTCTTGGGCACCCTCAGATGAGAATTTTGTATTATAAATACAATACAGAAATGTATTTATATATACATTACAACTAAAGGAGTTTAGTACTGTACATTAATCTAACTTACCCCTAAAATTATTATACAAGTGCTTGGCGTACTCAGTTTTGACCAGATGCTCGGGCTTTCCTAGTTGAAGGTCTGGCTGGCTTTCAGAGCTAACCAAAATTGTATGTACAGGTATTTTAGCTCGTTTCCTTTTTAATAGGCTCTTTGATAATCATCACTTTGCCTCCCACCTATAGTACTGATATAAGCTTCTTCGTACAGGGAAACTCAAAAGGTTGGAAGTACAATTTATTAATTTATCAATACATATATGGTCACTATTTTATAGTTCGTGGTGCTGCTTCTTCCTCCTCCGCCTTCCTCCATCTTCCTTCCAATCCACAAACCTGAAAATAAAGGAATTGATGACTTTTCAGTCCATTTTGGACCATTAACATTACACATCTTGATAATGGTCCAGAATGGACCAAAACATCGCCTTTCCTTTATTTACAGATTTGTGGGCTGGGCATCAGAATAATCTCATCTTCAGTCAGCATACCATGGCCTGGTAGCTACTTTTTTCTGACCAGTCCACAATATCCTTCCTCTCTAAGTCCTCACCAGCTTGTCTGAAAGTATCATGGATCTCATCAACAAGCCTTTCAAACATTAACCCTTCCCCTACAGAATTTATTTTGGAGCTGCCAAATATGCAGCCCCTTTTTTTTATTAAATCTGGAAATAATTCACTGTGAAATCATGGAGAAAATGGCAAGTTTGGGTAAAATAAGAAAAATATTGGCTTACAAATTAAACAAAAAATTAGATTTTTCCTAATTAGGTTACAATATCGTGATGTTCAAAAATTGAATTGTTATAAAGGGGTGGGATGTAAATAATATTTGTTCTTGTATGGAAACTGTAAGACATAATTAGATTATGGGAAAGTAAAAGCAAATCTAACCTACAAGCCCTTCAGGCCTAGTACTGTGCACATACAGTACTTCCGTTCTCAAAAACTGTAATTTCAGCAACTCAGAGTTGTTGTATCATCAACCATTTACACAAGTTCAATTAGGGGAAATCCTGTTGGCATTACAAATCATTCAGTTATCACTAATAACATTGAATAAACCTGAATATCCTGCCTATAGGCACTCTGCCCCCAGAGACCTCTGACTGTCACACGCCCAACCAAATGTTGGCAGGCTTTATCTACAGTGTCCCAGATGTTTCTGCACTCACAGGCACGGTCAGCACACACCCCAGATGCCCCAGTAGTGCTCATGGGCACACTTCACAGCGGAAGGGTTAAGTTATCTTCAACCTCGTTAACTAGAACTGTTACACTTTTCTAACAAGCATTCTTCATAATAAACTCCTTAACCTACCTCTATACTTTACCTAGCTATATATGGCTTCCTTTATACTAGTGCATGGTTTATAGACATTAGGAAACTACTGCTTCCCGTGTTTCCATCTCTTCTCTTTCATCAAGGTATGCGGTTCTTGCTTTACCTATACAGCACAATTTACCTATACTGGACAATTTACTCGGTAATGAGGGAATCTCGGCTCTCCATGCTCCTCTTGTCTCTTTGAACTCGCAGATTCTTGTCATGGTTTTCATTAGGTGTGTGTAAATCCAGAGGCCTCATAGTTTGTGGATGTCCGTGGTACCATGGTCACCCAAGAAAGGACATTTCAGTACCCAGTAAATTCAACACTTTATTTTATAATGTACTGTAGATGTATGAACCTTCTGTAGTTCATTTCAGACTGGATAAAGACATTTCCAGTGTCTCCCATCCTTCATTAATAGCCCTGCTGGAAGACAGTGGCTAAGGAAGCAGTCAAGTACTATTACCTCAAAATATACAGTACTCACTACTAATGCTGCCTAATAACTCAACGAATTATTAATAATTTTATGTAATACTGTACAACATTGCATTTACAAGTAGGTATATATATATAATGCAACTGTTCTTTAAGTGTATCAACAGAATTGCATCCCTCATTTACCCTGCAATGGAAAATTGTTTCTTAATTATTATTAAAATATATTTGTTTTTTTCAGCCAAAGCAAAAACCACATCTTTACCAAAGATAAGCAGCAAAAGTGACAATGCTGTTAAGGTAAGCCAAAACATCCTTTCATTATAAAATCATTAACATATCATTATTTTATCGTGCATTAAATACATTGCTAAGGATATTCTCAGATTTATCTGTTTGCAGTCAAATTAATATGAATACGCAGAGTAATCACACTAACGTGATGAGAAAAAGAAAAACGGTGAGAAAATCCGTAGGAGCTGTGATGAGGATTAGAACCGACGTGCTGGGTGTTCCCAGGCACACGCTCCAGACAACTAGGCCACGACATGGCCACGACATGGCCACGACATGGCCACAACATGGCCACGACATGGCCATTCCCATGGCCTAGTTATCCGGAGCATGTGTCTGGGAACACCCGGCGCATAGGTTAGAATTCCCACCACAGCTCCTACGAATTTTCTCATTAATGTGAATCATATGATACATATAAATTTCTGTAAATAATAAAATTTAGCTATAAAAGTACCATACCTGCAAACAGTATGAGTGGGTTAGTGGTGATGTTTTAAATGCCACTGAAGAAATTGTAATAATTTGTATGCTGGTATATGGTAATAACAATAAGCTTTAAAAGTTGTGGAAATGTTGTGATAATTTTAAGGACAGTCCTGTGTTGGTTTGGAATAACATTCTTATGTAAGTATAAAATATGGACTTAAGAACTGAAGTGTAATACTATATGTTAATATATAGTGACTGCCCCAAAATATACAGTAAAGGTAAAATAAAAAAGTTGACTGCATGTTAAAGAAAAACTGTGGTTTAATAAAATGGGAATCTGAGCAGAGCTGTTATGAGCTGAAGTGTAAATGAAGAAATTAAGGAAGTGGCACATACAGCAGACATAGAGGAATGAAGAATAGAATACTGTATCTTCAAGCACCTGTCTGTAATGACATTTCCATAATGCATTGGCTTGATGGTGCCTTTAGCCTCTTAGTCAACTCATGATTATTCCCTTAATAAACTGGTACATTGAGGCAAAATTACAAAATTTCTTAGCAAGTCAGATAAAAGCTTTACTAATATGTATGTATCAAGATGTTGGTGCTCTTACCAGGTTAACCTTGCTAATTTATATACAGTATATACTTTTATTTTATTTTGAATACAGTACTGTAGTTCCATTTCCAGACTATTTCGAGACTGTCAATAAATTAACCTGAAATCTGAAACCTGCGCACATGGACATGATGCGGTGTGCTGTAATGTTGTTGGTTACAGGCCCTTGGAAGCAACTTCAAGATTGAAATTTGTGCACTGATAACCGACTTTATTTCAGATGAAACGTTTAGTACCGTAAATCGATTATTTTGCTTAAAGCTTTATTTCATTATTTGCAGAAATCTTTGACTTAGCAAGCATGTTGATCAGTTCTGTCAGTTTTAAGTTTACAAGAATTCTGTAATTTTGATTTTATCATAACATTTTCCCCAATTATTAGAGGTCCACAACCAGGCTTATTACTTTTGACCTTCAAAGGACATTTTAAAGTAATCCCAAACATTTTATCACAATAAATTTCTCATACGTTTGATGTGTGTACAGTATATATGTTTGTATTTTCAATTTAATGACATTTATCCACAATGGTCAGGGGCCAAAGGATTTGTGTTATGAAATTTGCTTTAGATTGATGTGCATCTTTATGGCTGGATGTAGATGAGAATTGGAGATGCTAGTGCTCATCTCGGCAGAAAGCACAGCATCTCGAGCATTATTTGCAAGGTTTCATGACTACCTCCTGGCTCATACATTTTGGTACTTATTTAAGAGGTTAGTAATACTCGTGTATGTATGTGTGTGTGTGTGTGTGTGTGTGGGTGTGTAATTACCCATGTTTAGTTGCAGGATGATAGCTATACTCGTGGTTTCCCATCTTCCCAATAATCTTTGTCATATGAGGATTTGAGACCACTGGTGATTTTAGCCTCCACCACCACCTTACTTAACACTTTTGTGGTCTAGCCTCTCCACCTGTTCCTACCTGTAGATGTTCTGGGCTCTCCGGGCGGCTCACGGGTCACTCAGTGGTGTCAAGAATTGTTATAATCATCTGACGTTTTCTAACTTATTGGATGGATTATAACAATAAATTTGGTGTCAATAAGCCTAGAGAATAGGTGCAAAACCAAAATTGTATATATAACAAGTTTTAGTCCTCTGCATGTTGCAGAATGTAAACCTAGAGTGCTCCGTGGGCCCTGCTTAGTGATGCTTAAAATGTTTATACAGTGCTGTAATCATTTCACATTTTCTTGGTTATGGGTTATAACTAAATTTGGAGTCAAAGTGTTTTGCAAATAAGATTTTGCAAATCTATTCTCAAGCGAATAGATGCAAAAACAAACTTCTGTTTATAATAGATGTGTGTGTGTGTGACAGTGAGGAATATACTAATGTTCGCGAATAGCAATCGGCATCGGAACATGAAAGTGGTAAATTGTTCCAACCTCCTACAGCACTTCAGAAAATAGAACTTTTGTATATTTCTAATTTAATTTAAATAGCTTCTGTTATCCTCTACCTATTCCCTCTCAAGATCTTGTATGTAGTTATTATATCCCCTCTGTTTCTTCTCTCCTCTAAGGTTGTGTTACTGAGTTTTTCCAACCTGTCCTCATAGCTGAGGCCTCTCAATTCTGGTACTAATCTAGTTGCAAACCTCTGAACTATCTCAAGTTTCTGCTTATGCTTTACAAGGTGTGGGGTTCCATGCTGGAGCTGCATACTCAGGTAACGGTTTCACATAGACAGCATGTATGGACTTCATTGTTTAGATCCTTAAATGACATTCTTATGTTTGCTAACTTCCCATATGCTTCTGATGTTATCCTGATCACATGGGCCTTTTGTGTTAGTGTTGGGATTGCCTATTCCCATATCTTTTTCTCTTATTCTTTCTTGCCGTTACCTTATGGAATACCGTAGTTAAATACAGGTCTCTTATCTCCCTTACTCATTTTCAATACTTTGCACTTATTTTGATTCAATTCCTGCAGCCATTTATCTGCTCACTCTCCACATTTGTTAATATCTTCTTGTAATACTCTACAGTCCTCTTCAATTCTTTTTCTCCTCACTAACTTTACAACATCTGCAAACATTGACATGTACGAGCTCACTTCCTCTACGAGGTCAATTACATAAATTAAAAAGAGCAATGATCCTAGGATAGAACCTGGTGGAACACCACTTTTCACTCCTCTCCAGCCTGATATTTTCTCTGACTTTATTTCTTGTCCATCAAGTACTCCTGTACCCATTCCATTGCATTTTCTGTTATTAATGTTTGTCTTTCCATTTTGTGTACAGGTATTAGTCTTTTGTGAGGAACTGTAACAAAAGCTTTTTGGCAGTTTAGGAAGATACAGTCTATCCATAATTCTCTTGTTTTTTTTTTTTTTGTGATCCTGTCACAGAATTCAATCAAGTTTGTTAACCATGATTTCCCTCTCTGAAGCTGTGTTGTGCATCTGTTGTCATATGACACTTTGAAACTACCGACAGTTTTGGCATTCACTGCCTTCTCATTTAACTTGTTCCGACTGTCTAATACGCTGTTTGCAAAAGAAAACTTTTTAATATTTTTTTGACACCTTTGATTCCTTAGCTTGAATCGGTGACATCTTGTTCTTGAAGTTGCCAGTTTCAAGAAATCCTCATTGTCAGTTTTGTCAATTCTTGTTACTATTTTGTATGTTGTAATCATATTGCCTCTTTATCTTCTATCTTCTAGCTTTGGTATATTTGATGCCTCTAACCTCTCTTTGTAACTCGTTTTTCAGTTCTGGAAGCCATTTTGTAGCTTGTTTTGTGCACGCGCATGTGTGTGTGAAATTACCTAAGTGTAATTATGTAAGAGTAGTTCCAGGATGAGAGCTACATTCGTGGTGTCCCATCTTCCCAGTACTGTACTCTGTCAAATCACGCTTTGAAATTATTGACAGTTTTGGCCTCCCACCTTCTCACTTAACTTGCTCCAACCGTCTACCACTTTGTTTGCAAAAGAAAACTTTCTAATATTTTTTCGGTACCTTTGTTTCCTTATCTTGAATCTGTGTCCTCTGTATGTTTATGTGTGTGTGTGTAATTACCCAAGTGTAGTTACAGGATGAGAGCTACGCTCGAGGTGTCCCATCTTCCCAGTACTCTTTGTCGTATAATGCTTTACATTCTGTGTGTGTGTGTAAAATAAATAAATACTGTCAATAAAATTTGCATAAGTATTCACTTAGGAGAGAAAAACTGAAATATCAGAAGGTTTTTGCACATAAACACCTTTTTAAAGAGTACACTATAAACATGAAATACAAAGGTGTGGGTATAAAAATGTACACATTTGTTGTTCTATTCACAGAATTTTTTTTAATTTTTTCAAATCTATGTACTGTACTAACATAAAAATGGTAAATAATTTTGTTCAATTTCTATTGGAAACTTTAATAAGGCCCTAGATTATTTAGTTCTAATAAAAATATATCCAGATTCTTATATTTTGGCTATGAATAGAACACATTAACCATGTGGTATTATGGGGCATAATTCTACTACAGTAAATAGTATTGTTTTATAGCTCTCCATATATTAATTACTTTAAACAGGAGAAAGGGGCTACCTTTTGCTGCTTGCTGCTTTCCAGGATGCTTTTTGTCATTTCTAGACAGTATAGGTTTTTCCTTTCCCTCACAATCTATTTTCTTTTGGGTCCTAGGATTTTTTTACCAACAGGTATTGTATGTATTTTGTTGCTGGGCCCTCCAAATTGCCCATTTCACCTTTTGTGGCAGCTGCTTTCCTCTGGCATATGTCTGGTGTCCTGATCCATGCCCTTTGTGGTGGTAGTTTTAAGCATCTGCCCTTGTTTCATGGGCATTGTGTGTGTTTCTTCTTTGGTTATATGTTCGTCCAGTTATTTTGTTCCAATGCCATGCAAGAGCATTTACATACCTCTGGTGGCCACTCCCTTTTGGGTGGTTTGCTTAGTTTGGTTCTGCCTTAATTTCTTTCTGGCTGTGTTTGTTAGATGTTACTATGGCCTTTTACATGGCTCTGGGCTTACATGGCTTTACATCTTGTCCTTACCTTCCACCCTTGCTTCACATCCCTCTCCATCCACTTCTGCTTCATTCCCTCTTTCCATCCACCTCAGCTTAATGCTCTCTCCATACACCCTCACCTTCACTCCCCCACCCCTCTCCATCCACCCCTGCTTCATGCCCCATCCTACAGTACATCCACCCCGTTTCACCCATCCTAGATTTAACACTTTTGCCCCCAACACCGTCTGCTCCATTGCCACCTCCTACCCTGCCAATCACAACTATGGAAATACACACTTCCCCACTTTTCATCATCAAGGTCCCTAGCAAATCCCAAATTGCACCAATTTTTCTCAAACATGTGGACAGAGATCCACATTATCCATGATGATTGTACTTCATCATTCTTTCTCCCATCTTTAAAACATGAATACAGTGAACTTTTTCACTTTCAAGTTTCCCATTGTTTGCCTGGCAGTGTGCTGCCATTTGATCAAAGCAAGGGAGCTGTAAGAGGATGTAGGGATTTTGGCATGCATTGTGTATACTGTACTGTATCCTGTAAACACTTTGTGAATTATGCAATATCTAGGATGTGCTAATTCTACCCCTGCACTATTTCAGTCATACCCAGTGTATCCAGAATTGGTACACAGAGGAATTTGTACATACTTTCACAATATGTGTAAAGAATCTCTTAAAGAAACTTATCTCTCAATAGAAGAATTACTGATAATTTTAAGGAATTCATATTTAAATTTGTTTTTGTTGAAGTTGTCCTTAGCAATTCTAGACCAAGATAAATTAGACATTATTGGTTCATTTAATTGTCAAGTGCACAGTTTAGCCTGAGTTACCAGATATTAATCCTATGAATTTGCAAATGTGAAATTGTTACATTCCTTTAATGTAAGTACAGTACTGCATAATTTACAGAAGCTGTACATTATTTCATATAGCAGGTCAAAATTAGAGGACAACAAAGATAACTTATGAAGTTAGGAAGTTTTGAAAAGATAGTAGGATTCAAGATTGAGTCTGAGAACTTGGGAAGAGTGTGAAGATGTGGTGGATAGTTTAATGAGGGAGATGTTTAGAAAATGGTATGACAAAAGTAAATGTAAGCATTGGTTTCACCTGAGATATCAAAATGGTTTGTAGTACAAATAATTATTAAACATTCTAGCAATGAGTACAGTTTTCTTCACGAGTTTGACGAGAAGCCAGTATGCATGTTATCAGCACAATTTACTTACAAGACAGGAGTTGGCAAGAATATGGAGGTAGATGATATTCAGTATTGTCTTCTTACAAAGAAAACTCATATGGATCAAATACCTTCCTCAGTCACATGATTGGTGTGACTTGTGGAGTGGGTTTGGAAGTGGCCTGAGAGGTGTTAGTGATGGGGATTGCAACAGCCCCACAGTCCTCACCCCGACCATCAACACTGCGCCCCCAATGCTCACACAGGCACCAATTCCCCCACCTCCTACACCCAACGCACCTCCCCTGCCCAACCCACCAGCTTCGCCCCAAACTCCCAGGGATGTTCTGCAGAACTCTTGGGGAAGTATTTCGGGAAAAGATCCCAGGAAAGACTCAGGAATTCGCAGCAGAAGATCAAGCATACAGGCACAGGTATATTTTTGTGTGTGAAATATCAGTACAGTATTTAGTGTGATCTCACCCTCATATTTTCTTTCTAGTACACTTTGTATTCTCAAATTTAATGCTTTTTTGTTTAGTGACTAAAGAAATGCTTATCTTTGTTATTCGAATATTCACTGATGTCCTTTTCATATTCGAATAATTGAACTTTTCTAGGCAATTGTTATGCCATTGTAGTCATCCCAAGTAGGGCAATGTATTGCCAATCCTGTACTACCAGTTATTAAACACTCTCACTCTTTACCTCTGTGGATGCTTTACATTGATCTGCATACGTACATAACCTTTATAACAGTCCAGTGTACGTAGATCAACGCACGTCTCTTTCCTGCCACAGTTTGGAGATACTTCGGGCCTTATTTTGCCCAAGGCGTTCTTAAACATGTATCATCCAAGTCATAGTATTTTAATAAATCCTTATGTTCAGACGAGAAAAATTAAAATTGCATGGTAAGACAAATTCTGGCAGCATACCATTAGGATGCCAAACTACAGTACTGGTGTATTACCCGACTCACATCTTTTATACATAAATAGGACTGCATTTACTGTATTACAAAATGTGTGTGGAAGGCAAGAGCTAAATGTGTTCCATCTGTTTCAGAATGTTTGCATTAATATAAATGGCAGTTGCATGTAGAATAGATAAATTTGTCACTGGAATATGGATAGTATTACGTTCATAATATAAAGCCTAAGAACAAAGCTTTTTTTTTTTTTTAAAAAAACTGTAAAGTATGTATTTTTGTAGAGTATTATCAGTGTTCATCTTGCCATACAGCAGGGTAGATGCTGTATGTTATTCTCCAGGACAAAATAATGAAAAATATGAATGTGAATGTATTGATAAAACTTGAAGATTATAAATTATTCTGTTTAATAATTAAATCTAGTTAAATTTAAGAAATTAAACAATATTAAAGAAATTTGAACAAAGCTATATATTTCAAAATTTCTCATAAACTCTGTAAATTATTAGTCTTTAATTTTAGTACTGTAATTATTTAAAAATATGAATTGGAAAATGTTTTCTGGTGTATTTTTTGCACAATACTGTATATGCAATATTTTGCCATTTTAATATACATTGATATTAATATATTTTAATGTTTAGTCCCTAGTGTGGGGGCTATTTATATAGTCAGGGGACATATCATTTGTAAAAGGTAAATAACACATTACAGTAATGTACTGAAAATATTAATTTATAGTTTTGGGACTTTGTGTGACCATACTTTGAACCGAATCTTATTAGATTTGTATGGACTTCCTAGTTGTCATCAAGCATACATTAATGACATTCAGAGCAAGAGCCAAGATGCAGTGTACATTTGGGACTTGGTCTCTGTAGAGTGGGAAAAACTGGTCCTACCATTTGTTAGGTTTCTGTTTGTATGGAATTTAGTCGCATCAGATGTAAATTTACCTGCTCAAAGTGCAGGTAAAAACAAAAATTTAAAAGTGAAAAGATGAAGGAATACGCAGTAGTAAGATATAGGTGTGGAAATGTAGCTCTCACAGTGCTTGGTGCTGCATGCAGCCTCATTATTCCTGAAGCAGAAGGTAAAGGCACAGTGGAACCCACGTGTCTTCTCACTAAAAGCCAAGTGCCTCTCCACTACATGAAATTGGTAAATGGGGTAATGATGACAATCTAAAATATGACTAAAAGATATGTTTAACAGTCGGTGATTATCACCAGATTCAAAACATGTTTTGGTGCATAGTGTTTACTGTTTTAATGTACCGAGTCGCATCCTGGAGAGATTGAGCTCGTCTTGATCGAAGAACTGAGCTTGCGTATGAATGGAAACTGACTAAGGGCAATTAGTAACTTGCTGAACAAATTACATTTCCAGTATACAGTATTTTAAATTCTGGTGAGCAGTGGGCTTCGATAATTATCTGTAGCCTGTCCTCAAAACAAGGGGCCCAAATAAATTCTGTGTGGTAGTCATTACCTATGTTAACAAATTAAATGTATTTGACATGAATTACATCTGATTACATTCAAATTTTTCTCAAAAACAGCTTTTCTCATTTCATAACTTCGAAGTGTGTTTTAAAGTGTACTTCTTAAAATGTTTCACACCCCAGAACCCAACTACACAACTAATGAGTTAAAAAATTTCCTGCCAATGCTCACAAGTAATAACAGAGGTTGACAAAGAACTACAGAAAATTGCAGAAGGTACTGTACCATATTTACAACTGAATTAGGAAATAACTAGAGCTGGGAGAAGTAAAACACTGGACAATACTTGAACATGTAGTTTGGGCAGAAGAAACATCTGAAAAAGCTGCATATAGGTGTGACAATGTACAAGTCGATATTTTGCCTGGAATACTGAAAGAAGTTACTGACATCCTCAGGAGACCAGCAGCATAGACATGTAATATATTAATCACAATAAGAGAGAATCCTAATATCTGGAGAAGAACCAATGTACAGTAGAACCAAAATACAAAGAAAGGGGAAAATGGAAAACCCAAAATGTCAAACCAGTATTTCTGATATGTAAAACTTAATGATGAAGAACATCCCCTAAAAATGAGTAGACTAGCTGACACTTATGGAATTCTTCACAGCCCAACAGCACGCGTTCTGAGAAGGGAAAGCATACTTCACATGCATAACAGGATTGTATGATAGTGTGTTGGATTTAAGACAAAAAGCAGAAAGGTGGGTGGACTTCTTTTCATAGACTGCCAGGAGGCCTTTGACATGGAGGTTGATTTACAAATTTGAAAAGCAGGCTGGGATATCTAGCAGGTTACTCCATTAGGTATGTGTTTACATTTCGCTAATCTCTCATTAATATTCATAATAAATTCCTTTATTTTGGTGTAATTTAAAGCAATTTGAATTTCATTCACATACAGTACTGTATCTACAGTATTACCTTGCTGATTATTTACTTAGTTTTACCTCTTGAATAATGCCTCCCTCTCCATAAAAGTGGGAAACAGGATAGTTAAAATACAAAGTTAATGGAGTAAAGAGTTTTGTAGCTTCCTTGTGGTGTTTAAACTAGTCAAAGAAAATTTCATGGTGGGTTTTCTAGTTTTTGTTAGTACTGTACTGTATAGTAAAGCATATTTGAATTAATCTTTGATAAAGTATCTTTAGTAACCTTAATATTGACTTATAAATTTGGACCTATGTAGTTCTCTGGTAGCAAATTTTTATACCAAATTTTGTGTTCTATTCGTATGGGTAAATATTGTTTGGTACAGTATATAATTCTAAACTCCATTTATTGTGCCTCGAGAAGCTTTTGTGGCAGTTGAGGAAAGGCATATGTTTCTCTCGTACACACTCTGGATCACGTGAAAGGGAGCCACATTGGTTAGCGTGCACTGCCCTGGGAACAACCTTTCCTTACCCCTCCTCGGCACCACTAGCTCCCATCTCATACCATCACTAATTAAGCACGTTTGCTCTCCATGGCACACTTGTCTGAGGGATCCCTTACAGTCCTGCAGTTAATCTGATAGAACAAAACTATTTACTATTTGGCTGTCAACTAGATGAATTTAGTTAAAAGTAACTTTTATTTATTCTGTATTCTTTAATATCATTTTCTTTAGCAACATAAATTGTTTTACTCAGTGTTGGTATCAAAATCAAATGATTTTACCTTTTCACTTACTGCATTGTGTAATTTACATTTCCTTCTTTGCTAACTTTGTTCTGCAATTAACAATTCTTGACTTGCATTCCTTGACCACTTTCCAGTTTCCTTGTTTTGTAATCTTTCTTCCTTGTCTGCATACTAGTATCTAGAATTGATTACCACTAATGTATAATGTTTACAAATTTACTATTAACTTGTGATTGTTTACCTATACTATTTGTAAAATTAGTTTTATACTGTACTTGTTAATTTACCTTTAATAAATTGTGGTTTGTGCTCAAGGCAGTTAGTTTAGGTCTACTTACATATTATTGGCATTTACTGCTCTTTATTTCCCTGTTCTCTTTTATAACATTTAATTACAGTATCTCTTTATTTTACTATTTATTAAATTAATAACTAATTTGCAGTCTTTCCTTAGTCAGCCATAAAATATACCTTATTTCTTTGGGGGTTTCTAGCTCCCTAGTGGAAGTTTGGGAAAAATTGCATAGTTTATGCAAAAGTTTTTAAATGTAAAATCAATATACTGTTACTTTCCTGTTAGATGCTGTGGTAGGTGATGGTTTTATCTTTATCAACTACAATTTTTTTTTTTTTTTACAATTGATTCAATATTTAATTTACATCTTTATTTACAGCTATTTGCAATTAATGGTATGAGCCCAGGAGACTTGTTAACACATCGTGTCAGTGGTTACTACACATCCAGTCAGTCTTCAGTTGCCGACCATAAGTATGGTGAGTCCTTACTCTTGTGGTGTTGGACAGTTTGCATTTCAGAGAATATAACAGGGCAAAAATACCCTGGAGTAGGGTACACTGTGCCTTGAGCATGGTGTGACTCCTCTTGAGTTGGGTCATTACCTTGGTGGTTCTATGGTCTGTCTCTTCTACACTAACAAACTGCTTTGCTTAACTTAAGAGTTTACTTAACCCTTTCACTGTGGCTGTAGCTTCTGGAATCTTATTTTCCCACTTCGAGAGCAGAAAAGAAGGTAAAAGTAAGTTTATATTTTTATTTTTCATTTTACTACATTTGTAGTAAAGAGCAAAACTTTTCATTAATTCTATACAATTTAAAGTACTGAAAAAATTCAGTACATTTTTTCCAGGATACTGTACAGTATATTTATTCATTTCATAAAAATATATATTTTTTTTTATAAATGTACAACAGTTCTTACATTCTTGTTAAGCCTCTAGCACGCATAGCATTTTGGGTAGGTCCTTAATCCTAATTTTCCCCGGAATACGACCTGCCAAATCATTTAACCAGGTACCTATTCACTGCTGGGTAAACATAGGCTACAATTAAGGATTCGCATCTGGTCAGTCCTCCCCGGCCAGGCCAAAGCACTTCCGAAGCGCTGGGCGAGTGCTTTACCACTGCACCACAGGGACTGCTGATATATAAACATATACATGTAATATATAACATGTTCCAAAACACACTGTACCAGGTCATAAATGTTCCCTAGACATAGTATATAGTCAATATTGCATAATTGTCAAAGGGTTTTTGCTTCCCCTAAGGATTGTATTTTTATTACTGTACTATTAAATTTATAATACTGTAATAGAATGTATATTCTATTATAAACCATGAACAAATACAGGTATTAAAATTTCAGTAGGAAGATAGTAAAATATAATTCCCTTAAAAATGAATTATGTCTCATTGTTTGGAGATCGGTGCTAGGATAAGTCGAACACTTGGATGTGTGATGAAACTGGATGCTGCCATTTTGGGATAACATATTGTGTATAATGTCCATTCCAGTGTTGTTTTTATAGAACAATGTCTCATCTTCTGATTAATATCATAAAATTGGCAAAATAAATGTGATACTGTATCAGTATAGTACTCGTATAACTATTTTGTATTTACTGTTAATGTCCCTAACTTTAAGTGTCCAGAGACTTAGTTCTGATCTTAATATACAAAATAGCATCAGTATGTTTGACATGCATCGGTGACATTTTCAGTTGATTTGGAGAGTCTGTACTGTACTGTATTTGGATTTGATGTCGAGACCAGAAATGAGGCCATATTCGTTACTAATGTCTGGACACCATTTATCACCAACAATTATAATGTGCTTTTCTAGATGTTTTCTATATTTGTCATCCTGCCGTTAAAGTCTGATCATTTGCATGAAAACAAAAGAGAACAAATTAAATATGTTCCAGTAAATTTAACAATCAAATTAATATGATTGATTTCCATAAGAAGCATGCACTTAATCATGAACAAATTAATGTCATAATATTTATTATGACAGTTTTATCAGATATCATTCATGTTTTAGTATGTTTTTGAGATATATTTGAAGAGTTCTTGGCATTTTTGTGATTTTGTTCGATGCAGGAAGTGCTAAGTTTTCAGTACCAATTACCTAAGATGGGTAACTATCTCTACTGTAGATGGATAAGTTGATAAATGGGTAGATTTGATAAATAGATGGGAACATTGATAAATAAATGTGGGTTGATAAGTAGATGGATAGGTTGTTAATTAGAAAGCTTGTCAAGGTTTATATTTTGTTCCCTTTCTTAAATATTCTATAGTAGTGTTTGTCATTTATAATTTCTAAATTCTCAATCAATTATTTTTCATTTTCATTCCAGTTGAAGCAGGTGAAGGTGGTTGTGGACCCGAGCCAAGTAGCATCCCCCTCAATGAGAGCCTAACACGCTTTCATCAGCTGCGCAAGCAATCAGATCTTCAGCTGATCAAATGCATGCAACAAAATGAAAATCATCGGCAATACATTGAGGCACCACCATTGTCTCATGCCACATTATTTTTTGTGGACGAGGAGCTTGAAAAACAATATCGTCAGCAGGCTCACAAGCCAAGGCTTGATTCACCCCCTACCTTAGTATCTACTCATTTTAATACTTTTTTTGATATCTTGGTGAGTGCACTTGTATACATAGTAGTAAGCATCTCACTTTTTCTGTTATTTCCTTATACACTAGGTTGGCTATTGCTGTGCCTTTTGTCAACATGTTGGCACCTACTCTTGTTGGTGCTGTGTTCGTCTCAAGTTATCCGAGGAGATAGTGGTTGGCTAGCATCCGCTACCTTTACACAGATCTATGCAAAATTGACACGTTGGCACCCTTGGCATGTTTGTGGTGCTTCTATAATTTGTCTGCCGCTTGCAGCAGTCATGTCTAACTTTTCTTGTGATCTTTCAGAGGAAAATAACACAAAAAGGTTTTTCTGTTACCTTACATTTGTGGCTGTAATACATTTATGCAACTTCACACAGTTAAACTGTTGGATGAAAAACATCTTGGCAACAGTTGGAATAGTAATACTGTTGGTGCTTGTGTCACCATCACTATGTCCAATGCTTAGTAAGCTGAATGAAAATTCCAACAGTAATAGTAGCTTGACTAATTCAGGACAGGTGACTGATACTATGGCTCAGTTTTTTTACAAAGAGGTAGTGGTTGCTGCAATTTTATTAGTGTTGTTAGTATGGTTTCTCAACCGGGAATTTGAGATCAGTTATAGACTGAGTTTCCATGGGTCTGTAATGGCTATGAAAGATAAAGTGCAGGTACAGACCATGAAAAACCAAGCAGACTGGCTCCTTAACAATATTATCCCGGGACATGTTGCTGACTCAATTAAATCAACTGCAAAGTATTCTGAGAACCACAAAGATGTTGCTGTAATGTTTGCATCAATCGTCAACTTTAATGAACTTTATGATGAGGATTATCTTGGTGGGAAGGAATACCTCCGTGTTTTGAATGAGCTAGTTGCTGATATAGATGAGCTCCTTTTGCGTCAAGAATTCAAGAATATTGAAAAGATTAAAACTATTGGAAGCACTTACATGGCTGCTTCTGGGTTGGATGTTAAAGTTAGGCAAGGTAACACTGATGCACATCAGCATATATTTGAACTAGTAGAATTTGCTTTAGCAATGCAGAAGGTTATAGATGACTTTAACCAAGACCTCATAGAATTTAACCTCATTATTCGCATAGGACTTAACTTTGGGGATGTAACAGCTGGAGTAATAGGCACCACCAAACTTTATTATGATATCTGGGGGGATGCAGTGAACATTGCTTCCCGGATGGATTCCACTGGCGTACCAGGCCGCATCCAAGTAAGTAATAAGTGTGCAGTGGTTCTTAATAGACGGTATGAGCTAGAGCGGCGGGGCCAAGTGTTTGTCAAAGGAAAGGATAATATGGATGTCTTCTTGCTCAAAGGACGCCGGGAAGATGCATGATAGGATGTGCAAGTTTTAACTTGAATGTATAATCCAGTCATGATGATAATTGTACTGATTATTATAAACATATTTGCCATAGTTTTTATTTCTTGAGATTAAATAATTATTTTGGTCATAAGTAACATGTTTGAGGAATCACAAAGCAAAAAAAAAAGCACAAAACAAATATGCTAAGAGATGTTCTCAAAAGCTTTACCTTCGCATGTTTGAATGGGTAATAATTTGTCAATGTAAATAGCATAGATAAAACTAGAATGTAAACTCCGAGCATTTACCAAAGTCTTATTATTATTTATCTACAAAAATATAAACAATTTACAGTATGACAAATCTGGCCGTTGAAGCCAGGTCATGCCAATTTTTTGTTTTAAAAGATTACCCTACTCAGATATGTATGCTCAAATGAGTGGCATTGGCAGTCTGTATCATGGTGTGATTGTCATGTTGAGAACAGATTTCACAAGCACAAACTATACCTACGTATTTACATTTCTGCTTAAGTTTTTAACAAAGAGGCTGTTGATGTAATGTGAGTGGAGGCGTTTATTGTGCGTGATTGTCACCTGTGTTGTGCGAGTCATTGTGCGCTAACAAATGACAGTAGTTGGGAATCATAGGTGATGTCATGAGTTTTATATACTCTGTATTTACTATTTTTTTAGAATGTTATTACTACTGTGTTTTGTGTACTGCAGTAAATAACTTTTATACCAAATTCAGTCTGCATAAGTAATTCCTTTTGCTTTGCTAATAATATGTATATTTACAAATATACAGTATATGTGTGTGTGTTTTTATGTATGCATGTGTGAGTAATATATATATATATATATATATATATATATATATATATATATATATATATATATATATATGTCGTACCTAGTAGCCAGAACGCACTTCTATGCCTACTATGCAAGGCCCGATTTGCCTAATAAGCCAAGTTTTCCTAAATTAATATATTTTCTCTATTTTTTTTCTTATGAAATGATAAAGCTACCCATTTCATTACGTATGAGGTCAATTTTTTTTATTGGAGTTAAAATTAACGTAGATATATGACCGAACCTAACCAACCCTACCTAACCTAACCTATCTTTATAGGTTAGGTTAGGTTAGGTAGCCGAAAAAGTTAGGTTAGGTAGGTTAGGTAGTCGAAAAACAATTAATTCATGAAAACTTGGCTTATTAGGCAAATCGGGCCTTGCATAGTAGGCATAGAAGTGCGTTCTGGCTACTAGGTACGACATATATATATATATATAATATATATATATATATATATATATATATATATATGTCGTACCTAGTAGCCAGAACGCACTTCTATGCCTACTATGCAAGGCCCGATTTGCCTAATAAGCCAAGTTTTCCTAAATTAATATATTTTCTCTATTTTTTTTCTTATGAAATGATAAAGCTACCCATTTCATTACGTATGAGGTCAATTTTTTTTATTGGAGTTAAAATTAACGTAGATATATGACCGAACCTAACCAACCCTACCTAACCTAACCTATCTTTATAGGTTAGGTTAGGTTAGGTAGCCGAAAAAGTTAGGTTAGGTAGGTTAGGTAGTCGAAAAACAATTAATTCATGAAAACTTGGCTTATTAGGCAAATCGGGCCTTGCATAGTAGGCATAGAAGTGCGTTCTGGCTACTAGGTACGACATATATATATATATATATATATATATATATATATATATATATATATATATATATATATATATATATATATATATATATATATATATATGTCGTACCTAATAGCCAGAACGCACTTCTCAGCCTACTATTCAAGGCCCGATTTGCCTAATAAGCCTAGTTTTCATGAATTAATGTTTTTTCGTCTACCTAACCTACCTAACCTAACCTAACCTAGCTTTTTTTGGCTACCTAACCTAACCTTACCTATAAATATAGGTTAGGTTAGGTTAGGTAGGGTTGGTTAGGTTCGGTCATATATCTACGTTAATTTTAACTCCAATAAAAAAAAATTGACCTCATACATAGAGAAAAGGGTAGCTTTATCATTTCATAAGAAAAAAATTATAGTAATTATATTAATTCATGAAAACTTGGCTTATTAGGCAAATCGGGCCTTGAATAGTAGGCTGAGAAGTGAGTTCTGGCTACTAAGTACGACATATATATATATATATATATATATATATATATATATATATATATATAAATAAAATGTTGTTGAATATGATCAAAAGGATAACATTAATGATTGTAACACGAATCTTCTCAATATTTCTTACCTTTTTCTTTAAGATAAGATTTATGTTTTTCAATAAGAAATATTGAGAAGATTCATGTTAAAATCATTAATCTTACCCTTTTGGTCGTATTCAACAACATATGTTTACAAGAAAGACTGCTACCAAAATATACCATATATATATAATGTATGTGTGTATTAAATTTAAAATAAGTAGAACACAGAAGATCGTAACACTGATCTCGACAAATGTAAAATAAACCTCAGTGATTGAAAAAGGTTTTCATCTGAGTATACTTTCAGGTATATACCCTACCTCAAAGAAAGATGGAGAGACAATCTTAAAAGAGAGACAGAAAACAATCAAGTTTATAATGCTGTTGGCACAAGAGAAGAGGGGTTAGCTGAAGAGAATGCGATATGAGAACAAGCAGAAGTGGAATGTCAAGAAACAAGAGGCACCCAATCTGGGGTGTGCAGAGCGTCATGTGGAGCTTTAGGTATAGGGAACGATTCAAAACTCCCGCGGGTACACAGGGCTCACATCCTGTGACTCGAGACTCCAGTAAACAGACATCTTGAAAAAAAACAGTATCAGCATCCATACTGGCTGTGAGAGCAAACAAGGCTGGCATATGCAGGAGCAGATCACAGCACTGCTGTGCAGCTAGGGGTCAACAGCACCACTTAATGCAAAATAATTAGTTACCTATTTTAGTCATTATTGAGTGTCATAGATGATCCTGACTGATAAAGACTACATACAATGTTCAGATATCAGTGAATACAATGCTAGTTATAATTAAGGGTCCCAGTAGTAGTCAGGTTCATTCTCGACTCACAATCGAGAATTCCGGGTTCCAGGACATAAATGGTTGGACGCATTTCCTATCACCTAATGCACCTCTTCGCCATGCAGTAAGCAGATACTCAGGAGTTAGTCAGCTTGTTATGGGTTGCATCTTGGGCAGGGTCAGTAATATGACCGTGAGAGGAGGGAGATCTCAATATCAGCCAACATGTACGAATGCACTCATACACAACTCGATGAATTATTTTATTATTGGTACTGTATACAGTATTCACACCTTGAAATCAAAACACACATCACCCAGCCATTGTTTCTTGCATCTATGCATCATGAAATGACCTCATGTTCCTTCACAATATAACCTTGTGGAAATGGATTCATATTCAGGATTTTGACAGGAATGTGGTAATAACTGCGGTTTGTAGCTAATCATAGCTACAAAAGTTCAGTGGCTCCTAGCATGGCTGCCCTGCACATCCTGACATGGATGATGATGTGTCAGAAATGGTCCTCATCATTTTACTAAGGCCCTTAGAGAGAAAACTCAGGATTTGTTGTTTTCAAGATGGAGAGTTGGAAGAGGAAATGTGAGCCTTGGGTATGTACAGGACTTTAAAATCTTATGCAGAACTCTGAAGGATATATGACTTTTGCAGTGCAATCAGTTAGGCAAGAAACATACTGTACATATATGAGTTTTGCATGGAAGGGTTCAATTAATTAAGACTGGCTCATCATATTTCTTCAATTCATTGTTTAATAATATCTGAGGAAGGGTGCAAACTGGAAAGCATACTCGGATGAAAACTGCTTCTGTGCATTGTGATTTATTTTGCATATACAGGACATCCATACATACATACACTATGAATTTTATATTATATATATACACATATATACATATATATATATATATATATATATATATATATATATATATATATATATATATATAAAATACACACACACATATACAGTATATATATATATCACAATGTCATTATATCATCAGTGAAAATCAATTTGAGGCAATGGAGTGACCTGAACTCGCATTCTGGTGATTCCCAGATGCCTGCCTTAACCGACTCTGCCACAGTGGTACATAAAGTCAACCAACCCAGAACTCTACCGGGTTCTCTGGGATATATATGTATGTGTGTGTATATTATATACACACACAGGTGTGTATATATATATATATATATATATATATATATATATATATATATATATACATACATACATACATACATACATACACACACACACACACGTGTGTGTGTAAATCACGAAAATTAACATGTGATGAAAAATGCGAGTGTCAGACCAAGAAGGAAGAATTAAAACAGGAATTTCCTTAAGTTTTTTTTGTATTTAATAATACATCTTCAGAAGGGTGTGTTCTTTTCCACCCTTCACCCTTCTGAAGATGTATTATTAAATACGAAAATAAGGAAATTCCTGTTTCAATTCTTCCTTCTTAGTCTGACACTCATATATATATATATATATATATATATATATATATATATATATATATATATATATATATATATATATATATATATATATATATATATATAATATATATATATATATATATATATATATATATATATATATATATATATAATATATATATATATATATATAACACACACACACACACACACACACAGTATATATAATTAATGCATTCTGTATGTGCTTTTTATTATAAGAGCAGGCAGGCAAATGAAGACCTAGTCAAACACCCCCTAAGGATCAAAACTACATTTTGTCACATAGCTTCCCTCTGTGTTTCATGCTGGTTCTTAAAAGTGCAGAAAACTTGAGCTTTAGTTATTGTTCACAGTTATTAACTCGGTGCCATTAGTACTTTCCAAGTCAGAGGATTGTATCATAGAAGTTGACATGAATTATTCTTGGTCCATGGTATGCTATATAAATGCAGTTAGGTGGAAACCTTAAAGTACTAATTTTATAGATTTAGTTATATACAATCAGTACAGCTTTGGTGGAAAATGTTACTGAATGTTTTCATTCTGAAATACCCATTAGCTGCCTGTGACATGTCATCTCCTAAATACAATCCAGAATTTAATAATTATTATTTTTTTATGATATTTGTAGTGCAGTAACTAATTCAAAATAATGAAGAGATTCTCTTCAAAATAGTCAGTCAGTCATGTGACTAGTTATCAGTTTGTCAAACCATTGAGCTGCAGGCAGTAAGTTATACCAGTTACCAGGTGAAGTGCAGCACGACTACATAATGTTAGCAATGTGACGTGACAAGTAAAGGTTACATGCAGGAATTGTATTTATTTATTTATTTTTTACCTTAACTATAATGCTTTTTTCTTACAGAACAAGCTTGAAATTCCATCTAAGTTATTCTTTAGAATTTATACTTCAGCCAAATTTTGTATTACTTTTAGGAGGTAAGACCCTCCAACCACCATGTAGTGGTAAGGGGGGTTAATGTACAACTCCCTGGGGCTGGTGAGGCTGGTTGCCTTGGCCTCCCTCTCCAGGTGTTGTACATGCCAAGGTTCACACCCATAGGGATCTTGTCTAGGTGGCCCAGGGGGCTCGTTGACCTGGACCTCCCGCTGGATGGGCCGCCCTTGGTGGATGGTTGGGTGTCCAGGATGGGGCAAAAGAGAGAGAGAGGTCTTTGCACCAGTGTGGGATAATGTACAAGGCAGTATAACTTCCCCATTGAAAAGTGGGAGCACCACTGGGGACGACGCACCTGTTCCTGTTTTGGCCAGTGCTTGGCCTCCCTAGCTGCCCTGATAGGTGGTATCCCTTGGTTTTAAGACCAAGATTTTTTAAATTGATATATGGATACCAAACCGAGTTCTCTTACAAAGGCTTGTGGGGTGAGCGAGCAGGCCCTAAGGTTGACCAGTGATGGAAGATTGGGCTCCATAGCCCACGCTAAGTTGGGCCCTAACCAGGGTCCTTTATTTACTCCCAAATGACCCTCTCTGCTCCCCTCCCACTTCCTTGGCAGGGTTGAGCCCCAAGCCCCCAGTGATTACCTCCTCGTTACCTGGAGTGGTTCCATCTCTTGACAACGGCACCTTTTAACCCCTACCCCTTCATACTGGGGGAGTTCAGTGCCATACCTCCCACATGCAAATGCCCACGATTCCTCCTAACTCATCTACCTTAAAAAGCCATCCACACTTCTGTGGAAATAAAAACATTCCATTCACCTGGTCTCGACCCGTGGACCCCAAGCTCTAGTTCATAGAACTACGGCCTCTCACATGCGGGGTCCACGGTTCGAGACCCATACAGTCCAGGTGAATGGAACATCTACCTTAATATAATTATGTACCCATTATAATTATTTACTTGAGGCCCAAGACTGTTCTATCCTTCAGATAGATAGATTTACTCGACCCCCCTCTTGGTCATTGTTGTCAGTTTCTTTGGGTAGTCCAAATCAATCTTGATGGTAGGTCCCTTTTGTCCTCTGTTATTCTTGCAGGTGCCAGATGCTCCATTCAGGAATACATTCCTCTCCTCACCTCTAAAATAGGTGTTGGAAATTTGGGCATATGCACTCGCGAGGTGTCCCCGTGCCCATTGTATAGGGTCCCAGGTCATTAAGATTGAGTGCTCTTCTCCCCAGCCTCACCGTATCAGTTGTGGTGATGCCCACCCTGCCTTCTGCTAATGCATACACTACAAATTTGACAAAGCAATTCTCAATGTAAAATATCACAATTGGGTATCTTTCCATGAGGCAAGATGCAAGTTCAACACCTTAACTCCTTCTTCAACATGACTTGTGCTCGTGTGTTGCATCACACTTCTCCCCACCTCAATTTCCAGGCCTTAGACCCAATACCTCCACCAGCTCCCCATCTTTTGCTCCTTTCCATTCTGACCCTGAGGATCTTCCTCACGGGTCACCACCTGGTGTTTTCACCCTTCCCTGTCTTCTTCTGTTCAGTTCAGTGTTACCTCTCCACCACCTCCCTCTTCTCTGTCCTGTACATCCTTACCTTCTCAATCCTGTCTCTCTCCTGTCTTTCAGCCCTACACGACACCTAATCCTTCTCCCAGTCGTCTTCGTGTTGTCCACTCTCGTTTTTCCTCTTCTGTCGAGACTTGCATAATACATTAACGCTGGCATGCCTGTATCTTACAGTCAGAAGCGTAAACCTGACTTGTACAGTACCGATTTAATTATTTTACATTTAAAATCCATAGTATACCACCTCCCCAGTAGTTCCACTTCCAAACTTAAAAGGTTTTTCTGTGTATCTTACAGTTTTCAACCCACTGTATCCATGGTCAGAGAGCAGGAATAACAATATAGTATTGCAGTTTGGGTGAAGAAAAATGAGCAAATTTAGTAAGTGCTAAAAATAGTTTAATACAATGCCACTGACAACTATATCACCAAGTTTCCATTATGCTTTAAAGAAAAAACAATAGGCTAGATTCATTATAATTCCATTGCCAATAATACATATTTCAAAGAATCTAAAGTACACTACAAGGAAAATTCCTAAACTTTTTGCCAAAGTTTGAATATGAAGTTCTATGACCCACTTTTTTTTTTTTTTTTGGTTACACAAGTGGGGACAGAAACCACCTGTACAGGAACAAAACTGCTGATAGCAAACCAAGAGCTTTCCCATACTATAGCTCATGGTAAGCCTTGCCCCACCCCCCCCACCCCCACCTTTTGTTTCCTAGGAATATGACCTCCTGGCATCCTCCCTAGTAAGGACATGAACCTAGGCCAAAACTGTACAATGTAAAAACTTAACAATATTGTTTTTCCACCAATGTTAAAGAATAAATTAAATTCAAAACAAGGAATTTAAAAAAATATTTGAGGATATTACAGAAAAATGGTGGAGATTTAATACTGGTTTTAATTAACCTTATAACACGTATGTGGTTATCCAGAGCAGCCACGACACCCACAGTGCACACACTCCACAATCTTACCCTGGAAAGAAAAATAAATGTATAATTACAGTAATGTCAAAGTAACTATTGTAGATATGAACAAATCCACAAGGGCCGTGATGAAGGTTCGAACCTACGTCCGGAATGATCCCAGACGCGCCTTAGTCGACTGCGCAACAACATGGTTTCATTAACCATTTCGTGGCACAGTCGACCAAGGCACATCTGGGATCATCCCGGACGTAGGTTCGAACACTCATCAGGGCCTTTGTGGATTTGTTCATTTGATATATCATGCTATTGTGATTTGTGTGTATTGTAGATATGTTTTAATCTGGGCTACTCTTATATTGGGACAGAAAGCAATTATAATAAGGCAATAAGACCATAATGTTATTTGGCATCATCTGACAAGCAAAAGTTAAACCATTCCTATTTGGGATGCCAATATAAGAGCAAGGTCAAATATGTCAGATTCAGTTAGGATTTTACCAAGAAGTGATGAAACGGACCTTGAGAAACCATATCCTTGATCATCTTTAACACCGAGACATTCTACAGTGGTGCACAGCCCTAAGTGGGATAAATGCAGTTTTGAGAATAAGAAACAGCTCATTTTCATAAAGTGCCCATGAGTTGAGCACATTGGCAGATGCATCCTAGCCAGAAACCTTTCCCACCTCTTGCAATTGTAGCAGGAATGCAATAGGTATGGGCCACGTTTAATAGTATGCGGTTTGTTATCCATAATACATGACTACCTTTCTAATGGGTGCAGATTACATTTATGAATAACGGTAGAATTCAGAAAGTAATCAGTTTTTGGGAAGGATGGGAGCAGCACAACTTCTGTAGCAGTGGCATCCATGAGGCAATATATAAATGTAGCTGGGGACCCAGCAACAATTAACCTGCACTCTAGAGGATGAACCAGTCCATCCTCTCGAGTGTTCACATCACTAAACTGATGTAGGTAGGTTCCCAGTAGGCTCAGGAACCTGGGGAACCTGAGGAACCTATAGGAACCACAGGAACCAACGCCGGGCTGCGGGGTCGCTAAGCCCCGAAAGTACCTCAAGGTAACCTGTACATTAGTTGATTGACAGTTGAGAGGTGGGACCAAAGAACCAGAGCTCAACCCCCCTCAAGCACAACTAGGTAAAATAAAACAAAAACAACAAAACCAACACCACCACCAACACCATAAATGAATTGCAGGAGTATTACAATAAAATGTTGGTGCATAAAGTTACAAAGCATTCAGAATTGCATATACACTATGATAATTAGCTTGTGATAATTATAATAATGACCATTATGACTATGATAATGCTCATCTCTAGGGAAAGACGGCACTTATTGGTTTCGCTAGGAAGCACAACAGTAGCCAAAGTCATCAGCAGTCTTTGACCCAACCAAAAACAAAGTGTAGCAAGCATGAGTGGCAATGAGAATGTTAAAGGAAAATGCATTTTGTGACTGTAGGGGGAGGGGGAATTTAAGCCTTTACCATATGGGTTAGGGCTTTACAAAACTTCCCATGTAGGACCTTCTATAAGGGCAAGGTAGGAACAGTACATGTAGACATGCTGATGTGGACTGAATCCCATATATGGGCTATCGTCGCAGTAAAAACATAAGGCAGAGACCTGACTAACAGCAGCAGTTAAGGTATGGCATAAACAAGAATGGAGATGTTGGTGAACCTTTCAAACTATGAAAGGAAATGCCTATCACAATGATCTTGCAGTGACATGTTACCCATTTCCACATACAATAACAACTCTGGACTGGGAAAGAATGAAACACTCCAGAGCCAAGGCATATGCATCACATCGGAATATGTCCAGTTCAATGTCATTACTAGGGAAAAATGCAAGTAAAGAGTGTTAATCAACACACTACATGGGACCAACCCAAGTTCATTGCAGTGAGGGATTCGTTGCAACCGGAGATGCCTCCAGGATGCATTTCCCATGCCCTAAGAGCTAATTTCACTTTGGAAAATTTGAATTTCAAACCATAAAATAAGAGGAACTACCAAATGAACATGTCTTCAAAATATTTGTTTACCACATCTAGGTTATTTCTCACATTCCCAGCCTTGAAACTCATTTTCTAAAAGGTAGCAAGACAATACGTAAGTGAACGAAAATTGTGCAACTCAAAATATTTGAGTTGGCACAATAATATCCAACTATGGATATTTAAAACCATAGAAGTTGGTTTTAAATATCCTTAATAGTTTTCCCAAGACTCCAACTACTTCTTGCAATATAGTCCATCTTCAAAAATAAAAAACCATGATTGAAGTCATATTGAGTTACAATTCATGCCTTAATATTTCCCACACTCTCTGGACTGATTTCCCTGAGCAAAATTTGAATATCAACCTGTCATATGAAGAACCACTACTAAGAGAACCTGTGTGTAAAAAGAGATGTAACAACATTTACCATATTTCCCATGCCCTAGCCTTGAAATCTCATTTTCAAAGGAAAAAAGTCCCACATTATTGAATGAAAATCTGGGAATCTCAAAATTAAAATGAACTGTAGAATTTAGTTTTAAATAATATTCAATGGCTCTCCCAAGGCCCATTAATGTTTCTTGTAATGTTTTGCCCATCAACAAAAATCACTGAAAAAAAAAACATGATTGGGGGCAAATTAAGAGTTACCATTTGGCCTTCACAACCTCCCTTCCCTTCTCCCTCACCCCAAAATAAAAAAACATCTAAACGCAAGTCAAGAGATTTGCAGAATCAAATTTTTGTTCCACTGTAGTGTATTAAACAAAATGCTATCTTGTATTGGCAATATAATCTCCAAGACCAAGACAGTAATCTCAATGTAAACTATATACATACAACCAGAGGAAGCTTTGCAAAATTAGCAGCAAATTGCCATAGCGGCCTAGTTAATGCCAATGGGCCAATATATTATATATCGAGGTGATGTCATAAGCTTTCTCTAGGCCGAAAAGGACAGCCACAACCAACTCTTTCACATAAAAGGCCCGACAAACACACTTCCAGGTCCACCAAGATGTCGGCTGAACTGCAACATTTGTGAAAGCTAAATTGAGGGAGAGGGGGGACAATGAATGTTTGATAAACTACATAAATTTGACAAACAACATTAATCATGCGCACAAGAGATTACAGAGGCAACTAGTTAGAGCAATCGGGGAAAAACAAGGTACTAAGTGAGATTGCAAAGCATTTCATAATGAATGCCATCAAAACCCACCACTATGGCGTGGCAAAGGGACAGAGCAAACCGAAGATCGGAAAAAGTGAAAGAATCATTGTACAGCCCATCTTCATAAGCAAAGGCCAAGAGGCCAGATTTGGAGGTGTTAATGACAATTGTGGAGACAATCATCATCTATCAATTATCTCAAGATAAGATCATTGCCAACTCTCACTCATAGCTGCAGAAATAACCCTGTGGGTCACCACACTGAAAATGAAAGAAGATTCCACAGTTTTCTTGTTTCTTTCTAGACAAAACAGGAGCAAAGATAAGATTAATATAGGATCAGCCTGGTTCATCAGAACACCAACCAGGAGGCTTGGTCAGAAACCAGTCTGTAGGAACATTGATCCTGAAAACCAACACCAGGTAACATTTGACTGTTTCCCTTGTTACCTTCAAGGGCAACATGTGTGGGGTGGGAACAATTATCAAAAGTAATCTTAATAATCACAAGGGGTATGACATTTACCAAGAGGGGGACCAAATGAATATGTCTACTGGGAGTACTTGGTATCCCTGTGCTAGGACGCCATTGTGGCAATCAAGATCCCTGCTTCCAATAGTGATCTGGGATTGTAAAAATACTAGTCCATTAATAGAACATTTTTAATAACCTAAACAGCGACCTCACCAATGTGATGGCTTGTGAGGCAGCCAGCCTGTTCCTGTAAGTGGGTTTCAACAACATGCTGGGAATATAAGATAATTTCATGGCAACAGACCTGACCAGGTTGCAATAAAATAGAGGATCATCAGTAATCATCTGTCAGCATATGCAAGATCAAATTTGATCTTGTGTGCTCATTCTCTTGTAGTAATACAAAAACCAAAACAGTTTAACCACCGCACTGCGTACCTGGTTTTGGCAAAAACTTCATAGTGCAAGACACTATGAAGAAAATGTGTCAAGGACACATTTTTGTTGTTTTTATAAGTGTTCAGGTAAAGTTAATGTCAAAAAGTGTCCAAACTCAACCATTTTCATTTCAAAACAGAGAGATGAAAACATTGAAAAACATTCAAATACAGCCTAATTAAAAAAATAGCACATCTCTCAGACCACCTTAGCGCAGTACAATGGTTATCAACTTTATTTGTACAAGAGTGCAATTATAAGCCTAGAGCTAGTCACAGTCCAATTTTGCTATGATCTGAAGAATATATTGGACTAGTATGTATCAAACTTATCTATTCAAGAGAACTGTGAGGTGTATTCAGTTAGGGCTATAATTATGTTAACCAATGCACGGCCTGCCGATGCCATGCAGCTAACTCTTACTACCCAATTGGTAGTTCCAAACTTGTATCAATGTAGATTAGAAATTACTTTACTATTTCAACCATTTATTTAGGGAATTACCTTTAATAATGGCTGATAAAAAAGGTGTGTTGCTGATGCACCAGTACAAAAGAGGAGGCAATCCATTACCCTAGAAGCTATGCTGGAGATAATGGAGCACAGAAGGGAGAAACGCCAACAGAAAACACATATAGCATCAAATGTTTCAGTCGGGACTACTGTACTGTATTATCAAGACCCACCAATATTTGCCACCCCATGTGTCACCTATCACCATCCCCGGTAATTAACCTCTTCACTTAAAAAAAATTTTGAATTCTGATAAGCAGGAAATCATAAAAAGTCAATAATATGCAGCATTTCTAATATTAATTGCCCCAAAAATATAGGTTTAGTTGTTGAAATTTGGTGGACCAAAAAGAGACATTGCTCATTCATAGCATAGTGGTTCTGACTCGCAAACATCTTTTTGTTTGCATATGTTGGGGACACTGTACAAAGTATACAGTACAGTAATTAGATACTTCACAAGCAAAATAAATTCCTACAATTTTAAAAAAGTTTGTATGTAAAATATATTAAAATAACATACCTCTTCAAGTTTGCTTTTTGGAACTCTGCACACGCAATTGGTGCCAAAATTTGTGTCTCGGGCCTGGATGCAGCGAAGGCAGCACAGGTTCTCGTAACCCTGCTTGCGCCACTTCGCAATGAGGTTCTGATCAGCAATTTTCTCTTTAAGGCAATAATCATATAATTCTGCAATGTAAGAACGGAGGGATTATTTCCTTTACATTATGAAGAATACATTTACAACATTTTTATTTTGCAATAACTATGGTGTTAATATAACAAGACTTGAGATTATTATAGGTAAAGTCCTACCAAGGTAAATACATGAACTGCTTAAAGGTTGATTCATTAAGCCATTATTAAGACTTTAGCCTTTATTAATTTTACAAATATAGAATATAATTTGCTTGTAAAACAAGCAGAACTATCCTATAATTGTTAAATTAACACTACACTGCACTTAACACTACTGTACTTAATTTTTTTTTTTATTTTTGTAGACTGCATGATTTTTACTAACAGCATGCTAAATTTAGTTCTATTCAGAAGAAACAATTATACAATAAATACAATAATGCTTCAAAATCATTTCTTACCCCGACTGATAGCTTTTCTTCTATAAAAAAGATCATAGATGTAACGGGAGCGTTGGTGATGAATGCGAAATATTGGCCATAAAGATTCCACTTTTCGCTTTCCCTCATGTGACTCAGTCTCCGCTAAACATAAAAAAAAGTGTCATTAAATCTCGGTACAGTACTATAAATGCATGAAAATAATTGTACAGTATTGTAAAACAGGAGCGAATGGCATCTTTCATGTAGTTTTAGCAGAGTAGAGTTTGAAAAGTGCCAAAAGTTATAGATACAAGTCACATCATATACAGTATACATAAACATGAGACCTACCTAACCCATCCTAACCTGTCATAAACTAACCTAACCAATCTCAACCATGCATTATAAAGCCTAACCTAACAAAATATATATATACAGCTCTAAAGATCTTTGTACGATTTGACTATATACACCATCTTAACCTAATACTGTATATCCAAATGAAAAACAAAAATTTTGTATTTTATAAATACTACAAGAGGTGTGTGATGACATCAGTTTAACCCTTGGGACCATTTTGGAAACTACTGGCATAATTGAGTATACTGTATACCAATAATTAATTTTATTGGGGACAGAAAGCCTGATAATATATATTTTCTTTAGGCTTATATTGAAATCCCCCCCCCCCCCTCCTAACAATGTCAAAGGATGCAACCCCAGAACAGTTACCCATTTGCTACTAGGTGAACAGAGGAAGCAGGTGAAAGCAAATGTGTGGAATGAAAAGGAGTTTCTTTTCATTCCAAATCAACAAATCAACTCTCGTACTTACCCTCCCGCATCTTCTGGTCCAGCTCCTCCAGAGTGGGCTCGATCAGCTCCCAGCCCTCCGGGGGCGGCTTCCTGCTCCGGCGGACCTTAGGCATGGTGTGGGGCCTCCAGGTGCTGCTCCAGCCACACTATCCTCCAGATGCTGCTCTTGCCACACTATCCTCCAGGTGCTGCTCCAGCCACACTATCCTCCAGGCGCTGCTCCAGCCACACTATCCTCCAGGCGCTGCTCCAGCCACACTATCCTCCAGGCGCTGCTCCAGCCACACTATCCTCCAGGCGCTGCTCCAGCCACACTATCCTCCAGGCGCTGCTCCAGCCACACTATCCTCCAGATGCTGCTCCAGCCACACTATCCTCCAGGTGCTGCTCCAGCCACACTATCCTCCAGGCGCTGTTCCAGCCACACTATCCTCCAGGTGCTGCTCCAGCCACACTATCCTCCAGGCGCTGCTCCAGCCACACTATCCTCCAGGTGCTGCTCCAGCCACACTATCCTCCAGGCGCTGCTCCAGCCACACTATCCTCCAGATGCTGCTCCAGCCACACTATCCTCCAGGTGCTGCTCCAGCCACACTATCCTCCAGGCGCTGCTCCAGCCACACTATCCTCCAGGTGCTGCTCCAGCCACACTATCCTCCAGGCGCTGCTCCAGCCACACACTAACCTCCAGCCACACCCTCACCTCTGCCACACGGCCACCCTTCTCCCTCGTCGTCCACACAGTTACTATAACACTCACACACGGCTACTTTCCGCTACAGACCATCAAACAACACAACAAAAGGGGCCTGAATGCTTCAGCTGCAACAATACAAACTATTCGCCATTTGTATTTGCCCCAGGGTTGCCAGATACAAATTGCTAAGAGTAGCGAGCTGACGGTCTAAAAGTAGCGAGTTTGTAATAAGAGTAGCCCAGTTTTTTGTTTCGTGACTGATACGGGTTTCAAAGTAATCTATTATGATATATAGAGTACATTAAACGATTTTAATTGTTTTATTAACATTATCTCTGCATATATATATATTTAACCAATATGATAATAGGATAACTTACCAATATTTACTGTTTGAAGCTTAATGGGTGTGAAGTCCTTCCACGTCTTTACAGTTGAAGATTACCAAGATCTTGATCTGCATCCACAACCTCGTTCTTGTATATTGCAGACTCATATTTAAGCATTGACATGAGTGGTTCAAATGACGAGCAACAAGTTACATTTTCTTCAAGATATGTTTTGATTCTCAAGACTGATGTCAAAAGCACAAGTCCCATTCCCATTCAAGATTTCTCAGTTTAGTTTTCACAGACGTTACTCTCGAAAATATCCGTTCAACCAGGTCATTACTGATCGGCAAGCTGTATATTTTCAATACAAACTCAGCGAGGTCAATCAGTATGGGATCGCCAGCAGTGTTCTTGACAGTTATTGTCTTGGTCTAAAATGACGATTCAGATGTCGGAATTTATCCCTTACAAATGTTGGACTAGTCAATGGTTAACAGTAGGCGCCACTGACTTTCAATTTCACTAAGCTTAGATTGGTCAGCTAATACTAACGGAAGTTCCGAAAATGGTGGCCATGTAAGCTAAGGCATATGATAGGTAACAGATTTTTCACCTTCTTTTATAGTTTCAACATTACTTAGAATACGAGAAAGAAGCTATTTGCAAGCTTTCATTAAAAAATTATCGCATCTTTCTTGAACATTTTGAAACTTTTCCTGGGTTGTAAAATTGTTTTGTCTGTTAGTGGCCAGAAGTGTTGAAAATTCGTAACCAAAGTCAACTTTCTCCAGGGGCAGACACATAGAATTGTAGTCCAAATTAACATGAAAGAAAGGGCCCGGGTACAGGCCCAGAAAGGGCCCGGGTACAGGCCCAGAAAGGGCCCGGGTACAGGCCCAGAAATGGCCCGGGTACAGGCCCGGAAAGGGCCCGGGTACAGGCCCAGAAAGGGCCCGGGTACAGGGCTGGAAATGGCCCGGGTTCAGGCCCAGAAATGGCCCGGGTACAGGACCGGAAATGGCCCGGGTACAGGCCCAGAAATGGCCCGGGTACAGGCAGAGAAAGGGCCCGGGTACAGGCCCAGAAAGGGCCCGGGTACAGGCCCAGAAAGGGCCCGGGTACAGGCCCAGAAGGGGCCCGGGTACAGGCCCAGAAAGGGCCCGGGTACAGGCCCAGAAAGGGCCCGGGTACAGGCCCAGAAAGGGCCCGGGTACAGGCCCAGAAAGGGCCCGGGTACAGGCCACGAAAGGGCCCGGGTACAGGCCCAGAAAGGGCCCGGGTACAGGCCCAGAAAGGGCCCGGGTACAGGCCCAGAAAGGGCCCGGGTACAGGCCCAGAAAGGGCCCGGGTACAGGCCCAGAAATGGCCCAGGTACAGGCCCAGAAATGGCCCACATGATGAGGATGCACGATTCTTCTGAGTATTCCAAGAGTGAAGTTTTCTAAGACAGTGTGAAGGCTATACTGATCTGCTTCATCTTTTGATAAAGTAAATTCATCCTTTCAAAATCATTTAGGATTGGTTTGAGACATGTGAAATATAGCTTATTGGAGGGATTAGCGTACATTGAAAATAGTTGCCTTGCAACATATTTATCACAAGAGGAAAAAGCTATTTGGTAATGAGTTGTTAGAGAACCCCACTGATCAAACGGCCGCTATACACTACCGCTCCTTGCCAACCATCGTCTTCCTGACAAAGGTATTAACTGTAAGGGATCTTTCCCGTCATTTATCAATCTGTAAATTTCTAGATAACTTTCTCCTCTTAATGAAGATCTGTGGAACCAAGTGTAGCTTTTGGGATGAAGTATTATTAACAATTAAGGTTGGGAAATCTATTGCCCCTGGGGAGGATTACCTTGCCTTGCGGTTACTTTTTCTTTCAAAGGTTCCTAGGATCAACGTCCCCAGGGGCCGGTCTCTGACCAGGGCTCTCCTGCGGTAAGTGGTCTACTCAATCAGGCTGTTGGACTCGGCTGTGATTTGTACAGATTATATTATTAAAGCATAAATAATCATCATTGAGTTTCTTAATATTAATATCCCAAAGTAGCCCAACTTGCGTTTAAACTAGCCCAAAAAAGTCGCAAGTAGCGAAATTAAAAATTTGGGAGCGTGGGGCTCTCAAAAGTAGCCCAATTCGCTACTAGTAGCCCAATCTGGCAACCCTGATTTGCCCGAAACGCTGTAAATACAAATAGTATATATATATATTATTGTCTTTAAACATAGTATATTACTAGCTCTATCTAGAAATCTAACATTCTGCGTTTAATTAATGTTATATATATGACCTTTTACCTAAATAAATTATTATTATTATTAGTATTATAGAATACTGCTGGAAGACTTGCCACATAACACTAAAACGCCGCCATCTGTTGTTTGTAAAGACAATTACTTCCAGCTGCACCTCTCTTGGACTCTAATTAAGCTTTGTACAAATTTATAATGTTTACCCAAACATTATATAATGTTTAGCCTCTGTTTACCCAACAGTAAAATGGGAACCTGGTTGTTATCGATGAGAACACCAAGGAATTTGCCATCTACTCTATTACTAATTTGGATATTGTTTATTCTTAGATTAATTTGATTTGAGGATAAATTACCAAACTATAGAAAGTTTTGTCAATACGTCTCTGAGAGACACAGATCTGAGACATAACCCCACTGTCTTCTCGAGTATACCCGGGAGTAGATGGAAGGCCTCCTTATGTAATGAGCATTACCAGGGTAAAGTACCAGACAGCCTGAACCACCCTCCAAAGACATCCGTTGCCACTTCGACTCGTTAAGGGTGGACAAAATGCGGCCCAAACGCTTAAAAGTTAGGGCTACGGTCATTCTTTTGGAAAAAGTGACATCCTGAAGATCCTCAAGGACGTGGCCGGCATCACACCCATTGACATGTGGATATTGTGCTTTACTTCTCATGTGGGAAGGACCTGGAAAAACTCCAAACCTTTGATCTCGTTCTTCGCCTAAATCACCACCTCCTTCCCCCAATCCCCAAGTCAGTTCCTAGCCGAAAGAACGGTTTTTACCAGCAGGACCAGCCAATGGATTACTGACCGAGATGATGAGGATATTATTACCAGTATCGAAAACGAAACGCGAACCTGGGAGTATTCGGCGCTAGGTTCCCCACCGCTGATAAAGCAACAATGAAGATATCTTTCTCCTCCTTAGCTGCGGCCACCCTGGCTGCCACACAATGTCTCTACTGTTACGGCATCAAGATACCATCAAGTTAAAACAAAAAGGAACGATATCACGAGCTCCAACAGTGCTCCAGAGTGCTACGAGCTCTCCCACCTCACCAAGTGTCAGCACCCCGTCCAGAAGTGCAGCCTGTGCGTCCTGGATCATCATTACTCCATCTGCAAAGCAAAAACCCATTTCTGCCTGCTCTGCAATGGCAAGCACTCACCAATTTCCTACCGCTGCCCCCGCAGACAGGAGAAAATCAAGGACCCGTCAACAACGGACTCCGTCACGGACAGCACGGCCATGTCAACTCGGCCTTCTATAATTTGTGCGGATCCCCTCCTCTGTTGGGAGTCTCTGACTAAAGCAATATTCCTTCCCAATGACTTAAAATGTGGGGAGGCTATGGACAAGGCGATGTCGATTATCAATGAATTGGCAAAGTTAAGAGTCTGGGAATATAGAGGGAAATCACTGCGTCTACTTTATATTCCTCCCATGTTGGTGTTAAGTGTTTCTTTGGCAATGAAATACATTCTTGAAGGACATCATGCTTTGTAACATTAGAACATTAGGATCTTATTATGCTTTCACATACATTGTTCATTTCTTACCACCTTTTTTTTTTTGTTTTTTTTTTTGTTTTTTTGAGATATATACAAGAGTTGTTACATTCTTGTACAGCCACTAGTACGCGTAGCGTTTCGGGCAGGTCCCTGGAATACGATCCCCTGCCGCGAAGAATCGTTGTTACATCCAAGTACACATTTTACTGTTGAGTTAAACAGAGGCTACAGTTAAGGATTTGCGCCCAGTAAATCCTCCCCGGCCAGGATACGAACCCATGACATAGCGCTCGCGGAACGCCAGGCGAGTGTCTTACCACTGCACCACGGAGACTGTATCACCTTCTGAAGTGATAGGATTAATTCATTATTAATCCTCATAATTAATTCAGTATATTATTATTTCATTAGCTACCTCGCCGTTCATTAGTCTAATCGCCGAAGCTTCATTTATCTCTGAAATTATATCCCCCAATACTCTGTATGTTCAATCATATCATCATTATCTCAGTAATAATATTACTTGGACCATGAAAATAATCTTGGGACTATTCTCATTTTTGTCTTCACCAAATTATTTAGTTTGCCGTCACTAAAACAAGAAATGACAGGGACAGCATAATCAATAAATCTCACAGTATGACATGTGATTACCATTGGAATGTGAAATGTAGAATATGATTAATAATTGTGTACTGTATGGGTTTGTGAGCCCCTTGAGGGACATTATATAGATGAGGGTAGAAATAGCCTAAGCTACTTTATCATTTTTGAGATGTACTTCCTTTTTTCGATAAACTTACTTGAGACACAGGCGTCTCTGACTTAGAGAGGATAGTTTTAGTTCTTCCACAACCGCACCATTTAAAGAGGGAAGATAAAGGAGTCAAAAACATAAACGTGGATAAAATTATCTCCTGCCTGGTAACAACGAGCCACAGAGAGGCCTTCACCTTTGAGAAGCCTGAGGGCAAGAATATTCCGGGACCATCAATAAAATCTCGTAGACTTGAGGCAAAGTGAAATTCACACTCCATCTATCTTCATTATATTGCCCAACTACTTGGGCTGGACGGTAGAGCGACGGTCTCGCTTTATGCAGGTCGGCGTTCAATCCTCGACCGTCCAAGTGGTTGGGCACCATTCCTTTCCCCCCCCCCGTCCCATCCCAAATCCTTATCCTGACCCCTTCCCAGTGCTATATAGTCGTAATGGCTTGGCACTTTCCCCCTGAAATTTATTTTATCGTTATATTATGCAGGAAGAACCGCACGTCTATGGGTCATCCAATAAGGTTAGGAGACTTCTAGCCACTGCTAGGCTTAGGCTCGGCTACAAGTACTTCTGGCAGTTTGCAACATCTGCTGAGATAGATTAGACTAAATTGAAACTGTCAGCAGAACTATTCGCATACTTTGCGTCATTATATAAGGAATGTGATAAAAAAACGTGGAATTCAGAGATAACACCATCAATGGGTCCAAGAAATGTGTAAGTACTTCATTCATAATTATATACTGCCAGGAATCTTAACGAAGTATCCAAAATTTGTTTACTGAATGTCATGTAAAGTCATGCATGCATGACTACAGCTGCCGCCCAATTGGGTGGGTGTAGAGCAGGACTAGTAACTGGCTCACTATAGATGTAAAGTGCCTTGTATAATTACTGTTGTGAGCCTCTTGTTGAATCACTTGTGATATAAAAAGATTTTCGATATGTATATGTATTTGTGTAAATGATTGTACATAAATGTACATGTATATATATAATTAACAATTGTGTAATTAGCTTCAAAACTATGACCTCAAGTGACAAAAAATTGTCACTTGAGGTCATAGTTCCTGAACCGATTATGTGCCTCTGTAACTCTTTTTTCACCACCGCCCACGGGATGGAATGCATAATAAAGAAAGAAATTGAATTGGTAGCCTCACTGATATACTTCACTGCCCAAAACGCTATGCGTATTTGTGGCTTTGCAAGAATGCAAAAACAAATTTTATGTACTTTAATAAACCCAATTGAGTAAAGCCCCAGATGGTTCATTTATGTAATGAACCGCTGGAAAAGATCAAGGTAAATGGGGGGACCTTCGACAAGTCGCCGGCTTCCTGTCCTCGTCGAGGCCACAAGTGTTAGTGGCTCACACTTAATAATGGTAGCAGAATTCTATTTTACTCAGTTCAATAAGTGAAATGTTTGTCTAAATGTAGCTTCTGTAGCGAGTAGATTATCCCAATAATATACTCGCTCTAAATATAGTGTTAATATTCCTGTCAACCTTTGGAGATGAATGAGGTGAGGCGTTGCCCGGGCAACACGGTGAGGTGTTGCCCGAGCAATATAAGCAGCGGTGTAGCGAACATTGGCTAGTCTACTTTCAAGTGTGGTCTAGAGCAGACACTTGCGAGATACTGTACCGACGCTCAGTGCGCTCAACTCACACCAAAGTATCACCTGTGTACTTCTGTATATTCGACCAAATATATATAGTATCTTAGTGTCTGTGTTTATTTGTCACCATAATTACGTAACAACAGAACCGTTACACTTCCATGACCTCTGGGGTTTATTTACCAAATCAAATAAATTAACTTTTATAATATGACCTCGGTGTTCTATTTTACTCAATCCAATCTTAAATCTAAATTATCCAATTTATACTCATTGTTTCGTGTTCTATTATGTGTTGATAATTTTAAACTTTATTAATATCTTCTTTATTATGCCCATTCATCTACGTGACACCTCAATCATGTCACCTCCTAATTAAGAAAATAAGAACGAAAGTAACTGCAGAAGGATTATTGGCCCATACAAGGCAGCTCCTATTTAATCCACCCAATCTCATTCGTATATCTGTCTAACTTACTCTTGAAACACTCAAGGAAGGGTCCTACTTCTAATAAATTGAATAAGTTTAGATTTAGGAAAAACCTGAGTAAATACTGGTTTGGTAACAGTGTTGTTGATTTGTGGAACCAATTACCCTGTAACATAGGATCCCTTGATTGTTTCAAGCCTAAGTTTGATATATATATATATATATGAATGAGATTGGTTATAAATAGGAGTTGCCGCGTATGGGCCAATAGGCCCATTTACCGCCCGAAAGAGTTAATCAATCAACCAAAATACGAACCGGAGGGGAAGGAGTCATGAAGCCACTGGAACTCTGCCAGAAAAAAAGGCGTTTAATTACATTCAGCGCTAGGCTTTTGGAGGGAGCACCCCCCCCCCCCCACCCGGTGGCTCCATGAAGCTAACTAACCACAGAGGACAAAGACGGGACTTACCAGGAAGGAGGACAGGCAGCAGCTAGGCACTAAGACGAAAAGAAATCAGGGTGGGAGACACGGCCTAAAGCAACACACGACTGACACTAACTGGGACCAGGGGCTGGATTCATCAAGGAGTTACGTGAGTACTTACAACCTGGCGGGTCGTATTCCGGGGGATATTAGGATTAAGAACAGTGATAGTTTGTGAAGATTAAGGACTATATGATTAAGATTAAGGTTATATATATATAGGTATAGGTATATATATATTTAAAAAAAAGGTTTATGAGCTACGAGGCGGTCCGTAGAATTACCCAGAGCTACCACAAGCCACCCAAAGCCTGCTATAGCATTATGTAAGTACTGAAGATATATGGTATATTTACTCACTATTTACTTCACTCACTATAATGTTGGCGCAAAATGCAGAAGATGATCAAATCTATTTTTACTTTGAAATAATCTAATTTTATAAACGAAATTAGAAATACAGTATGAGCCATAGGAAGTCGAGGGTCCGAGCGTCAATGTTGTGGCGCGACTTATCCAAGATATATTGTCGCCCGGAATGTGTTTGCTGGCATACCAGCCTCTTGTACACAGTGATCCAGAGTTTACAGTTAGGAGAAAGACAGATGTATGTAGACGTTAATGTTAATGTGACTATATTTTAAGGAATATATATATATATATATATATATATATATATATATATATATATATATATATATATATATATATATATATATATATATATATATATATATATATGTCGTACCTAGTAGCCAGAACGCACTTCTCAGCCTACTATGCAAGGCCCGATTTGCCTAATAAGCCAAGTTTTCCTGAATTGATATATTTTCTCTAATTTTTTTCTTATGAAAAGATAAAGCTACCCATTTCATTATGTATGAGGTCAATTTTTTTTTATTGGAGTTAAAATTAACGTAGATATATGACCGAACCTAACCAACCCTACCTAACCTAACCTAACCTATCTTTATAGGTTAGGTTAGGTTAGGTAGCCGAAAAAGTTAGGTAAGGTTAGGTTAGGTAGGTTAGGTAGTCGAAAAACAATTAATTCATGAAAACTTGGCTTATTAGGCAAATCGGGCCTTGCATAGTATTCCAAAAAGTGAGTTCTGGCTACTAGGTACGACATATATATATATATATATATATATATATATATATATATATATATCGTACCTAATTGCCAGAACGCACTTCTCAGCCTACTATGCAAGGCCAAATTTGCCTAATAAGCCAAGTTTTCACGAATTAATTGTTTTTCGACTACCTAACCTACCTAACCTAACCTAACCTAACTTTTTCGGCTACCTAACCTAACCTAACCTATAGAGATAGGTTAGGTAGGGTTGGTTAGGTTCGATCATATATCTACGTTAATTTTAACTCCAATAAAAAAAAATTGACCTCATACATAATGAAATGGGTAGCTTTATCATTTCATAAGAAAAAAATTAGAGAACATATATTAATTCAGGAAAACTTGGCTTATTAGGCAAATTTGGCCTTGCATAGTAGGCTGAGAAGTGCGTTCTGGCTACTAGGTACGACATATATATATATATATATATATATATATATATATATATATATATATATATATATATATATATATATATATATATATATATATATATATATATATAGTATATATATATAATTAAGTGAACGCCAAGATATGGGTAAATAAATAACTCTCCGGTCACACACAAGTCTCCGTGATGTAGTGGTATGTATTTATATATATATATATATATATGTCGTACCTAATTGCCAGAACGCACTTCTCAGCCTACTATGCAAGGCCAAATTTGCCTAATAAGCCAAGTTTTCACGAATTAATTGTTTTTCGACTACCTAACCTAACTTTTTCGGCTACCTAACCTAACCTAACCTATAGAGATAGGTTAGGTTAGGTAGGGTTGGTTAGGTTCGATCATATATCTACGTTAATTTTAACTCCAATAAAAAAAAATTGACCTCATACATAATGAAATGGGTAGCTTTATCATTTCATAAGAAAAAAATTAGAGAACATATATTAATTCAGGAAAACTTGGCTTATTAGGCAAATTTGGCCTTGCATAGTAGGCTGAGAAATGCGTTCTGGCTACTAGGTACGACATATATATATATATATATATATATATATATATATATATATATATATATATATATATATATATATATATATATATATATATATATATATATATATATATATATATATATATATATATATATACACAGTATATATATATAATTATGTGTATATATATATAATTAAGTATATATATATAATTAATTAAATTATAATTATATAGTATATATATATAATTAAGTGAACGCCAAGATATGGGTAAATAAATAACTCTCCGGTCACACACAAGTCTCCGTGATGTAGTGGTAAGACACTCGCCTGGTGTTCCGCGAGCGCTTTGTCATGGTTCATATCCTGGCCGGGGAGGATTTACTGGGCGCAAATCCTTAACTGTAACCTCTGTTTTAGCTCAACAGTAAAATGGGTACTTGGTTGTAAAAACGATTCTTCATGGGGGTTGTATTCCAGAGACCATAGGATTAAGAACTTGCCTGAAACGCTATGCGTTCTAGTGGCTGTACAAGAATGTAAAAACTCTTGTATATATCTTAAAAAAAAAAATCACCAATGTCCGGACACATGAAAACTTGCTATGCATCAGTGTCCAGACAGGTGGTGAACACAGGCCACACTTGTGTTCCATAATTTATTAATTCTGATAAATTACAGTATGTAATTCATAGAGATGCGTTGATAAACTTTAATGTTTTATATTTTATTGAAAATACAGATATAAACTTTGTTTTCAAACATTTAATGCAACAATATTTAAAATATAAGAACCGAAGCACCAGGATGATGCTTGCTAATAACAACATTTAATTTGTAAGCTTCGATGCTGATAAACTGTTAATTAAATGTAAACAAACTGTTAATTAAATTGTAAACAAATGTAAACTTTACATTTACATACTGCAAATGACTGAGGAAAAATGTATTTACTTATGCGTAAATTTAAAATCCACAGGGTTCTAAACCCACGAAACCACCTACCCACCAAAGCCGTAAATGCCAAAACTCTGTTAAGTTTTAAAATCCAGCTGAAAAATATCATCAGGACAAATAGAGGGGGGGGGGAGCTTTGTCAAGCCACCGGCTTCCTGCCTTCGTCGAGGCCAATAGATGTGGCTTTCCACATCTTGTCCGAAGTGCTGCGCATATAAGTGGCTTTAGGCATAGTATGTACTAGCTCTATCTAGAAATCCAACATTCTGTTTGTAACTCATCTTGTATGTATGCATTTTTACCTGAATAAACATTTATTTGTTTGTTTATTATTATTTTATTATAGTGTTCACACTTTTGAACAGCCAGGTGTTCTCTTCTTGCTTATAGTCCTGTCTGTGTTCATACTTTGCAAGTACCGTATATCAGAGTAAACTTGTGGCCATATTTGCTTACTTTATTTAATCGGCCTATTTTTAAATGAGGAAAATCATATTCAAATAAAAGAGAAGATGGAGAAGAGAGAGGGAAAAAAGAGAAAGAGAATGAAATGATGTATTTATGTTAAATAAATTATGTAGGATTGTAAATTCATAAACTGTATTCCTAGTAAATTCATATCTAATTGCATGGAACTTTACAAACAGTTTGTGCAGACCAATCCAAGTACAAAGTTACATTTTGAGAAAAGGATGTGATGCATCTGAAACAATGCAATAAACTATTTAAAATTTTGTGTTTTTGACAACAACAGCCTTTATAAATTTCTATTTTTTTATTATCTCTATACACTACCGGCATATTTCACAGTACCAGTACATGGATAAAACATAATTTTTCAATAACACCTATAGTCACAAATCACAGAATAACAATTAATATATAATATCTGTTAACCCTACAAAGTATCCAATACTGTCTTAAATATTTGCTAGAAGTGGACTCAATATCTAGCTAACCAGGACTATATCAACACCTCACAGTGAGGACTAATTTGATCCTAATTATCCAAGAAACAAAGAATACAATACTATTTGCTGCACTTAATTATGGCACAGACACTTTCGACAAAATAAGATCAAATACGACCATGAATATACAAGCTCATGGTAAGCTGGTGCCCCTAAGGTTTAGGTGCAAAAGTGTTTTGTTCTACAAGGGTTCATTCACATTTACTCATTCTCTGTTAACATATAAGTTTGGTGATACACAGTCCAAATATACTGTACTAAAATAATACAAGATTCACAGGAATACCAATCACATAAAAATATACATACAGTCTAGGCATGCTAACTTGAACTCAGATGATCTGAACCACTGGACAATATGCATAAAATTAGAACTGGATTAGTATGTTGAACTTATGGTCTGCATTCATTACAGTACTTGTTAGCTAGCAAGAGTATAAATCAAGGTGTGTTCATTATTTTTACACAGCAGGCCACTGACCTAGTTTTTCTGCTATACTGTACTGTCACAGTGTTGTGTAAACAATTAACTAAATAGCCAATATAATTTAAGCAAATACTGTGGTTGAAGATTTGGCCATCATAGATTGAAGAGGCACTCCATCTTAGATGATGAACTAATTTTAAGGTATTGTACAGTGGAACTGCCGTTACCCGGATCCCCATTTTGCGGATTCTCAGATTATCTGGACATAGAAATGTCCAGTTCTTCACCCTATTGGTGTCATTGATTCCTAACAATGACATTGATGCATTCATATTGATATGCTATTACAGACATTTTCATATTGTGTTAAAATAAATACTTAAAAAATACAACTTAAGTCTCGCACTCTTTTATTCAACTATCTAACTTTTCAACTATCCATACATCCAGAAGTTCCAATATGTCCAGATAATCGAGGTTGCACTGTACGAATACAGATTTGTTTTTTTAGGGGAAACAAGAGACAGCTATACTATACACGTTATTAGTGTAATTATTTCTGCCAAACAATGATACAAAATTTGTAAAACAACTACAAACAAATTAATACTAAGTATAGCTGCCAAATAATCTGTACTATAACATAGTCCATAACAGGCTCATTCTAAATAAATTCAGATTAGCAAGTTTACATTGTATATATATTCTTATCCCAAGTATAAAAAAATAAAAAATAAATGTTTAATTATTGCTTTGTTTGTATGATTTTGACTATTTTTATATAATATCACAATTTATGCTTTATTCTTAAGAAACACTCTGACATCATTTTGCAGATAAGCTTATATTATTATCTTCCATATGTTATACTTTCTTTATCATTACAGTTCTCATCATGATCTCCAAAATTAAAATAAACATTCAATTTACAAATATCAAACTATCATACTCATCTTTTGGACGATACGTATCATAAAAGGTTTTGGACGATACTTTTCATAAAAGTTATGACATTGCATAGTATTTCTACTAATAATTTATGTTAAAATTTTTGTATATACAATACAGTACTTTATTTGAAATCATACTTAATATTTTACTTTTCTATGAGAAGAAATTTCAATGGAACTAGAAAGATTTCAACTTTAAATAGTGAGACCTCTTATAGCACTCAATAAATGGGGAGGAATACCAAATATGTATATATATCAAATATTATTTGCATTTAAGCTATATATAGCAGCATCATTAATCAGAGTACTTTCTTTGTAAATCATCATGTATTTTTAACTGTAATTAAATCGACATAATCTAGCTTCAATATTTTATGTAACTATCAAATGATAAGGCTAATTGCATCGTTCAAAGGATGAGTAGTGACACAAAAGCTTAATAAACATTTTCTTACATCCTACTTAAGTTAACAAGCTATCAGCATAAATTTTTTTGTTATTTCATATATAGATATTCTCAAGCTGATTCAAAATCAACATTATCATGCTCAAATCTATGTGGACATATAGGATTAGCATTATCAATAAATCCTATCTTGAACCTCATTATTATTTGTGCGTGTGTATATGTGTGTATATACTATGTATATAGATACATACACACATGCACATACACATGGAGGCAGTGGAAAATAATGAATCATGTATCACAACACATTCTGACTTTTTTTCTCTCACCAGTTTGTCAATAGCAATCAATGACTAGCTTCCCTTTTATTCATTATGAACTTGCAGAAAATTTTTCATCAGTAATGTTAATGCCCTTTCTAATGCAAGTCTAACATCACTGGAAGAGTCAAACACCATTATGTCTATCATGACTCTGTGCTCTAACATAAGATGACAGCCAACAAAAATGTGCCATAAATATGACAGTGGAGGCTGATGTATCCTGCCTGGGCCTAGTTATTTGAGGTTCACATTCCTGTAAATGTGAGATAGAACTATAGTTCAGGAGTTGGTTATTTCATATTTGTTTTCAATATGTATATGTACCACAAATTTTGTCTCATAATGTACATGGGACATTCTTGCTGACATGAATGTTGAGAAACACCAGCATTTCTGTATTTTTATCACAGTTTGGTAAGGTTAATATAGAGCCAACAATCTGCTGACGACTTGCAGAGCTAAGCACTAACAACTGCTACAAGCTTTGATGTCATTCACAGATATAATCCTCTATTGCATGAGGGGTAAAATAAAATACACTGTGAACAACGCAAAGCAAACTACAGTACATGGAAAAAACGTTCACATAAATATTTCTGATTATTACTTTTTATGAGAAGAAAGGTTTGAGCAACCAATATGATCTGGCAAAAGATTTTACTATACAGTATTCCCAAATGCATATACAGTGCATTCTTAGCATCATGATCAGCTGTTTATTCACATCATGAGCTATACATGTACTGTACTCTCAAAGGATTCATAATACTCAAGTTCACCAGGTGAACTAAAAAATTGGATACATTATAATTCATTTACCTCATATATATATTATATTATATATATATATATATATATATATATATATATATATATATATATATATATATATATATATATATATATATATATATATATTATATATATATATATATATATATATATATATATATATATAGATATATATATATATATATATTTATATTTATATATATAACATGGTATTTATACAGAATATTAAGTTTTCTGTAATCTGAGTCTGAAATTTAGGACTACTGTATGTACAGTACTATAATTAACCATGTTAAGCAAACCTATGAAAATTATGGCTAAAATTATTTTAAGTTTTCCTTTTGCAAATGGTCAGACAAACACTTAAAACACTTCTAGGAAATCCATACTAAATAATATTAACTCATAACCAACCAATATTCACAGCTTATTCTATCACAATTATATAAAAAAATTACTCATACATTACAGTAACTAAATTACTGTGGATTTAGATGTTAAGCTCTGCAAGTGTTGCAGATCTGGCTTGGGTGCAATCCCCCGACACTGTTGCAGACCTGTTAGGGTGCATTCCGCAGACACTGCAAGAAATCTAGCTTTAACTATCAACAATACGAGACTAAAAAATAAATCTTATTTACACTTTTCTCTCCAAAAGAACAGATTTCCTTGAAATGAGAGATGTGGCCAGTCAGATCCAAGAGTATGTCATGCATATTACCATATTTTATAAGTAAAAGAATTATTCATATAAGTATTTTACAAGAACATGTACAAAGATTTTTGACAGGTGGATGTGAATGACTATATATTGTAAGTATTAAATGGAGACAGTAATGTTTACAGCTAAAACTGTGTGTGTGTGTGTGTTTGTGTGCGTGCGTGCGCACATGCACACATGTATGCTCACCCAACCATATGTGATTTTGAGTGTATTCATATGCACATGTGTATATGTGTGCATGAGTATGTGTGCACATGAATTTTGGAGAAAGAGGGCCATATATAACCCGGCTCTCCGTGTTCCATTGAGTCAACCAATCCAACATTATATTGCTAAATGATGCTACAGCAATTTGCCCTGACCCATAAGTTTGTATACAGGAATTTATACAAACAGTTGAGTCATAGCAGTATTTCCAGATTTAATTGTTTATACAGTGCAAATTCAATTTCATAAAAATTACCTTAACATTGACAAACATAAATCGTACATTAACAAAAAGAAAAATCTAACACACTCAAGGTAGGGCTACCTATAATCTTTTGGTGACTACAGTGTTGCTTATTTAAGCCTTTAAGTGTCAGTAATGTTCACAAATATAATAAAGCATTTTTGACATTTATATGGTTGTGCACTTTAATTACTGAATTTACTTCATAGATGGTTCTTATTAAGACTGAGGAGCTATATATGTATATATAGCAATATATATATATATATATACTGTGTATATATATATGTTTTATTTGATTTATCTGAGGGCCACTAACCCTAGTGGTCTCTATGATGAATGACAGGAAGCCGGCGGCTTATCGAAGGTCCCCCCTCATTATATGTACAGTATATATATATATATATGTACTGTATAATATAGGATTAAGACAGGAATTTCCTTAAGTACTTTGTATTTAATAATACATCTTCAGAAGGATGATCTTCTGAAGATGTTTTATTGTTCTGAAGATCTTCTGAAGATGTTGTATTGTTCTGAAGATCTTCTGAAGATGTATTATTGTTCCGAAGATCTTCTGAAGATGTATTATTATTCTGAAGATCTTCTGAAATCTTCAGAATAATATATCTTCATCCTTCTGAAGATGTATTATTAAACACTAGAGTACTTAAGGAAATTCCTGTCTTAATCCTCCCTTTGTGGTCTGACATTTTCACATTGTTCTTTACGTGTTAATTTCTTTGTGATTTACACCAATTATTTATTTATATAATATATATATATAAATATATATATATATATAAATATATATATATATATATATATATATATATATATATATATATATATATATATATATATATATATATATATATATATATATATATATATATATAAATATATATATATATATATATATATATATATATATATATATATATATATATATAAATATATATATATATATATATATATATATATATATATATATATAAATATATATATATATATATATATATATATATATATATATATAAATATATATATATATATATATATATATATATATATATATATATATAAATATATATATATATATATATATATATATATATATATATATATATATATATATATATATATATATATATATATATATATATATATATATAAAATGAAATTTAAAGTTTGCTCACTGCGATCTAAGAAGTCCAGACTATTTTCTCAATACAACTGCCAATAAGTCAATGATATTCAAGTATAATTTTAAGAAGCTTTAAAGATAACACTTGTTTCAGCGTTACTGGCATAAGATATTACATTATGTAAATCGTTCACCAAGAACGTTTTGATTAAGTAGTGTAAATATGAGTAACTCAAAAACATACAATAAACTGTGTCTACTGTGTTGAACTGTGATTTCAATTACATTTTTTTAAATCATATCCTGGTAGTACCTACTGGGTACTACAGGGTCCCGGTAATACAGTGGGGTTCATTCTTGACCTACAATCAAGAATTCTGGGTTCGAATCCCGGGCAGGACTGAAATGGTTGGGAACGTTTCTATTACCTAATGGGTCTGTTCACCTAGCAGGAAATAGGTTCCCAGGAGTAAGTCAGCTTGTTGTGGGGTTGCATCCTGGGAAGGGTCAGTAATTCGGCCCTGGGGACGACCTTGATATAAGTCTAACATGCACTGTATGTTTATTATGGCTGTCCGTTTCCCGACACAATGAATTAAACTAATATTTAAATGGTATTGGAATATGGTTTCTGCTTTAATTTTGTAGCTACTGTGTTACCTTTCTCTAGATACACAAATTATATGTACAATGTCGGAAGCACAGATTAATAATAATGATAAAGATATAAAACCGCAGTGAAGATATCTTTAATCGATGTTCACTGATATATTTCTAGATTAAAAAATTATCTAGAAAAGATAATACATTTACAAATGTCATGATACAATCAATAACTTTTGGCTTGTGTAGTATTAATGACTACTACCTGCACAACAAAATTCATATGAATCAAAGTACTGTAGTAGTTTCACAATTAAGCAGCATGTAAATAAAAATGCTTGCTAAACCAAATGATTCCGTGATTCCAGCTATGGCAATAAATCTTTTGAAACAAAATAGAAGAGCATGGTCCATGCCCTGACAACAGCAGTTTGCTGAACTATGCATAGCTCATGTAAGGATAACATTGAACCAGTGATAATGAAGTTTATACTATGGTGACATATCAACCCCACAGTATATGTAAAAATAGAAAATAGATTTTTCCCTTTTTCATGGTGTTCATCTATGATTAAACTCGACTGATTTTTTTTTAGATAATCTTGCACATCTTATGACTTAATTTGACTTTTAATTCAATGTGGTCAGTAACCTAACCAAATGTTAACTGTGTCAACAAAATTATTCATACACCTTTTGTCACTATGTGATGGAGTGAGAAGAGATACGCGAATTTAGAGAAACTTCTATAACAAATGTTCAAGAGATGTGATAATATTTCATTCAAAATGATCTGCTACCAGAAATCTTAGCCAAATATTCCCAGTTTGCTAACTGTAGGTAATAACTAAGTGATTGTAACCTATCCACCGCTACCCACTGGATGGGAAGGGGGAGGGGGGCATGTGTGCAGGATAAACATATCAATTGTGATACTAGCTCTCCACATATGTCAGTTGCTTAGTTTAGAAACTGTACTTGTGGTCGGTCTCGAACCAATTGTTGATGTGACAATGTTAATTGAAATTTGTACCTAGCTCAAGACTGTAACTTGCTGAGCTAAATGAAATTGTGGGGTTCAGCCCCTGAGCCCATTATGTGTCTCTGTAACCCTTTCCACTACTGCCCACAAGATAGGTATGGGGTGCATAATAAATGAACTAAACTAACTCTTATGACTTCAGGTTCATACCAACTTACACAACATGCAAACCTTCAATCACTTGCCAAAACATTGACTATATTATTTACAATCGGTGGAAGAACTACTGATGTTAAGTAAGATGGAATGTTTTTAAGAGATTAAAAAGAATTAATTATAACTTTAGTCAGTGAGAGTAATGAAGAGAATGTAATAAAGAGAATGTTAGAATATTGTGTAAATTACATAAAGTAATATGTTACATTTCATCGAGTTAATTTTACATGTACTGTATATGTATGTATGTATGTATATATATATATATATATATTTGTTATTAAAATCCATCCAGTATTTAAGGAGGTATGGGTCAATACAGTATTCAGCTGTGACTGAGTGAAACTCTTGACTCTCAGAATGAAACCTAGGCATACACTATTTTTCAAACTAGACCCATCAAAACACTTCCTTCCATCCATGATTTTATACAAAATATCATGGAACCCATTAAAGGAAAAATAATCTCTTAACTATTTTCAGAATAATATTCCTGACACCTTGCCTGACCGCAACTCAAAGATAAAAAAAAAAAAAAACACAAGAATGGCATAAATTGGGAAAAATATGATCTGCTGAAAACTACTTTACTTAATGATCCATATTTCACTGCAGCCCCCCCCCCCCTCAGTTATTTGACAGTTTCACTGTATGAAGTACAGCATCCAAGCCTGTAAACGTTAGCTGACTCAGCTGTAAAGGAAACTGTGCCTTCTTAAATGGATAAGTGTGATTACGGTACTAATGCATTTTTTTTAATTTGCCTATTAAAAAAATTTACTTCTATAATATGAAATATTTCATGCCAGGTGCTTCAGAAATTAGTACAGTACATCAATAGTATATGGGATGGCTTTATTTTTTGATACCGGATTTCTTATATCTTTGTGATATTATGCATAAGGCTATAAACAAAACTTACACCATGGAAAAATTAAAGAAAGAAAATTAGAGAGATATAGGAAGATGTTAAATGTGTAAAATAACAATTAACTTATAGATTCTTTTGCATGGGACGCCCTGCTTTAAGTAAAAGAAGACAGCATTTGATGAGCGAAATAAATAGAGAATGAAATTACAGTGTACAATAATCTCATGTTCAGATTTAAGTAGTAATACATTCTACTCAAATGCAAATGGAAACCTTGAATACAAGTAATATCTGCCTAAAGCTTCTGACAAAAAGAAAAATACCATATGGTAATTTATAATGCCAATTCATACTCATTTGTTCAAGTTACTCTCACTCCATGAGAGCCAACCTGACATAAATTAGTCACAACAATATAAACCAATAAAAATGGCAAGCAAATTAAAAAGCTAAAATATTTATACTAAAAATGTACATGAAAAATGCAATATTTTCTACTTGATTAAAAATAATGCATTCCTCTATGGTCATGTATTCATCCATGAAGTGGAAATTTGATCTAGAAAATCAATTTGATAAATAATTTTGATTACAGATTGAATCATAATTTTCCTTTTAAAATCAGCAACTGAAACACATTAATAATGTTTTTTTGCATACTGCCCTGCAAACAAGATAGTCAGTTCTTTGTAAATAATGTACAAATGCTACATTTTTATCATGTAATTAGGTTGCATATAAAGAACTCATTCCAAATCACATTATAATAATGTTTGAAAGATTTTGTTTAATTCTGACACAGTAGCAACACTGACCCAAAAGATCTGAATCTAAAGACTTGGACCAAAAAGTAGTCTGGAAAGTTACTATAGTCGAGTGATATGATTTTTAGCTTTAAAACCCAGTTTCCTAGTACACCCCAGACAAAGTAATTTGTTACAACATTCGTTCAAAGTGGCATCCATTAAACAAATTTTCGTTCCTAACTATATCAAAGTATTTAGCTGTATGTACAACTGCAGGGATAAAAATAAATTGTGCTGGGTACATGCATATTAACTAGGATGAATTTATGAAAGTTGTGAGGCTGAGGAAATTTTCAATCTTGTACAATATTCGAATTCATAAGGCAGTTAATCAAAACTCAGCCTAGGAATACAAATGTTGCATTCTTGATCCAGGGGTGTTGTGGTGTGGACTCAGGTATTTGTGAACACATTCCAGCATTGTTGGAGCATCAGTGGTGTCTTCTTGAAACATCTGAGGTATTCTTGGAGCAAATTACGTGGCAAATATTAGCCATTGAAAGCATATAGTGCAGTTGCCAAGGTAAACAGCAACACCAGCACACTACTTCCAAGTTGGGCAGATGATGCAGTTACTGAAGATGTTTTATTTGCTGTAAAATAGAATAAGATTACCTTAATAAAGCAATGAATTAAGAAATGACTATAAACAAAATTTACAAAATAAACATGACATATTTTATCCAAACTCATTTGGTATTAAAATGGTTTAACACTTAAGCTTAGTATTTTTTGCTACAAACTTAGCCTCGCATTACATATTCTCTCCTGATTTCATGTATGACCCTCCTGTGCGATGAGGATATTAGATGAACTTGTAGCTACAGTAGTTTTTTATTTACACTTTGTAATTCTTCATACAGAATAGGGTAGCAGCACATTGCTGTGTATACCTAAGCTTGATAATAAAAAAAAGTACTTTTAGAACATTTACTGTAGTGGAAGATCAATCCCTGAAAGTTGTACTGTATTAAATACCACCTCTTGACAGAACAACTTATTATTCTAAGTGAACATTTTGTGAAAACTCTGAAAGACCCATAGTAGGGATAACGAAGTTTGGGCAATTTTAATGCACTGCAATCTAAATGTTTCAAATTCCTGCTAAACCAACAATGACTTCTCCTTGGTGCCATTCAAGCTTCACCCAATTCAATCTATGCCAGACCCTTGTGAGTCATTTATACCTACTGGCTTCCTCTAAAGAGGTGCAAGTAGCAGGGAATCCTAGATCACCCAAAACAATTAAAGGCCGCAAGAAAGGTGGGCAAATGAAAACAGACACACCATGGTAAACAATGTGTATAAAATACGACAGCGAAGCTCCAAGATTCACAAATCACTTGGTGGTGAAGCAATTCTCCTGTTTGTTCCACCTGCACACCATAAGGAGACTGTTAGGTTTGTTCTCAGACTCACAGTTGGGAATTCTGGGCAGACAGAAATGATTGGGTACATTTCCTATCACATACTGCCTCTGTTCATCTAGCAGTAAATAAGTACCCAGAAGTTAGGCAATTGTTGCGAGGATGCATCCTGGGGAAGGTCAGTAGTTCGACCTAGTTGGACCGCGACATAAGCCTAATGAATATATGTACACAGGCTGTCTGTCCTTGATGAAATTAATTATTACCCTGCATTAATGAATTATTCACCAACCTTGAAGCCTCAATTATATAGCCAGAAGATGGAAAACCAAAGCTCCTTAATGGAAAAGGGAGGGTCCTAAGGAGCCACAAATGCCCATCAGAGAGATGCATTTCATTACCATTTCATACAATATTGGTTTTGAGGGAGGTTCCTATTGGTGGGTTCTTGGTGCTGTCACCATGGAGAAAACTCAAATAGGGTACTAGCCAGGGGCAGGGGAAGAGCTACAGAAAGTAATCCCCAAGAAATGGGGAGTTAGCAAAGAGTTAACTGCTCCAAAGTTGCACAAGCCTGGTGTGAACCAAGAATGTTCACCAGGTAATGAGTTACTAGCCTCATGTTGGATTGCCAAAATCCCCCAAACCCAAATACCTAATTTAGAGAAAGTACACCACCCGGTGACAAAAATCATTCCAGGACTAAGTCGACTCTCATACCAGGAATGACTGAGAGCCACAGTGCTAAGAACACTGCAAACTAGAAATGAGAGGGCGGATCTCGTCGAAACTTTTAAAATACTAAACATTTTGGAGGATGTTGATCCAAACAACTTCTTCAAAAGGTCAGATGTAGCAAAAACAAGGAGTAATGCATATTATTATTATTATGCATACCTCATTGATAGGTACCAATAAGCCACAATGAAGGACAGAAAACAAGAGATACTTTTTCACCCACAAGGCTATAAGCTCTTGGAACCGCCTACCTGCCGAAGTCGTAAATGCTAAAACAATGCTGAATTTTAAAATCAAGCTTGGAAAAATCTTCAGGACAAATAGGGAGGGCATTTGACCAGCTGCCTGCTTCCCACTTTTGTCAATTATGTAACTACAGTAGCTCATCATCAATGGTGTAACTTGACTAGCTACATGAATTTTGAGGTTCAGTTTCTGAATCCATTATATGTGCCTCTAATCTTTTCCACTACCGTTCACAGGATGGGTATGGGGGTTCACTACCATTCACAAGATGGGTATGGGGTTCACTACCATTCACAGGATGGGTATGGGGGTTCACTACCATTCACAGGATGGGTATGGGGTTCACTACCATTCACAGGATGGATATGGGGTTCACTACCATTCACAGGATGGGTATGGGGGTTCATTACCATTCACAGGATGGGTATGGGGTTCACTACCATTCACAAGATGGGTATGGGGTTCACTACCATTCACAGGATGGGTATGGGGTTCACTACCATTCACAGGATGGGTATGGGGGTTCACTACCATTCACAGGATGGGTATGGGGTTCACTACCATTCACAGGATGGGTATGGGGTTCACTACCATTCACAGGATGGATATGCAGCCCACTACCGTTCACAGGATGGGTATGGAGCCCACTACCGTTCACAGGATGGGTTTGGGGGCCCACTACCGTTCACAGGATAGGTATAGGGTCCACCACCGTTCGCAGGATGGGCATGGGGTGCATAAAAAACTAGGTGGTGGTGGTGGTAACAATAACGGCTGACAATAGTGGTGTGTACCGGGTCTGTGCTTGTATCACTTCACACTTATTTGTTTATTCCTTGTTACCAGCATTGCCCCCACATTCTCCTCGTTTGTATGGAGGTACAGTCTATTCTGCTTACCCTCCGCCTCACACCAGTTGATTGACAGTTAAGAGGCGCGACCAAAGAGCAAAACCTTAACCTCCCCCCCCCCGCAAGCACAACTAGGTGAGTACACCTGGGTTGAAGTTTAGTGAATAAACAACAAATAAGTTAACAATTTAGAGCTAAGCACAATTGCCTTCGAAAGAAGATTAGTGTTAATGGAGATATTCGAGCAGGCTTAACCTGCCTCATGGGACTGGTATACCTGCCTCATGGGGACTGGTATACCTGCCTCATGGGGACTGGTATACCTGCCTCATGGGGACTGGTATACCTGCCTCAGGGGGACTGGTATACCTGCCTCATGGGGACTGGTATACCTGCCTCATGGGGACTGGTATACCTGCCTCATGGGGACTGGTATACCTGCCTCATGGGGACTGGTATACCTGCCTCATGGGGACTGGTATACCTGCCTCAGGGGGACTGGTATACCTGCCTCATGGGGACTGGTATACCTGCCTCATGGGGACTGGTATACCTGCCTCATGGGGACTGGTATACCCGCCACATGGGGACTGGTATACCTGCCTCATGGGGACTGGTATACCTGCCTCATGGGGACTGGTATACCTGCCTCATGGGGACTGGTATACCCGCCACATGGGGACTGGTATACCTGCCTCATGGGGACTGGTATACCTGCCTCATGGGGACTGGTATACCTGCCTCATGGGGACTGGTATACCCGCCACATGGGGACTGGTATACCAGCCTCATGGGGACTGGTATACCAGCCTCATGGGGACTGGTATACCAGCCTCATGGGGACTGCCATTTGTTGCCGTGTTATTTTAGTAAAAAATCAGCATATAGGATGGCCTTACTTTCTTCTGCAATTATATTAGGTTCGGAGCCGCCTTCGCCAGAGCCGGAGCCGGCATCGTTATTGTAATAATCGTCGTAGTAGGTATTGTAGTTCTCATCGTCGTCATCGCTGGGGCTGCTGCTACTGCTACTGCGGCTGCGGGGCTCCATCCGGCCCTCCACCCCCGAGCCCGACCCATCGGCCTGACCTTCGTTGTGACGGCGGCGCGCGTCGGACCTCGGCAGCCACGTCAGCTGGGTCAACACCAGCTGAAAATACAGACAAGTTATTTGTATGGGAAAGATACTCTTCTGGAAACAAACCCTTGTGTATAATATGATCAACTATGTATCTAGTGAACTCAGATGTTTTTGTTTAATCTTAATTTTAAAACTCATTCTGGTACAGCTTGCTCTCAAAGTGAGAGCATTCTTGTAGAAAGTGGTTGAGATTAAGAAAAGAGTATGGTGAACCCAATGGCAGTATGGCGACACAGCGCAGAAAAGCGATCGTAAGAGCAATTAACGAGTGACTTGAACCTTAAATAACTAATGACAGTTAACAGAGGTGATCGGTTATCATTCAAAACCAATTACTGTAGTTAGCGTGAGAAAGAAAATTGAGCTGAGAATGGGTTATAAGAGTAGGGGTTAACTTCGCTTGTGTTCAACAATAAATAAGGTTAAGAAGTATCAAACTGCCAATTTGAGGTCAGCCGTTACGTATTCCACGGACCAAACAAACGAGGAGGACAATCAGATTGACTGATTGGTCAGGCCAGTGTGTTTTGATTGGTCATCAGTATTGACTGCCATGTGTGTGTGTTAGGCGGAAAACTGAATTAAACGTTTATGTCTGCATCTGATGTGGGAGATTCAGGGGGGAGGCAGGGGAGGTGTGGGGGGGGGGGATTGAGTGTTTGTTCTGCTGCGTCTGATAATCAGTGTACCCTAAGACAAGGATTCCACTATAAGCAAGAGAACCGTAGCCACCGGAGTGAGCCGAGGTCACCGGAGTGAGCCGAGGTCACCAGAGTGAGCCGAGGTCACCGTGCAGGAGGCAACTGACCCTGCGGACGCCTCTGAGCTTGTCGGCGAGGGTGTAGACAGAGGTGTCGGGGTGGTCAATGCGAACTTCTGGGTTGTACTTCTGGGCGCTCACGCCTACCCCCGCCGTCGTCTTGGTGTACCTGCAACACAGCCCACCATTACTACACACACACACACCTGCACAACACATCGCATAATATCAACACACATGATAAAAGATTCTTCAGTCATACTGTATCAAAGTCTTAAGTTTTTTCAGATCCCAAGACGGTTGTACCACTTATATAACTGTTGGGAGCACCCAGAATGCAAATCTGAATTCATAGAATTCATATAATTTATTATTTGTTCCTAATATTAGTTTAGGAACAAAACGATAAAACTCTATGGATTCCGCACTGAAAAGTTGATATCCATAGACTTCATGAAGCGTGGCATGGGGGGGCCCAAAGACCTTAAAGGGAGGGAAGGGAAAAGGGGGGGGGGGGGGTCAAGTCCCTAAAATGAAGGCCTTCCGCTTAAATGAAGACAGCCGACCTTCTTCAAGGAGGAGGGTCTGACCCCCGTTAAATGGAAGTGGGGAATTGGTGACCTATCCGGACTATCATATGACAGTCCGCTGAGTTCCACTCGTCACCCTGCAAAGTTTAATGTTGGTAGCCACTAGCGCCTGGCCGCCATAAAATAATATATTGAATTACCAGAAATGCTACCATTTTAACCCATTATTCTTAATCAGCATATACAAGAGTATCTCTGGGGAAATTTTGAAAGGAATTAATATGTTGATAAAAATCAGAAAAACTTAAATTCATCAGTTTTTTTAAGGTAAAAATATTTGTTTCCTAATATTTCATATAAAATCTCACCAGATTGGCTGATCTATGTGCCGATTATGAATAATGGATAATAACCTGAAAATCAAGTAATACCACATGTAACCTCATTACTGTAATACGTCTGGAGTTTGTCAGAAAAGCAGAGTGGAGGGTGGAGGTTAGACAAGCAGGGTGGTGGAGAGAGAAGCAGGGTGGTGGAGAGAGAAGCAGGGTGGTGGAGAGAGAAGCAGGGTGGTGGAGAGAGAAGCAGGGTGGTGGAGAGAGAAGCAGGGTGGTGGAGAGAGAAGCAGGGTGGTGGAGAGAGAAGCAGGGTGGTGGAGAGAGAAGCAGGGTGGTGGAGAGAGAAGCAGGGTGGAGGAGAGAGAAGAAGGGTGGAGGAGAGAGAAGCAGGGTGGAGGAGAGAGAAGCAGGGTGGAGGGAGGAGTATGGCCACTAGGCAAGACTTACTTGAGCCAAACAATGCACTTGAGCGCTCCACAAGTGTCCGGTGTTGCACACAGCTGTTCTCAACAGCATACAATCCACAACTCAAACACTTAACCTGCAATTACTCTAAACCTCCTGCCTTCACTGCCATGTTACACGAGAACATGAGAACAGACACATTTGCAGAAGGCTTACTGGCCCATGTTAGGAAGCCCCTATTGATACCTTACGAGACTCTTTCCCATGTAACCTAGTTAATTAAAATTAATTTATTTTAAAAAGGTCTTTACAATGGGCAAGCATCCGGTCTCTGTCTACCTGGCCTTGACACACTCTTAAGCTATGCACAATACACTAATCACTTAATATACCAACGCGTATGACAAATCAGTAAACATAAAATTCCACAGGTACAATGGAGGGGGGGGGGCCGTTGTCAAGCCGCCAGGTTCCTGTCCCCGTCGAGGTCACTAAAGTTAGTGGCCCTCGGGTAAATTCAGGCAAATAATTTCACGCAGCCCTCTCCACTTGCTCACTGAGTCTAGCGGAGACCAAAGAACAAACACTGTTTTAGCCACACTGTCGGTAATCAATGGGCAGTTGGAAAACAAATTCTGAGTGAGGTGGGCCGGGAGCTGGAGTCTCCGGCCATCGCCACACCTTCAATTTCCAGTCTAAGGACTACAATAAAAAAAGAGAGAAAGAAAATCCCACAGGAAATTGATCATGACTTTGGGTGAAAAATCAGTTTTCTAAATGTGAGTCATTTAGCGAGGAAGATGCGAGTGATTTACATTTACTGATAAGTTGCATTAAATAGAGGAAGGGTGTGTGTGTGGGGGGGGGGGCATAGTGCCAAGTTAGGGGGGGGTGGTGGGGGGTGAGGGACGGTGGAAGGAGCCCCCCACAGCCAGGAGGAGGTTGGGGGGCGTAGTGTGGGTTTGGTCACACGGAAAGGAGGGGGAGGGGGAAGCGAAGGGGAGGGGGAAGGGGATGTGGGTGTTGCTGGAGGGGGCAATAGAGCCAGGAGGGGGCCAACTATCAGCAGTGAATCTCTGGCGGCTCGCGAGGCTCCACTTCTTTCCAGATTACCCCTGGAAAGCGACAATGAGTTTCCCTGGAATCCGATTGGTTTTCCAGGGTTTTCTCGATCCAGGAGAGTCTTTTGGGAGCGCCATGGAGATCTTTAAGGGAAGTGACGTTATTGCGAAGTGGCACCGTGAGCAGCAGTAGTTAGAAAGGTAGAAACGTCGCGAGCAGGAACAGTAGCAGCGCCGCGAGCAGGAGCAGTAGCAACGTCTCAAACAAAAACAGTAGCGACGCCGCAAGCAGGAATGACACCAACGCCGCGAGCGGGAATGACACCAACGCCGCAAGCAGGAATGACACCAACGCCGCGAGCGGGAATGACACCAACGCCGCGAGCGGGAATGACACCAACGCCGCGAGCGGGAAGCAACATAAGCGGTAGATTACAATCTTATTTTTGCCGAGCTCTGAACACGAGCACCCGCCCCAGAGTACGGTGGTCAATACTGAGGGTGGCAGATGGTGACCTGCCTATATGGTGTTGTGACCTTGCTGACCTAGAGTGCCGTCACCTCCACCTCCTCATCCAAATACAACAAAGATACCTTTCATGCATGATGATGCATGATGTATGATGATCACAGTAACCTGCTCATCATCTTACACCACATCACCAACGCGGCGTCTCATCACTACAACATTAACGCATAACTCACATCAATAAGGCGCCCCGGGGCCGTTTTTCTCTCCACTAACTGCACACATAAAAACTTAAATTAAGTTTTCCTTCATTAAGTTCATTACCATAATCCACCGGGCTCTAACTTGATGAAGTTAACGCAAGCAATATTCTTCATCTCAACCAAAATTGCACTTCTGAATTTAGCTCATTTCCATACAGAAACGTACACGGGGTTTCCTGACTGCATAATTTGCACATCGTTATACCATTTTGCAAATTAAGAGAAAAGTGTGAGACATGGGTGGGCGCTGTACATAACAGGCGGTGCTACAGGGGAGTGGTTTATGCTGGGAGGTCACCCACGTATGTTAGGTAACCTCTGATATTACACCCATGGTGGCCCCTTCGTCACACACATGGTAGATAACTCCTTGTACTACACCCACGGTGGCACCTGGTGAGAGTCGAGTCCTTGTACTACACCCATGGTGGCACCTGGTGAGAGTCGAGTCCTTGTACTACACCCATGGTGGATAACTAGTCACAATAACTACAGTCTTGTGTCAACAACTACAGGTCATTAGGTGTGGGTGTTATCACCTCGCCCTACACGCGCCCGCCAATGTTGTAAGCCGCTCCTCAGACACACTAACCATTTTACTCTGGTAGGGAACTCAGCTCTAGACGTGATTAGCGACAATGTATGTGAAACGTGAAGATATGAAAACGTAGACTTTTACACAACAAAAATCGGTCAAAATTTGCCAGTGCAGGCTATTAAACACATGGCCCTGTATGACTAACCATCCTGCGAGATGTGGACTTGTATTACCACTGCTACCTTATTCAATCTTGTGTTGTTGATATCCTCAAAATGCATCCGGAGTCTGCCAGTGCAGACCGCTTATCACATGCCTCTGTATGACTAACCATCCTGTGTGATGGGGATTTTTTAGCATCACCTAGTTAGCTCTTTTGACACACTGTACTCCACTTCATATAGTCTAGGGTAGCTGCACTAATGCAGATGTACCTCATATCTTAATAAAAAAAAAAAAAAAAAAAAAAAAAAAATGTCAGTGCAGGCTACTGATCACATGCCTCTGTATGACTAACCATCTTGTGTGATGGGGGGGATTTTTAGTATCACTTAGCTAGTTCTTGACACACTCTGTACCCTCCCTTCATATAGTCTAGGGTAGCTAGTTCTTGACACACACACTGTACTCCCCTTCATATAGTCTAGGGTAGCTAGTTCTTGACACACACACTGTACTCCCCTTTATATAGTCTAGGGTAGCTAGTTCTTGACACACACACTGTACTCCCCTTTATATAGTCTAGGGTAGCTAGTTCTTGACACACACACACTGTACTCCCCTTTATATAGTCTAGGGCAGCTAGTTCTTGACACACTCTGTACCCTCCCTTCATATAGTCTAGGGTAGCTAGTTCTTGACACACACACTGTACTCCCCTTCATATAGTCTAGGGTAGCTAGTTCTTGACACACACACACTGTACTCCCCTTTATATAGTCTAGGGCAGCTAGTTCTTGACACACACACACTGTACTCCCCTTCATATAGTCTAGGGCAGCTAGTTCTTGACACACACACACTGTACTCCCCTTCATATAGTCTAGGGCAGCTAGTTCTTGACACACACACACTGTACTCCCCTTCATATAGTCTAGGGCAGCTAGTTCTTGACACACACACACTGTACTCCCCTTCATATAGTCTAGGGCAGCTAGTTCTTGACACACACACACTGTACTCCCCTTCATATAGTCTAGGGCCGCTGCACAAATGCACATGTACCTATATGTATTAATACAAAACAAAATTGGGCAGGGATGACGAATTTTTTTAAGAGCGCGTGCCCAAACTTTCCCTCATCCCCTAAACCAGCACCTGGCGTGGCCACGGGAGGTGTGTGTGTCGCAGATTATATAATATTATATTTGTATTTTACCATTTTATGGATAAAGAGGATAAAATGCTTGAAAATATTCTTAATGAAGTTTAGGCAACCAATAACTTTTCTGAATTGTTTTAAATGGTTCAACTTTAGGAATAACACGTTGTTAATACCACAATTTCCAAGTAAACAATAATGTAATAGGGTGATATAATGAAAAATTAGCTTCAGTAATAATGAAGTTTTTAAAAGGGGTTAAAGTGATGTTGAATATTTATGTGAATTTTTAACTTGTTTTTAATGTTGACAAAAGTATAACTGAGATTGAAAAAAAGTGAAAGCTATCTAGAATTCCTGTTAAAAAAATGATTAAATATTTATGTTTGTCACAAAAATGAAAAACTAATTTATCAAAAGTATTTTATTTGATAAGCAGCAAGAAATGCGAACGACTAAATTTAATGTTTGGTTCATATCATTAAACATAAAAATTTAAAGGAAAATTAGGTGTGTGCGTGTGTGCGTGTGTGTGTGTCTGGGGTGGGGGGGGGATATAGATTATGCAACAAGAAGTGAAGGTGGGTAAATTATTATCATTATTATTTTTATTATTATTGAGAAAATAAATTCCAGCCATGCGTAGGATTCGAACCAGCAAGACGAGTACTCCCAAGCGCACGCCTTAAACCACTGCACCACGATATGCTATAAGTAATGTAACCTGGGATTCTACTGAATTCCTGAGGAGTGTTGAGGCATCGAACTGGTAGCAAATCATTCTCTTACACACTACTCGCATACACTCTGGTCTATTATTAATATTATTAATAATTACAACTAATAATAATTACATTATAATTAATATAATAATATTAATTATAATTATATTAATTACATTAATGTGGAGTAGCCTAACTGGCGTAGTGCTGTAGAACTGTATTTTTTGCCTAACAAGCCAAGTTTTCCTGAAACTATATATTTAAACAAAAAATTATTATGATATAATAAAGCGGTCCATTATATTATATATGATTTTCTTTTCTTTTAATTTGAATTAAAACACATAAATGTGATCAACCCAACCTAACCCAAGTCAAGGTTACCTAACGTCAACCTAACAAGACAAAGGCTGTTGTTAGGAATGTGTATGAGACTGGGGGTGGTACAGCACTAATGGCCCAGACTGGGGGTGGTACAGCCCTAATGGCCCAGACTGGGGGTGGTACAGCACTAATGGCCCAGACTGGGGGTGGTACAGCACTAATGGCCCAGACTGGGGGTGGTACAGCACTAATGGCCCAGACTGGGGGTGGTACAGCACTAATGGCCCAGACTGGGGGTGGTACAGCACTAATGGCCCAGACTGGGGGTGGTACAGCACTAATGGCTCACACACTTGTAACTCTGCCGTTGTGGTCGCTAGCAGCTGCCGAAGGTCGAGGCTGCCTCACTACCACCTAAATAACACCTGCCTTATCACCTGTGAACAATGACCAGCGCTGGTCGCTCCGTGGGAAGGGGGGGGGGGGTAGGAAGGGGGGCGGGGCAAGAAAAATGGCAAGAAATTCTTTTGTTGAGAGAAAAGCTGGCGGAGAGAAACCCGCCGGAAGCATGTGGCAACCCGCTAAAGACACAAGTGTTAATTATTGGGCGTTGATAAAGCGGCGAGTTACTGGTCTTGTCCCGCCACCAGCCGCAATCATCGTCCCTCACGGCTTAGCGGCGACCCCTTCCCCCCCCCCCCTACTCCACACTAGTGGTCACAACTGAGGCTTTACCTTACCCCTCCCCCCCTCAACCACCCCCCACCACAGCCACCTCCACCACAACCACCTCCACCCTCACACCAGAGAGAGAGAGGGGTTATCTTGAGATGATTTCGGGGCTTAGTGTCCCCGCGGTCCGGTCCTCGACCATGCCTCCACCCCCAGGAAGCAGCCCGTGACAGCTAGACTAACTCCCAGGTACCTATTTACTACTAGGTAACAGGAGCATCAGGGGTGAAACTCTGCCCATTGTTTCTCGCCGGCACCCTGGATCGAACCCAGGACGACAGGATCACGCGTCCAGTGTTCTGTCCGCTCAGCCACCGGAGAGATTGAAGAGCTCGAGAAAGTTCCTCTAGAGAAAGAAATTGATGATAACTAGAGAAAGTTATCATCACTACCAAGGGAGCCAGGGGTGGGAAGATGGTTGTAGATGTAGTGTGACACACTGAGCGGAGAGGGGGAACAAAGCGCTTCGGTGGCAAGTGTGACTGAAATTGTTACCCATCAAGATTCCCCGACCTGCCCCGACCTCCCCCCGCTTAGAGATGACACCTGCCCCGACCTCCCCCGCTTAGAGATGACACCTGCCCCGACCTCCCCCCACTAAGAGATGACACCTGCCCCGACCTCCCCCCGCTAAGAGATGACACCTGCCCCGACCTCCCCCCGCTTAGAGATGACACCTGCCCCGACCTCCCCCCGCTAAGAGATGACACCTGCCCCGACCTCCCCCCGCTAAGAGATGACACCTGCCCCGACCTCCCCCCGCTAAGAGATGACACCTGCCCCGACCTCCCCCCGCTAAGAGATGACACCTGCCCCGACCTCCCCCCGCTAAGAGATGACACCTGCCCCGACCTCCCCCCGCTAAGAGATGACACCTGCCCCGACCTCCCCCCGCTAAGAGATGACACCTGCCCCGACCTCTCCCCGCTAAGCGATGACACCTGCCCCGACCTCCCCCCGCTAAGAGATGACACCTGCCCCGACCTCCCCCCGCTAAGAGATGACACCTGCCCCAACCTCCCCCGCTTAGAGGCGACACCTGCCCCGACCTCCCCCACTTAAGAGGCGACACCTGTCCCGACCTCCCCCACTTAGAGGCGACACCTGCCCCGACCTCCCCCACTTAAAAGGCGACACCTGTCCCGACCTCCCCCACTTAAGAGGCGACACGTGTCCCGACCTCCCCCGCTTAGAGGCGACACCTGCCCCGACCTCCCCCACTTAGAGGCGACACCTACCCCGACCTCCCCCACTTAAGAGGCGACACCTGCCCCGACCTCCCCCACTTAAGAGGCGACACCTGCCCCGACCTCCCCCACTTAAGAGATGACACCTGCCCCGACCTCCCCCGCTTAGAGGCGACACCTGCCCCGACCTCCCCCGCTTAGAGGCGACACCTGCTCCGACCTCCCCCACTTAAGAGGCGACACCTGCCCCGACCTCCCCCACTTAAGAGATGACACCTGCCCCGACCTCCCCCGCTTAGAGGCGACACCTGCCCCGACCTCCCCCACTTAGAGGCGACACCTGTCCCGACCTCCCCCACTTAAAAGGCGACACCTGTCCCGACCTCCCCCACTTAAGAGGCGACACCTGTCCCGACCTCCCCCGCTTAGAGGCGACACCTGCCCCGACCTCCCCCACTTAGAGGCGACACCTGCCCCGACCTCCCCCACTTAGAGGCGACACCTGCCCCGACCTCCCCCACTTAAGAGGCGACACCTGCCCCGACCTCCCCCACTTAGAGGCGACACCTGCCCCGACCTCCCCCGCTTAGAGGCGACACCTGCCCCGACCTCCCCCACTTAAGAGGCGACACCTGTCCTCAGCACACTGTAAGACGCCAGCCAGGGAGGACATCAGGGAACATTACTCTCACAACTTGATCCAAGTCCTCATTCTAAGTTCGCCCAAAAACCAAAAGCGGTCAACTGAAAAAACTAAGAAAAGGAAGACTGTATCAACTACCCAACAGAGCGAGACTGAAAATGAGTCTTAACGAATTCCTGAGAAGCGACAGATTACAGAAAACCCCGCGGAGGACGAGGTGGTGAGGGGGGACAGAGGTGGTGTCATGATGACACGCATGACACCGTGGCGTTGACACACACGACACCGAGGCGTTGAGAGAGGCAGTTATCAGCGCAGCGACGCTGAGAGCCACACATCAAGGTGCCGCGGCCCACCTTCCTGGTAAGCTCCATAAACAAGTATCTCCAGCGGGCCGCGGACGGCCCCGTGTTTGTTTAGACACGGGGTCCCTCAGCTCTCCTCTCTTATCCTCCACCTCACCTCTAACACCTTCCCCCCCCCCCCACCTCCTCATCTGGTGCTGCTTCTGTTACTTCTTCTGCTCCTTCTCCTGGCCTTACCACTGGCCCTACTTCTGCTCACACCTCTCATCACCTTCCATTGATTAATCTCTTCAACATGAACACCGGAGAGCACAAGCTTGGTGTGACTCTCCACCGGGACCTCTGAGCATCCAGGGTCAACCTTCTCCAAGTGTCAACTAATTAATGAGATTCACATGTAAGTAGTAGGAAACGTCGTTTGCATATTGCGTCTCTGCCTGTCGTCTGACATGCTTGTTTCTTGGTTATTTGAAGCAGTCATGTTTACTACATGTCTCTATCACCAGCCCCCCTCCTTGGCACCACCAACTGCACCAACAACCACTCCACCACCAGCTGCACCAACAACCACTCCACCACCAGCTGCACCAACAACCACTCCACCACCAGCTGCACCAACAACCACTCCACCACCAGCTGCACCAACAACCACTCCACCACCAACTGCACCAACAACCACTCCACCACCAGCTGCACCAACAACCACTCCACCACCAGCTGCACCAACAACCACTCCACCACCAGCTGCACCAACAACCACTCCACCACCAGCTGCACCAACAACCACTCCACCACCAGCTGCACCAACAACCACTCCACCACCAGCTGCACCAACAACCACTCCACCACCAGCTGCACCAACAACCATCTACTCCGAGGTAGGAGGCGTGCCAGCTGCCCATCAGTGTCAATATAATAAGGACACTTCATTACCCATGTGAGACGCCACGATAAGTTTTTAGGCTGGTTCCTCCTCGTCCTCCTCCGCCCTCGTGAGGGCTGGCCGGTGGGACTCGCTACCACCTTCCTCCGCTACCACACCTGACAAGTCAGGTGTGGTGGAAGGTGGCAGTGTGAGAGGTGTGGCAGCTGTAAGAAAGACTCTGAGGGAACTGAGCATTACCACAGTGCAGGAGAGGAGGAACAGATGGGGGGACATGATAACGACATACAGGATTTGAAGGTAAAGTAACAAAAGAATAAACTTACGGAGAAACGTTCCAGCTGTGAAAGCTAGATACAAAGGACTCAACCAAACTGCTGATAAACGTTTGGTTGATAAGAGATATCAACCAAACGTTCTTCAGTGTGAAAGTTGTATAGAAATTACAAGTATAACAAAAAAATATGTTGTCAAGCCGATTTATAAAACAATAGTGAATGTTAATATGATTAACACGAGAGAATTAATTGATTGTATTATAGTACTGAGGGTTGGAAAGGCAGGGCTTGGGAGCTGGGTTCTTCATCTCTTAATCTGTGCCCTCTCTCCACCTCTCTCTTTCCACCTATCCTCTTATTTTTCCTTCTCTCTATCCTTCTCCCCCCCCCCACACATCCCCAGTCATCCCTCTCCCTCTCTTTCTAAACCTCAGCAAATAACCATAGCACAATGGGCTTGATAGTTCACTGCGTCGTTATGGCAGGCATTACAGTCCCGCTAAATAACATAAAGGGGCGAGTTAACAGCGGCGCCCTGGGGGGGGGGGAGGAGGGCGGTGACTGTGTTCACCAGCAGGGTGCTGGCCGAGGAGTTCACCACCAGCAGGGTGCTGGCCGTGGTGTTCACCACCATCAGGGTGGTGGCCGAGGTGTTCACCAGCAGGGTGCTGGCCGTGGTGTTCACCAGCAGGGTGCTGGCCGAGGTGTTCACCACCACCAGGGTGGTGGCCGAGGTGTTCACCACCACCAGGGTGGTGGCCGAGGTGTTCACCACCAGGGTGCTGCAAGAAGCAAGGGGCAGGGGGTCCCTGACTCACCACACAGCAAGAAACAAGGGGCAGGGGGTCCCTTGACTCACCATACAGCAAGAAACAAGGGGCAGGGGGTCCCCTGACTCACCACACAGCAAGAAACAAGGGGCAGGGGGTCCCTTGACTCACCACACAGCAAGAAACAAGGGGCAGGGGGTCCCTTGACTCACCACACAGCAAGAAACAAGGGGCAGGGGGTCCCTTGACTCACCACACAGCAAGAAACAAGGGGCAGGGGGTCCCCTTGAGTCACCACACAAGCCCACGCGCGACAGGGGGCTCCTTATCTTAGCTGAACACTATAAAACACACACCAAAAACAGCTGATTCACTCAACAAATTTGTTAATGCCAGCAGAGAGCTTAGCAGAGCTACGAGACCAGCTGTACGGCCACCACTGGGAACAGTTTAGCAAGTCATCATGTAACATTCTCACCCCAAATGCTATCTAAAAAAATACAAATATTTCGCATCGCAACTCTCCCTAACTTGCTCACAACTCACCTGCAACCTCACGGTTTATAGAAATAATACTCTGCGCGCGCACACACACACACACACACACACACACACACACACACACACACACACACACACACACACACACACACACACACACACACACACACACACACACTATTGGGTTAAACAACTGACTGAACTCTACATTAATCAGAACAGTCCTGGTCAGAACTCTACCCCCAGTTAACATAAACCCAGAGTTTGCCAGTGCAGACTACTGATCACACGGCCCTGTATGACTAACACTCCTGTGTGATGGAGAGTTTTAGCATCACGGAGCTAGTTCTTGACACTCTGTATTCCCCCTTCATATAGTCTACGGTAGCTAGTTCTTGACACACACTGTACTCCCCTTCATATAGTCTAGGGCAGCTAGTTCTTGACACACACTGTACTCCCCTTCATATAGTCTAGGGTAGCTAGTTCTTGACACACACTGTACTCCCCTTCATATAGTCTAGGGCAGCTAGTTCTTGACACACACTGTACTCCCCTTCATATAGTCTAGGGCAGCTAGTTCTTGACACACACTGTACTCCCCTTCATATAGTCTAGGGTAGCTAGTTCTTGACACACACTGTACTCCCCTTCATATAGTCTAGGGCATCTGTACAAATACACATATACATAAAAGTGTTGATACAAAAATACAATCATCACATACATTCTGTAAATACAAATGATGAGATGAAGATAGTGTATGCAAGGGTCATTATTGATGACACACAACTGTTAGTGCCTCCAGACACCTCACCAGTCGTTGTACGTGATCAATAACCAATTAGACAAGTTCCTGCAGCAGGAACTCCCCGGACCAACCGAGCTGTGGTGGATGTGTGAGGCCTCAGCAGACAGCTAAAAGCAACACAGCCTTTTAGATTAAGTTATCACAGAACAAGCCCGGCCCGAGGCTGGCGCTTGGAGAGTAGAACAACTCCCAGAACCCTGTCCAGGTAGACTCCAAACTAGTCTGCGTCACGTGATCAGCTACACTAACCAAACTGTGACGACACAAACAGACCTAACTAGAGATGATTAAGCTGTTTCTGAGTGCAAGTGACCGAGGGGGGGATATCGGTGAGACGCAGACATTACCAACTGCAAGTATTCTACACAATCGACTTTAGATTGGTCCAGGACGGACCGAAACGTCGTCGTCCTTTCACCTTTCAGTGTGTGGTCTGGTCAACATACTTTAGCCACGTTATTGTGACTTCTCGCCTGCATATTCTACAAATTTTGATTCCCTTTTAAAGGCAAACACCGGTTGTAGTGTAGTGTAGTGTGTAGTGTAGTGTAGTGTGTAGTGTAGTGTGTAGTGTAGTGTAGTGACGCTCCAGGGAGCATCGCCAAGATAATCTCCTCCACTCCAGTTCGCCCTCATCTTATTTCTTGTCTTAAGCTGTAGGTGGGTGTAGCGAGGTGGTGTAGGGAGCTGACCGGCCCGGGTTCACCGACTCACGCCCCGACACCACGCTCGCCTCAACTGTGCCTCCAGTTATCGAACTGAAACTATATACAACTGATCGAAGTTGGAGATCCGGGAATTATCAGTTGGATCCAAATCCTGTGGCTGGCATTTGCCCTATGACGTCATAGGCCTCGTGAACGGCACACATATATAAAACAACATTTTTATCTCTTATTTTCGTTAGGTTAGGTGGTAGAGAAAGTAGCTACAGCGTAGATTGGTAGACTTACGGAGCCCAAAGTGCCGTAACTATGGGTAGATGAACAAGTAACTGTTTAATGTGGTGATAACAGTGACTAACAGTGCCGGTAACTTTTGAGAGAGAGAGAGAGAGAGAGAGAGAGAGAGAGAGAGAGAGAGAGAGAGAGAGAGAGAGAGAGAGAGAGAGAGAGAGAGAGGATGAGGGGACAGCATGAGAGGGGGAGACGAGGACGCTGGTGGACGGAGTCATTCAACTTTGCAGGGTGCCTGAAGGGTGTTGTGGGACAATCATAGGGCAGATGGGGGGTCGGGGGATTGGCCCCACCGCCCTGGCCATTTACGTTGGTGGAGATGAAATGGTGGCCGCCGAGCCCACAGAGTTTCATCACCTGTTCACAATAAAAGATTAGACCTTTCAGACCAGTTGGCATGAGGTACCTGGAGCTTTGCAATTACTTTATTCACTCTCGTATTCTTGAAGATATCCTCACAGTATACCCAAAATTTGCCAGTGCAGGCTATTAAACACATGGCTCTGTATGACTAACCATCCTGCGAGATGGGGACTTGTATTACCACTGCTACCTTATTCAATCTTGTGTTGTTGATATCCTCAAAATGCATCCGGAGTCTGCCAGTGCAGACTGCTTATCACATGCCTCTGTATGACTAACCATCCTGTGTGATGGGGATTTTTTAGCATCACCTAGTTAGCTTTTTTGACACACTGCACTCCACTTCATATAGTCTAGGGTAGCTGCACTAATGCAGATGTACCTAATATGTTAATAAAAAAAAAAAAGAATTCAGATATTGGCACACAAAACACACGTTCTGATATCAAATTTGCATTATGAGGGTTTCCAATTCTGAAATGATAGTGTAATAGCTTTAGGGTAATAGTGCACAGGCATTATATATATACATTATATATATATATATATATATATATATATATATATATATATATATATATATATATATATATATATATATATATATATATATATATAATGTACATAGTACACATAGTGAGATGTGTGAACATATGTACATGTGAATGACATACATATAAATAACAGAAGATATCAATGCTGGATTAGATGCCTCAAGATATGGGAGTCGAAGCCCTAGAGGCAGTAGAGAATGAGTACGAACACCAGAGCCACAGTAGAGGCACCCGAGCCACTATAGAGGCAGCAGAGCTACTGCTGAGAGGCAGCAGAGTGACAGTAGAGGCACTAGCGACACAGTAGAGAGAGAAATCAACAATTAATCAGTGGTTACTAATGACTCACGGGGCGATTCGGATGCCGTTCCAGCAGTGGGTGTCTTGAGTGGCCAGGCTGTTGCAGTGGGCTTCAGGCAGGCCCGCCCACCACTCCCGCGCCGCCTCCACCGCCCGCACCGCCGCCCCCGCGCTCTCCAGCACACGCCCACTGCCTCGCTCCTCTCCCGCGGGCGCCGCCGGCTCCACTGAAACAAAAGACGCTCATCAATGTCAGGACAGGAGCCCACTGGAGACAGTGGGGTAAGAGAAGGCAAGCACATCTAGGTAAGAGGTTGTCAATACGTCTGGAAGATATTCGTGTAAGGTAGAGAAGGTAGATTTGCCCAAGGAAGTGATATCCCAAGGACCCTTGGGATATACCAAGGACCCCTTGGGATATACCTAGGATCCTTGGGATATACCTAAGACCCCTTGGGATATACCAAGGACCCCTTGAGATATACCTAGGACCCCTTGGGATATACCAAGGACCTGAGCTTGTATCCCCTGGGATATACTATAAGGCCTGGTCTTACAAGGCCCACGCGGAATACTCTACCTGAAGGTCTACACGAGGTATACTGTATATCTGTGTAGGTTTAGGATTAGTTTGTACCTAGGATCCTTGGGATATACCTAAGACCCCTTGGGATATACCAAGGACCCCTTGAGATATACCTAGGACCCCTTGGGATATACCAAGGACCTGAGCTTGTATCCCCTGGGATATACTATAAGGCCTGGTCTTACAAGGCCCACGCGGAATACTCTACCTGAAGGTCTACACGAGGTATACTGTATATCTGTGTAGGTTTAGTGACACGCGAACTAAACAAATAAACAGAACATTTACAGTGGCATTTCGTTGAAAGGAAAAATGACAAGACGTCTCTCCACTGAGACAGGAGGAGGGGAGGAGGGGGGAGGAGGGAGGAGGGAGGAGGGGGAGGCGGAGGAGGGGGAGGAGGGGGAGGCGGAGGAGGGGGAGGCGGAGGAGGGGGAGGAGGGAGGAGGGGGAGGAGGAGGAGGGAATTATCAGGGGAAAGCACCAAGCCATTAGACTATATAGCACTAGGAAGGGGTCAGGATAAGGATTTGGGATGGGACGGGATGAAGGAAGGAATGGTGCCCAACCACTTGGACGGTCGGGGATTGAACGCCGACCTACATGAAGCGAGACCGTCGCTCTACCGTCCACCCCAAGTGTATTTATGTATTTATGTGTGTAGGTTAGCTTAGCATTTTAAAAGCACTACAATCACCTTCTGTGGTTGATTGTTCATTAAATCCCTGAAGTATATGTTTAACAGATCTCTAACCCTGTCCATGGAGGACAGAAGGAAATGTATATATGCTGGTTAGCATTGTTAATGTGTGGCCACGTCTGTGGTAGAAAATAATAATAAAAAATGCCCCTGGGGTTTCAGGGCACTTAGCGCAAATGTTTAATTCTATTTGAGTAATTGTGTGTCCTCCCTCCCTCCCTGTCTCCCCCCCCCCCTCCCTCCCTGTCTCCCTGCCTCCCTCCCTCCCTGCCTGCCTGCCTGCCTCCCTCCCTCCCTCCCTGCCTCCCTCTCTCCCTCCCTCCCTCCCTGCCTGCCTCCCTCCCTCCCTCCCTCCCTCCCTCGCTCCCTCCCTCCCTCCCTCCCTCCCTCCCTCCCTCCCTCCCTCCCTCCCTCCCTCCCTGCCTGCCTGCCTCCCTCCCTCTCTTCTGTTCCCTTGCTTCTAAAATGTATATTCCTAATCCTATTTCCCCTTTCTTCTTTCTACTCCCTTATATCCTCCGTACTCACCCTCCTTCCCTCCCGTCCCCTTGTGACGGGGCCAGGGGTAATGACTGTCCATTACCCCCTTAGTTAACTATCTCTAGAGTTCCCCCAGACTCCCTACTGCAACCTCTCTAGTTCAACACCATGTAACCTCGGTGTCTGATCATAGACGTGCTACACAGACAAAGTATTGTACCTGATCAGCTTCCAGGAACTCTAGAGAACTCTTAATACTTTTCACTGCCACCATCCATTCTAGTAACGTATGTAAGACAAGGAATGGAACTTATCTGTGCAACACAATATCAAAGATGTTCATGTGTAAACTGGAAGTATGCACTCGTAAATACTCAAGCCTCTAAGTCTATAAGCATCATAGGGAACCCCAAGATCCAGTGATCGGAAATAAAGTCAGATTTACAACTCCAAATTAATCAATTATAATCAATTATTTATTTATTAGGCCTTCACTCAAAGGGGTAAACCCAATTCATTCATATCTTTGAACGTTAAATGTCAACAACAATAATATACATTGGGAGTCGCCACACAAGACACTGAGGACAAAGAGAGACCCAAGAGCCAAAGCTCAACCCCCCCGCAACCACAACTAGGTGAGTACACGACGGCTGACTGTCCCCCGGAGAAGGAACACTGAGGAACTATATCCTGTCTGACTGACTTGATGTTTCTGAATATTATTATAATACATTTATAGTGTTACGCTTTGCCTTACTCCCTCCCTCACACGCACTCACCCTTCCCTCACACGCCTTACTCCCTCCCTCACACGCACTTACCCTTCCCTCACACGCCTTACTCCCTCCCTCACACGCACTTACCCTTCCCTCACACGCCTTACTCCCTCCCTCACACGCACTTACCCTTCCCTCACACGCCTTACTCCCTCCCTCACACGCACTTACCCTTCCCTCACACGCCTTACTCCCTCCCTCACACGCACTTACTCTTCCCTCACACGCCTTACCCATCCCTCACACGCCTTACCCTTCCCTCCCTCTCACTCTCCCATAATTTTTGTCACAGTCTTTCTCACCTCATCTCTCTCACTGACCCTCTTCCTCACATCCCCCCCCATCCGTCCACCATCTTAACAAAAGACCTAAATTGGAATCCTCATTTTTTTCAATTCCCAGATGCAGATCAACCCATTACAGCAGAGAGGGTGCAGGGGGGAGGAGGGATAGGGGATGGGAGAGGGGGTATGGGGGGGAGAGGTGAGGGGGATATGTGGGGGTAGAGGGGCCAAAGGGGGTTGCATACCAAGACTATAGCGGCTTCAGGATCGGATTCCATTAAGACGCCAAGCTCTCTCGTCTCCTCCTTAAGACAATGCCGGTCCCAAAACCATCTAGCTCACTGGTAGAGAACCTCCCTAATTGCGTTTGCGGCAATCGAGCTCCAGCTATAGGGTCCCGCCTCTTAAACTAGTATTCGATATTTAAGATCATGAGACCAAGGTGACCAGCACCCTGGTTCCTCTCGTGGAGCGGCCCGGTTACCATCTTCACACTGGACAACGTCTTTTGGTATTTGGTTCATTTGTGTGTTCAGCTCCACCTTGTGACCTCCCTGCAGGTCCTGGTTTGACCCTTGTGTGACCCTCTCGTCCAGCACATCTCTGGTCACAAAGTTATTCACGTTAAGTTGCTGTAGGTCTTGTCACACACACACACACACACACACACACACACACACACACACACACACACACACACACACACACACACATTCCCAGCATCAAATCACCGACCAAGTAAGAGGCAGTCAACCCCCTCTGGTGGTGGAGACCTCAACCATACCAAAACAACAAGGGGTTACAATTGACTGTAGTTGAAGACAACAGTAGTGCAGGAGGCAGAGGGACGGTGTGGAGAGGCTGTATAGGGGGGTTCACCAGGGCGCCCCCATACTGGTAGGGTTCACCAGGGCGCCACCATACTGGTAGGGTTCACCAGGGCGCCCCCATACTGGTAGGGTTCACCAGGACGCCCCCATACTGGTAGAGTTCACCAGGACGTCACCATTCTGGTAGGGTTCACCAGGGCGCCACCATACTGGTAGAGTTCACCAGGGCGCCCACCAGCACTAAGGTCCACAGTCACACACCCAACACCTGTGACCAGCGCCCCTATACCTGCACCGCTGGGGACGTCCGCAGAGAAGCGCAGCGTGTGCAGGTGGTGCGCGCAGCTGGCGCACTCAGACGGCACTCTCAAATGACAGCGTGAAGAGGCAGGCAGTACAAAGTGCCGACGGAGGACGGTTGGCGGGGCCTCGGCACGCAACGTCTCCTTCCTTGATGACTGCCTTGACCGCCCTCACCACTTGACTGTCTACCGTCTTGCCTGCCAGCCAGCCAGCCAACCAGCCAGCCAGAGAGAGAATCTCTCTCTCTCTCTCTCTCTCTCTCTCTCTCTCTCTCTCTCTCTCTCTCTCTCTCTCTCTCTCTCTCTCTCTCTCTCTCTCTCTCTCTCTCTCTCTCTCTCTCTCTCTGGCCCCGGGTGGACAGCATCCCTCTCCTCCAAGACCTTCATTCGAGGGAGATGAAGGTCAGAGATGACCCTTCACACACCTTTGTGTCAAACAGCTGTAGTCAACAGCCGAATTATTCCACTTAGCCGGGTCCTTTGCAGTGACGATTTGGTCGTCAACAAGCACCTTCAATCCATTTGACACTCCGTAAAAAAGTAACTGTTTAGCCTAACCATAAACGTACGAATCCGAGCACTCTGCCTAACGTATGGAGGCTGATTCAGGACACACACATACACACGCACGCACGCGTGCACACACACACACACACATACACACACACACACACACACACACAACATTCCTCTCACGGCATACATCACAAAATCACGTCAAAATGTCTTAAAAAGGTGATTACACACACATACATAAGTGTATGATTTGAATGATGGATCAATGGTAATCGGATTAATGAGGGTACTCCTTCCTTGGTGTATAACTAGAGCTCTCAAAACTATGTATATGCTAGAGTCACATCCCCTCTCATACCTGGCACATGAACTAACAATTACGAATCTTGAGGTTATCTTGAGATGATTTCGGGGCTTTAGTATCCCCGCGGCCCGGTCCTCGACCAGGTCTCCACCGCCAGGAAGCAGCCCGTGACAGCTAACTAACTCCCAGATACCTATTTACTGCTAGGTAACAGGGGCATAGGGTGAAAGAAACGCTGCCCATCGTTTCTCGCCGGCGCCCGGGATCGAACCCCGGGACCACAGGATCACAAGCCCAGCGTGCTGTCCACTCGGCCGACCGGGGGGGGGGGGGGATCGCCCTGTTGAAGAATTGGTTATCGTGTCCTGTGTTGTGTTATCGTGTCCTTCCCTGAGCCTCTGGCCGGCCCACTAACGCTTGTCCCTATAGACTCGCTACCCCTATTATATCACTCATTCCTTAAGTTGTATATGTTCTGAGGGCAGGTTGTCTTTCTCCTAATAGTTGCCTTCCCTTCTTCCTCCAATTATGCCTAGGGACCACACTAACGACCACTCTACAAGGCGCCAGATTAGCCGATTATGGCCCAAATGAGGCGATCAGAGTCGGGAGTCGCAATTACTGGGGTAATGGCTACCCACACATCACACCTTGTGCCTGCCTCACCCCTTCACACTTCCTGCACACTGCTGCCTGCCTTACCCCTTCACACTGCTGCCTGCCTTACCCCTTCACACTGCTGCCTGGCTCACCCCTTCACACTGCTGCCTGCCTTACCCCTTCACACTGCTGCCTGGCTCACCCCTTCACACTCCCTGCACACTGCTGCCTGCCTCACAGCAGGCAGCTTTCTGCCTGCTGTGAGCCTGCAAGGATGAACCTTTCCTTAAAGATGTGAGTGGAGGCGGCTCCCACAACTTCTTCTCTTAGGGCATTCCTCGTGTTGACACCCCCCCCCCCTCGTACTGGGTACGAGTATTTCCTTACATTTCTTCGACTCCATCTCGTTTGCGACCCCAGCTTTCACCCGTGTCCTCTTGTCCTACTTAAATAGGCTGTTCTTGTCCACCTTGTCCATTCCCCTCAGTATCTTGTATGCTGTTATCATATCTCTATTCCTTCTGTCCTCCAAGATTGTGAATCCAGTTCCTTCAGCCTAGCCTCATAACTTAACCCTCTGAGCTCTGGCACTAATCTAGTAGCAAACCTCTGCACCTTTTCGATTTTTGTGTTATGGTTCACAAGGTATGGCTTCCAAGCAGGTGCCGCGTATTCCAGTACTGTATATTGATAATAATAATATTGATCCATCATTCAAATCATACACTTATGTATATGTGTGTAATCACAAGAGCTGTGTAGAGTGCTTTGAAAGCGTCCTGATTTAAGTTTCTAAATGACGTTCTAATGTTTGCCAGCGTCCCATATGCTGCTGATGTCACCCTGCCTGTGTGTGTGCCTCTGGTGTTGGGGAGGGAATTATATCCACTCCCAAAAGGGTTGGGTGGGTGAGGTTGTGTGTTGATGGATGAGAGGGTGTTAGCTTAGTGATAAGTGGTCATGTAGTGAGTGGTTGTGTGGTGACAGGAGGTGACAGATGGGTGTGGTAGGTCGGTGGGAAAGGTCACTAGGCGCGCACGGGGGCGAGGCACCTACGCCTTCAAAAGGTCCACTACGGGCTCACCATAGCCCGTGCTACTTGCAACTTTTTGTTCCAAGTAGCGAATCTTTAACAACAACAACAACAACCTACGCCTGTGGGGGAGGGGGGCACTAGCCACGTGGGAAGGGGGGGAGGGGGGCACTAGCCACGTGGGAAGGGGGGGAGGGGGGCACTAGCCACGTGGGAAGGGGGGGGGAGGGGGGCACTAGCCACGTGGGAAGGGGGGGAGGGGGGGGGCACTAGCCATGTGGGAAGGGGGGGGAGGGGGGGCACTAGCCACGTGGGAAGGGGGGGAGGGGGGGGCACTAGCCACGTGGGAAGGGGGGGGAGGGGGGCACTAGCCACGTGGGAAGGGGGGGGGGAGGGGGGGCACAAGCCACGTGGGAAGGGGGGGGGGAGGGGGGCACTAGCCACGTGGGAAGGGGCGGGAGGGGGGGCACTAGCCACGTGGGAAGGGGGGGAGGGGGGGCACTAGCCACGTGGGAAGGGGGGGGCACTAGCCACGTGGGAAGGGGGGGGGGCACTAGCCACGTGGGAAGGGGGGGGAGGGGGGCACTAGCCACGTGGGAAGGGGGGGGAGGGGGGCACTAGCCACGTGGGAAGGGGGGAGGGGGGCACTAGCCACGTGGGAAGGGGGGGGGGAGGGGGGCACTAGCCACGTGGGAAGGGGGGGAGCGGGGCACTAGCCACGTGGGAAGGGGGGGAGTCACTGGAGGGTCCTGTGACTCACTGGAGGGTCCTGTGACTCACTGGAGGGTCCTGTGACTCACTGGAGGGTCCTGTGAGTCACTGGAGGGTCCTGTGAGTCACTGGAGGGTCCTTCTCCGTATACTTTTCTGAGAATTTAAATCAACTGTAAATTCCGGAGCCCCAAACGGTAGAGTATAATCCTGGTGGATTATGGTGGATCTCTCAGGCTCCAAACCACACTGTAGGATTAATGTTAGAATATATATATATTACTAATGTTTCTTGATATTAATAATGGTATCTTTATTTTAAAATTCTTATGCATTTATTCCTTTATTTTAGATCCTTGCTGTTAAGACAATAACTAAGGCCACTTTCCACAATCCAATTTAAAAATTTATTATAATTTTGCTGATATTTATCACCTGCATTTTCACATTGGCTTGTAAACTTGAGCTTGTCAGCACTACACTGCCTCTGCTACTTTTCAATTAAATTGGAAAAGTGTTATTTGGGCCTTCCTGTAGCATGTCTCAATCTTGGAGCTTATCTGAATCTTAGTTAAGTTCCGCTCTCTTTTTCCGTCGTCGACAAAATTATCACAATTCACTCCTGTCTCTAAATCCCTTATGGTGAACAAGAGAGGATCGAGAACAGAGCCCCGGGGTACTCCAATCCTCCTCCCATCCTCACTCTACTCCACTTGTACTGACTGACCCGGTGTTCCCTGTGAGGTCATGATACCCTGCTCCAGTCTAAGATGCCGCCTTCAGTACCATCTGCGTCAGTCTTGCTTGTCAGTCAGTCCTCCAGAACACAGCCAAGGGCTTACCAAAGTCTCGACATACAGCACTGCAATCTTTGTGCCTCTGACACTCCTTCAGATATTTGGGAAATGAACAGGGAACACGTTTGCCTAACGTAATCATCTTATTGATAAGTCCCATTGCCAGACTTGCAATAAAGAAGTTGATCAAGACTGCACAGAGTGGCACAGTGCCTGGACAGTCGTGGCACAGTGCCTGGACAGTCGTGGCACAGTGCCTGGACAGTCGTGGCACAGTGCCTGGACAGTCGTGGCACAGTGCCTGGACAGCCAGTGATTTATTACATACCTGACAGGGGTTGACTTAGCTCCTATTTAAACAATAATCAAGACCCAAATATTTCCTCAGTGCCCGAGAACTTACTTTTGGATATCTTTTCCTATTTGTTTACTAGTTGCTCCCCGGCAACTATTGCTGTACCAACGTCTCTCACACCAAACATTGGTCTACTTGCTATCTTCACCCCGTCTAGGAAAGACGGAGATAACACGCGAGTTTAGACTACCACCAATTTCTTTACCATCGTGTGTTGATTCAGCTGGCTGTTGTTGTCAGCAGTGCCGTCCTCTTCGTCTCCCGGGGTTGACTAGAGGAGTAACCTGTGGTGCTTCACCTGATGCTTCTCTTCCCCCAGCCTCGCTATCTCAGCCCATCACCTTTTACTCTCTTCACTTACTGTATACCGTCTCTGGGAAAGGCTTAATCTAGCCATCTTTTGTTTTTAATATCTCCTACTTACTTGGTGTGTGTGTGTGTGAGAGAGAGAGAGAGAGAGAGAGAGAGGGCCCCCCCTCTCTCTCTCTCTCTCTCTCTCTCTCTCTCTCTCTCTCTCTCTCTCTCTCTCTCTCTCTCTCTCTCTCTCTCTCTCTCTCTCTCTCTCTCTCTCTCTCTCTCACACCAAGTAAGAGGGAGATAATTGCATCATGAGAGACAGCATCAACCCACATAAGAGGGACTGGTCATCAATCCATAACTAGCCTGTAGCTTCAGAGCCTTCTACCTCCTTTTTGTTTATTGACTCTCCATCAGCCGGTCGCATGCGTGTAAGTGTTTATAAAAGTCTCTTCCAGCTAAGAGAACCTACCCAAAAATATCAACATGGGCTCACTTCCACCTAAACTAAACACAGTAAAAGCATCAAGCCAGTGTCACTCATCGCAGGAAAAAAATGTTTATTTAACTTTTAAACGCCATTTCAGTGGAGCGGACGAGAGAGAGAGAGAGAGAGAGAGAGAGAGAGAGAGAGAGAGAGAGAGAGAGAGAGAGAGAGAGAGAGAGAGAGAGAGAGAGAGAGAGAGAGAGAGACAGAGACAGAGAGAGACAGAGACAGAGAGAGGGGGGGGGCACCTATTACAGTGACTGAGATGAGGTGTTATTATGCCCCGCCTGATACCCATGTATCAGTTCACTTACACTTGAACTATTCTCATGTTGACTACTTGTCCTTTTCCCAGAGTTCTGGGAGAATTAAGAAGAGTGATTACCTCGCGATGATATCGGGGCTCAACGTCCTCGCGAACCGGTTCCATCATCTCATTTGTGATCTTCCTCACCTGTTCTCTCCCCCCCTCCCCTTCCCCTAGGCAGTTCGTCATCGCCCAGGGGCCAGGTACACCTGTCAATTTACCTGTCCATATAGGGCGCGAGACGGCCACTGGGGAGACGGGGCGGCGGCGGCGGCTCGTCCGTGGCGAGGCGCCACCGCTGACAGGCTGGTTAAACAAATAGTCAGACAATTACTATTAGCGTGAGGGTACGCTCAGGGTTCGACACCCGCCGAGGGGGAGAGAGGGGGAGGGGGCAGCAGTAGGGGGTGCAGGAGGGGGTCGACCTTGGTAGAGTGGTCAAGGTGGCGATGATGAGTAGCCACCACGCATACTAAAACACTTTCAGTACCTTCCCTGCGACACCCAGGAAGTCACTGGTATGTTGGTGTCTGCGGGTCCGCGGGTGAGGTATGTTGGTGTCTGCGGGTCCGCGGGTGAGGTATGTTGGTGTCTGCGGGTCCGCGGCTGAGGTGTGGGGGTGTCTGCGGGTCCGCGGGTGAGGTATGTGGGTGTCTGCGGGTCCGCGGGTGAGGTGGGTGGGTGTCTGCGGGTCCGCGGGTGAGGTGTGGGGGTGTCTGCGGGTCCGCGGGTGAGGTGGGTGGGTGTCTGCGGTCCGCGGGTGAGGTGGGTGGGTGTCTGCGGGTCCGCGGGTGAGGTGGGTGGGTGTCTGCGGGTCCGCTATGTGGGTCCAAGAATATGCAACGAGACTCGTTCCTGAGCTGAAGAGACTGAGAGACCTGAACCTTATCACACTGGAGGAGAGACATGAGGGAGGGGGACATATGATAACAACATACAAGATTCTAAGGAAAATTGACAAAATTGACAAAGTAGCGTTGTTCAACGCTAGGAACAACAGAACGAGGTGTCATAGATGGGAAACTCTAGACGCAAATGAGTCACAGGGACGTCAGAAAGAACCTCTGCAGTGTCAGCTGTCAATAAATGGAATAGGTTAGATGAGGTCGACGAAAATAATAACACCCACCCACCTTTATTGTGATTGATTGACAGTTGAGAGGTGGGCCGAAAGAGCCAGAGCTCAACCCCCCGCAAGTACAACTTGGCGAAGACACGCGTTCTCGCAGACAGCGCTTAGGGGTCGTAGTTCTAATGACCCGGGTTCGTGTATCACCCAAGGAACCCTACCCTTCAGGAGAGGTCAGACCCAGGCGACCTTTGACCACCTGCAGAGTCTTTGAAGAGTTTATTTTGGTTGCAAACATCTTAATGGAAACATTCCATTGACCAGGCCCTGCTGACTCCAAGGAGTGCCTCTCTCTCTCTCTCTCTCTCTCTCTCTCTCTCTCTCTCTCTCTCTCTCTCTCTCTCTCTCTCTCTCTCTCTCTCTCTCTCTCTCTCTCTCTATTTCTCCTCCCCCCTTTTCTCACCCTTCCTAATTCATTCCCCCTCCCCTCCTTGAGAGGTGTAGGGGTCAGAAGTTAACCTCGCCTCCCATTAGTTAAGAGGCATGTCAAACAATTATTTAATGAGGAAATTCCTCTCTAAGAGGCTGTATACCTAATTTAGCAACCTAACCTAGCAACCTAAACTAACTTAACCTAGCAACCTAACCTAATCTAGGAATCTAACCAAGCATCTTAACCTAAATAAAAATAGTATTATTTAACAAATTAGGCCTATTTTAGATAGTAATATAGGCCTAATTTGTTAAATATTAAATTAGCAATATAGGCCTATATTAGCAAGAGTCTCAGGGCTCCTCAGGGGTGAAAATTACCCCCCTTAAAATATGGGAGAGAGAGAAGGGGGACCCATCACCCAGTCATCACCCACCCATCACCCACCCATCACCCAACTATACTAGGCGGGTGAGAGCGATAATAACCTCAGGTGGTGAGGCTTCTCAAGCTCGCACAAACTGTTGAACAAACGTAAACAAAGCCGCCATGATTAAAGAAAGATATAAAGGTTTCGTAAGTGGCTGATGCGTCCTGGCTCGGAGCATAGCCAGTAGGCTATACGGTTATTACCCTCATCAACGCTCCATCAACCCAATCAACGCTCCATCAACCCCATCAACGCTCCCTCAACCCCATCAACGCCACAAGAGCTGAGGCACGAGTAGACTACTCACTGGTAGACTAACTACTAGTAGTAACAACAACGGTAGACGTGAATAGAAGTTGTAGAAGGGAACTATTAGGAGAAAGCGCCAAACCATTACGACTATATAGCACTTGGAAGGGCTCAGGATAAGGATTTGGGGATGATACAGGGAGGGAAAAGGAATGGTGCCCAACCACTTGTGGTTGGGATTTCTCCACAAAAACTTGTGGACGGTCGGGGGATTGAACGCCGACCTGCATGAAGCGCGACCGTCGCTCTACCGTCCAGCCCAAGTGGTTGAGCAGTAGTTGTAGAAATAGAAATAAGATTACTTTCACCACTTGTCGTTTCTAGTTGAATCGCCAGAAGGGGCTTCTCCCCAGTGTAGAGCGACGTCTCTCTAGATAGACCACTTGAAGAGAAGAGCCGTTGTTTTCTATCTGCCGCACGTAACGCCGCCATGGGTGTACCCGTCGCCTGCCTGCCTGCTCCCATGCACTCCCACGCATGCTGGGTCTCGGATAAGAACGGCTAGCCAGTAGAGGCAACAGTTAAGGTTGATATTATCGACCATAACAGACTCCAGGTTAGGACTTCCACGAGGACAGTTTCAGTAAAGTGGTTCCTTAACAGGGGCCAGCCTCTTCCCCCATACACTATCCTCTCACTAACTTATACCAAATTAAGTTTTTCAACAGATAAAACTAATTTATATCAACACACACTCGTCAATGACCTAAGAATTGGTAACAGGCTTTAAGAATTTGGACAAAATAATGGAGCCAATATCCATTACCCGGCGGAGCAAGGGTGGGATATATCCCGGCAGAAAACCGCGCGCGCGCCAATCGAAAAGGCGGGAAATTCAATTTAAAACTGAAGCCGGGGACGTCAGGGCGGGAGGGACGCGGCATACAAATGGCAGCAGCAGTTAGAGCCGCCCTCCTAACTACACCAACTCCATCAACTGATACCCGCCGCTGCCCAAGTCACGCTCCACAACCTGGCAAACTCTACGCCAAGATGGAGGCTGAGTGTCTATAGCCCAGATGAAGCCAATACTACCTTATTTCTTCTCAATCCACTCACTCTCTCTCTCTCTCTCTCTCTCTCTCTCTCTCTCTCTCTCTCTCTCTCTCTCTCTCTCTCTCTCTCTCTCTCTCTCTCTCGCTCTCGCTCTCGCTCTCTCTCCGTGCACGTCCCTCGCGGGTAGTAAGACTGGCTTATAGGTTCCATATAACATGTCCTTGTGCCGGCCTCCAGCAATACATTACTGGGCAGGATATAAGCCACACATAAAGTCTAAGCACTCACACTGTGGCCTTATGGCTGATGGACTACCCGTCCGTGTGGCCACTGGTGGTGTGGTGGCGTGGACAGTGTGGTGGTGGTGGTGTGTTGTGGTGAAGTGAGCTACCACCAAAGTGGTGAAAGTGCGAGTAAAGGCCAACAGGTTTTGGTTAATGCGTCTGGTAGGGAGGAAACAGGTTGTTGTCGATGACCTTGTTAGTGAGGTAACTGGGTATGGTTGATGCCCCTGCTAGTGGGCTATGGTTGATGTCCCTGGTAGTGAGGTATGGTTGATGTCCCTGGTAGTGAGGTATGGTTGATGTCCCTGGTAGTGAGGTATGGTTGATGTCCCTGGTAGTGAGGTATGGTTGATGTCCCTGGTAGTGAGGTATGGTTGATGTCCCTGGTAGTGAGGTATGGTTGATGTCCCTGGTAGTGAGGTATGGTTGATGTCCCTGGTAGTGAGGTATGGTTGATGTCCCTGGTAGTGAGGTATGGTTGATGTCCCTGGTAGTGAGGTATGGTTGATGTCCCTGGTAGTGAGGTATGGTTGATGTCCCTGGTAGTGAGGTATGGTTGATGTCCTTGGTAGTGGGTTATGGTTGATGTCCCTGGTAGTGAGGTAAAAAAGTTTGTGAGGGGTGAGGGTGGAGGGGAAATATGTTACCCCAACCCTCCTCCATCATGCCTCTACTTGGAAGCCAGCCAACTACTGCCTCCCTCTCTTTCTCTCTCTCTCTCTCTCTCTCTCTCTCTCTCTCTCTCTCTCTCTCTCTCTCTCTCTCTCTCTCTCACACACACTCTTCGTTTTCCTTCACCAGCTTCCTCATCTCTCCAACCCACCTTCCTTGTGATTATTCCGGGATCAGTGTCCCCGCAGTCTTCTGTGTGTGTGTGTGTGTGTGTGTGTGTGTGTGTGTGTGTGTGTGTGTGTGTGTGTGTGTGTGTGTGTGTGTGTGTGTGTGTGTAGGCCTCCTGGTAGGTGGCGTGATTATCCTGACAGGTAGCAGTATGAATCACAACCCGGTTGGACGGGCAGCCTTCAGAAGTGTTGAGTGAACTTGTCTCTCGAGTGTGTCTATTGCACCATCACCACAACACACATCGAAAGATGAGACGACGACGTTTCGGTCCGTCGTGGACCAAGTCGTGTGTGATATCAACTTGATACTGGTCCAGGACGGACCGAAACGTCGTCGTCTCCTCATCTTCTAGTGTGTGGTCTGGTCATCGTATCTTCAGCCACGTTATTGTGACTCATCGTCTGCCTATTGCATCTTTGCTTTTCAACGGGACTATTTTGCACTTCCTGCCATGCCTCCTGGTCTCATAAGAAGTTATTTCCGTGTGGCGATTTAGAACCAGTCCTTCTAATATCCTACAGGTGTAACATATTATGTCTCTCTCTCTCTCTCTCTCTCGCTCTCTCACTCGCCTGCGTTCTACACAATACAGGCTGCGAAATTTTAAAAGGGTCACAATAATTTAAATTGTTATTGAATGGATAGAGTCTTTAAAAAGTAGCATTATTGATTTGGCAACTCTACTCTAAAAGGCCCTCGCTATCTATCTGTGGCAGCTACTTTATCGTGTTCTGTAAGTTCTTCTGACATGATCATTACCAAATTTTTTGATATATTTATTTCTTTGCATCGTTTGCGATTTGATACTTTTCGCGATGACCGTGACGTAGGGGCGGGAACTTTATTTCACTGAGCATGATTTTGGTTCCTAACGCACTTTAAAAGGCCTGATTTACATGAGACTGGAGGTTTGCTGTGTCCCCTATAGTGCCTACTCTCATGAGCATTCCAGTGTCATCTGCACACGATAATACGGTACTATAGTTTGTGTTCTTGTCTATGTCCGATATGAGGACGAGGAAACAAGTACTGGAGCAAGTACAGTACCCTGAGGAACTGAGCTTTTCACGGTAGATGATCCGGATTTTATTTTGTTGACACTCTGGGTTCTATTTGTTACGAAATGAACGCTTCATCTTCCTACTCTGCCAGCTTTTCCTGTCGTGCGTAATAGCACCACAGTTGCATTTGTCGAAAGCGTTCGTGAAATCTGTGCATATTACATGGGGCGTTTTGCTTGTCGTCCTGTGGTACCTAAGGCCGTCATTGTGGTCTAGTGATTGTGAGAGGCAGGAGCGCCCTGTTCTGATCCCCGTGTTGTCCGGGGTTATGGAGATGCTGTGATTCCCTGTGTTTTTGAGACCTTCCTTACCTCACTCATCTTCTCCCAGCTGTTGATCACATTATCTGCCCATCATCCACATTCTTACCCATGTTTAAATCTCCAATACCTCCCGCTTACCCACCTACACTCATTTCTCAGCCTTCCCACTCATCTTCAAGACCCAACAGTCTACCCTCCACCTATCCATCATCCACCGTTCCCGCACTGTCACCCATCCTTCACCCACTATTGTCTACTACCCGGAATATGGTTGGGAAGAGCGAGAGCAACTCAATCAAACTGACTCATTCGTAAACCAATATTGTTGTTCCTTTATTGACGCACTTTCCCTAGGTGAGAACGGGTGACGTGAAGTTACTATAGGTGGAAAATGATAGCTTATAGCTACTATAGGTGGAATGGAAAAAAATATGTGCTGCCATACCTCAATAGAGGTCCACAAGGTTAACATAGTATTAGGGGGTTAGCATGTTTAACATACTCTTAACATAACGCGGTTAGCCACATCTTAAAGCACCACAACTACCACCACAACCATTTTCACTATCACCACCATCATCATCAGCAGCAGCACCACCACAACCGCCCAGGAACCCCCCCCCCCCAATGATCTAGTGGAGCTACTGAAGCGTGGCATTGGATCTCTTCCACGTTCTACCCCCCCTACCTCTACCCCCCTTTCTCTCTCTCTCTCTCTCTCTCTCTCTCTCTCTCTCTCTCTCTCTCTCTCTCTCTCTCTCTCTCTCTCTCTCTCTCTCTCTCTCTCTCTCTCTCTCTCACACACACACACCATTAACACTTCCATTTTTGTCTAATGAGTGGACACACCGCCATAGTGACAGTATTGGGCAGCGCCACTCATCCTGAGAGTGAACTCTTATCATTTCCAGCACCGCAGATTCTGCAACTCAGCTGTCGTTTCCATTCCGAATCTCCCAGGGCACTTACACCCAAGACGACATCTATCTATTCCAGATTCTCTCCCTGTATGTCGATAATGTGTGTGAGGTTCGTGTCTGCTGCTGCCTTGTACCAGCCCAGAAACTCACTCACTTCCTCGTCTAGTGTTCATACCTCATGACGGTCCTGCTGCTGCTGCTGCCTTACACTTCCTCTGGTTTGTAGGAGAATCTTGGGAATGAAGTATTGAATATAGTCTGGTGTAGCATCGTTAACAGCCAACACGTCTGCTCCATCACGCCCACAAATTCCAACATAAGAGTCCACAATTACTTGATTATCCTACCGTGGTTGGTTAATATTTTCACAGTTCTCAGAATTTCAGTGACTGTCTCACTGTGTTCTGCCTCACTGTCTCATTGTGTTCTGTCTCACTGTCTCACTGTGTTCTGTCTCACTGTGTTCTGCCTCACTGTCTCACTGTGTTCTGCCTCACTGTCTCACTGTGTTCTGCCTCACTGTCTCACTGTGTTCTGCCTCACTGTCTCACTGTGTTCTGCCTCACTGTCTCACTGTGTTCTGCCTCACTGTCTCACTGTGTTCTGCCTCACTGTCTCACTGTGTTCTGCCTCACTGTCTCACTGTGTGGAAGACTTAGTTCCTGTGGTAGAGTGTATGTTTTGGCAATGTTTTTTTTCGACTCCAAGAACAATTGTCATGGCTTCATTTTGAATAATTTCGAGCATTTACATATCGCGTGAGGTGAGGTGTGTGAATGTACATGGGGGTGAAGAACGAGGACCAGGGTGTACATGGGGGTGAAGTACGAGGACCAGGGTGTGCATGGGTGCAGCAGGGTGTACATGGGTGTAACAGGCACTGGGAGAAACGTTACGTGCTTACAAACTTGGGAAGTAGAAAGTTAGATGGGCAGAGCCACACACACACTGCGTGGGAGGATGGACAGTAGACAGACTAACGTGGACACGAACACTGCTCCAGATGCTAACAATAACAACACTTTAGATCACAATAACCCGAACCCGAACCATAAGACCAACAACCAACACAAATTATTGGCTAGACATGACTATTGCTTTGTCTTCCTACTGGTTAGCTCAGACCATGCATAACCCTTTCTCATTGGCCGTCTCCTTTGGCGCGCGAGCTTCACATTGGTCAGCTCTCTTCCCGCGTGGTCCTCCTTGACAACTGGCAGGCTCCCTGATTGGCTAGCCGCCTCGGCCAATTAGCCATCAGCGGTGACACGAAACGCATGACTGGTACAAACAAGCGATCAGCAACGCTGCCTCGTCAACACTGTGCCAACCGTCTCATCAAGAACGCGTTTAATCGATTTCACTATACCCGGCTACTGTGATGTGATGAGGGGGTGATGAGCACCCACGTCGACGCTCCGGCGGCCTGGTGACCTCTACAACACACTTCAGTGACCTCAGCAGTGACCTTTCGCTGCCTCCCACAGCTTCTATCCCCCCTCCCCTACCCACTCTCTCTCCGCCCCAAGGAAAATCCTATATCTTCGGTGAGCTTTCATCTCAGTAGAGGTCTCAACCCCCTCAAAACTCAAGAGCCACCCGCCCTCTACCCACAAGAGTGGCAGTGTGTCTGTGGGTGACCAGCACAGCAGAGGACGTGTACCTACTACACCCAATTCCCTTTATCAATAGGTTCTATAACTAACTGTTCATATTACAATACTCAGCCGTCAATGAACTGGTGACTACCAACACGTGTTCATGTCGTGTAGTGTACCGAATTCAATACTCCCATGCTGACTCCAGCCACACATCAACACCCCCATGCTGACTCCAGCCACTAAATACAACACCCCCATGCTGACTCCAGCCACTAAATACAACACCCCCATGCTGACTCCAGCCACTAAATACAACACAGCCTCTTAATGCAACTCGGAAAAAAAATTATAATGGGAATTTATTTGAACAATTATTAATGCATTTTTACTGTGAAGTGATTAGTTTTATGAGTAGAATGAATCGCCTTATTTTTTTTATATCGACTTCCAAGGAAAATTTCTGCAACAACTTCTGCAGCTCGATGCACAGTGACATCCTCCAGGATTAAACACTGCAGAAGTACCTCGTACTGCCACGCATAGGCCTATATATGCCTTCTGAAGATGCCTTTACTATGTTCTTATGAGTGTGGTGTGGCACCTGGGCCTCTTGGCGCTTATAGGCCCATGATACAGGGGAACCGTCACACCTGATATATATATAATGGCTGATATATATATATAAGATATATACTTTAGCTGGGTACGTCTCCTTCAGCGTGGTCAGAGAGTTTTGAAACGGAATCATGTAAGTTTAGATTAATTCTGCCTTTTATTAATAATGTGGATTGAAGGAAGGGTCAGTTTTGTGTCCCATCTTGTTCCCTGTAGCAGGGGTCCACTGTGAGGGTTCCCTGAAGCAGGGGTCCACTGTGAGGGTTCCCTGTAGCAGGGGTCCACTGTGAGGGTTTCCTGAAGCAGGGGTCCACTGTGAGGGTTCCCTGAAGCAGGGGTCCACTGTGAGGGTTCCCTGTAGCAGGGGTCCACTGTGAGGGTTCCCTGTAGCAGGGGTCCACTGTGAGGGTTCCCTGAAGCAGGGGTCCACTGTGAGGGTTTCCTGAAGCAGGGGTCCACTGTGAGGGTTCCCTGAAGCAGGGGTCCACTGTGAGGGTTTCCTGAAGCAGGGGTCCACTGTGAGGGTTTCCTGAAGCAGGGGTCCACTGTGAGGGTTCCCTGAAGCAGGGGTCCACTGTGAGGGGTTCCCTGAAGCAGGGGTCCACTGTGAGGGGTTCCCTGAAGCAGGGGTCCACTGTGAGGGTTCCCTGTAGTAGGGGTCCACTGTGAGGGTTCCCTGAAGCAGGGGTCCACTGTGAGGGTTCCCTGAAGCAGGGGTCCACTGTGAGGGTTCCCTGAAGCAGGGGTCCACTGTGAGGGTTCCCTGTAGCAGGGGTCCACTGTGAGGGTTCCCTGTAGCAGGGGTCCACTGTGAGGGTTCCCTGTAGCAGGGGTACACTAGCAGCGAGGGCTGTGGCCCCCCTAGACGCCACCGCTGGCCACACACGTGTTCAAGAGTGGTCGCGTGTGTAGTGACGGGTTGAGGCTGTTGCTCCTGCACACACCAACAGCCTCCTTAAACTAACCCTTGGCATATGTGGGGGAATATGGAGAAGAGTTTAATTTAACCTTCACTTCTAGCAACTATGCATCGCTCGTCCTTCAAGCGTCTAACAATATGAGCAACTTGCACCATCAAAATCAACATGTGCAATGTTATGATTTGCACCACGACAAATTAGAAATATCTGCAACATGATCAACACATGTAGCATTATAGAGCATCTGTTGTGCAATGACCACCACCTGAGAAGTTATAATCAACGGATGAAACAAGAGTTAGACAATGAACACCTGTAGACAATGAACACCTGTAGATAATGAACACCTGTAGGTGATAATCACCACCTGTAACCTGATCAACATAGCAAGCCCCCTCCCCCCCCCCACCGTCCCATCCCGCCCTTCAAGAGTGAATCAATTCCTTAACACCAACCCTCAACCCATCATCAAGACAACCCATCATCAAGACTACATCTCATTTGCATACTGCCCCACACACCCGTCGAGAAACTGCTACCAAATCTACTAATAACACACCCCAGCCTCGTTACAATGGAACGCCACCCAGGGATTAAATTAGCCTTGGCCACTTCCAACAGGCCATAAAAGTCAAATAATAACAACATTGGAGCTCCATGATCCCGACGACTAACCACACTATGATGGGTTGCACCAGTACTGAAGACCGGAGTGCTCTTGTAGCAATAGCAGACGAGGTTTATGTCGGTGTCTGGGCTACGACAGAGACGCCGGCCTAGCCTGGCCTCAGGTCACTCTTGTTCACGTGAAGAATATATATTAAAGAGGAGGAGGTGGTTAGCTGACGCCTGCACACGGGCTGGTTAGTTTGCATGCCTCGTAGGGGCGGTGTGGGTAACCCATGGGTCGGTGTGGGTAACCCATGGGTCGGTGTGGGTAACCCATGGGTCGGTGTGGGTAACCCATGGGTCGGTGTGGGTAACCCATGGGTCGGTGTGGGTAACCCATGGGTCGGAGGATCTGTGTGGGTAACCCATGGGTCGGAGGGGCGGCGTGGGTAATCTATTCTCAACGCTTCTCTGATTAACTAGCGGAGCTCTAAATCGCCTTGTCTCCACTAGGAAAGGGAGGAAGGGAAATGGGAATTACGAGGAAAGGGAAGAAGAAGAAGGGTAGAGGGTTGTCAGGAGGAGGGGAAGGGAAGAAAGGGTGAAGGGGGCAGGGTGAGACGGAGATGAGCTAAAGGGAAGGGGGACAAGGGGGGAGGGGGGGGACGTGTTAGGATAATGTGGACAGTGGGCAACGCACCGTTATTGCTCGTCCCTCACCAGATTAATGGTGCCTTCCGGTCTGGGGGGAAATGGACTTTCCGGGGTGGGTGTGGTGCTTCTCCCAGCCCCCAGCAACACCAGGGGGGGAGGGGAGAGAGAGAGAGAGAGAGAGAGAGAGAGAGAGAGAGAGAGAGAGAGAGAGAGAGAGAGAGAGAGAGAGAGAGAGAGAGAGAGAGAGAGAGAGAGACAGACAGACAGACAGACAGACAGACAGACAGACAGACAGACAGACAGACAGACAGACAGACAGACAGACAGACAGACAGACAGACAGACAGACAGACAGACAGACAGAGACACCCGTCCCACA